>NC_045165.1:13173909-13341409 GCF_900700415.2 Clupea harengus
GCAGGGAAAGGTAGAGAGAGAGAGAGGAGACATTGAAAAGGTTAATGTGAATATGTGTACTCACTCTGTGAACACACTCTAGCTCCATTAGATACACCGTCATATGATTGATGGGACATTTCCACTCAGTTGACAGGCAAGTATCAAAGTAGTTCTCAGGTTGTACACAACACCCACACACCCACACACACACACACAAAGCAGGATTGGTAAGCACCACACACACACACACATATATACACGGCAGGATTGGTAAGCACCACACACACACACAGGTATACACATGATGCAAACAAACCAACACTTTCACATTCTCTTTATAGTACACGCCCAACCTAAGCTTTCAACTAGTCCAACACTGACCCCTGCTGTTTGTTTCAACACATTGCAGTCACCCCCCCCTCTCCCCTATTAACAGTCATGCGACACACACAAACCCAAGGCTACACAAGTGAGAGATATACACTGTAAGTCATAACACACACACAAACACAGACTGTTAATTTAAACTGCAGCACAAACAAGGTCAAATTCCTACACTCACACACATGCATATGCGAACACATATGCACACACACACACACACACACCACTTTCTACCTCCAATATCACACATATTCATCATTCTATTTAAAGTGGGGATTTGCATACATCTCCACAACATGAAAAGAGATGAGGAGGGGAAGACATTAGAGAGAGAGGGAGGGAGAGAGAGCGAGCGAGAGGAGAGTGAGAGAGTGGGATAAACAGAGATGAAGACGGAGAGAGAGAGATGGAGTGACAGTGAGAAGGATTGAAAGTAGGGATAGATAGAGAGGAGGGGTGAATGAGATGAAATCAGTAGGAATAGAGGGGAAGACCCCCCCCCCCACACACACACACACACACACACACACACACACACACCCCAACCAAACAGCAGCATTCACACTCTCCTCAATCCATCCGTTTTGGCGCAGTGTGTGTTCCTATAGGCGTGCATCTGACATGTCTATCTCCAGACAGTCCTGATTCTATTTCAGAAGGATCTCTCTGTAAACAAGCGAGCGAGCGAACGAGAGCGAGAGCGAGAGAGTGTGTAAGAGGGAGAGAGAGAGAGAGAGCTTGTGTTATTCCTTGTGCCCAGACTTTTCCACTTCTCCAGCAGAAACTGAATACGCCACTCGTCTCTGCTCCTCTCTCTCTCTCTCTCTCCGGCTCTCCCTCTCTCTCTCATCCCTCCATTTCCTCCTCAATCTCCAAAATAAGCACACCAACCATTCCAGCCTGCGGCAGCGTGGAAGCAGCATTCCACTGAAATTCTTCAAACACGAAGGCGCACACACACACACACACACACTTTTATACTCGTTCTCAATCTCCCTCCTCTTCTCTAACAAACACACACACTGACACAAACACCTATATTGATTATGGATTATGATATACATACACACAGTACATACATGTACACAACGATACAGTATACAGTAATCCTCCATATCCCAGAATAGCCCTAAAACATAACGGGAACATTTCAAAAACGAGATCAGCTCAGAGTTGCTGAGGCAAAGAGGCTGTAAAGTTTATGACCACGGTGCTGCAGAGACACTCAGTACAGAGTTAAATATGAGTCGAGACGTCAGGATGGTGACTCAGGAGGAGTGTAAGAGCGAAGGGCACTTCTAAGACGCACACTGCAGAAGAACAGTTGCCAGACAACCATCACACCGCAACTAATTAAACATAAAATAAATTATAAATCTACACTATAAATTGTGGCAAGTTCATCTCTACAAACTTGGCCGTAGCCTCTACCCGCTGTAATGACTATGTGAAAGACGGTGTGAGATACTGATGGAGATAATTTCCAAGCACTGTTAATGAATCAAGTGCCTTGTATTAATATATTCCTTGTATGAATCATGTGCTTATGAAAGCAGGAACATGGCTTTTCTGTGTGCGTGTGTAACTTAGATTATAAGGTGCCACTTAGGCTGCATTTGTACAAGAGCATGTTTAGACCAGAAGTGATAAGGGTCGAACTGTGCTTCTTCCGACCTCGAACTGCCATCCTTGCAAGACAGGGAGCCTCGGACGTCAGAGATCCACCACGTGGTTATCCCTGTTGAGCGCTAAACTTCTGTCTATATAAACCTTGTGCGATGTGTTTATCATGGCTTCACTTTCAGCCTTGTGCTGGGAGTGAGCCCGATTGCAATTGTTGTTGTTGTTTGTCTAATAAATACATTTATGTGCAGCTCCGGAGTCCTGAGGTAACTAGGGTGAATTTTCACCTAACAGATACAGGTTAGGGTGCCACACAGTGATCTGGGCAAGAGCACTAAACAGTAACGGAGAGTGAGGGGTGGCTGGCGAGGTCCTGCCCACATCTCAGCTCTCTGAGCAGAGTGAGCCTCATAGGGGTCTGCTGAGAGGATCTCAACACTGGTTTAAAGCCATGTGTCTCAGCGTGTGTGTCTGTGCATAGGTGATGTATATGTGGTGTGTGTGTGTGTGTGTTTAGCCAGAGCACAGGTAACTAGATTGAGTTCTCAGCCTGCCTCCCACCAGAGCCCCACACAAAACCATCACTGACAGCTGTTCCAAACGGGGGAACCACTTTAAGCTCACCGTCAACATATGGCCATATTAACAAACTAAACACAGCCGCCAAAATAAAAAAAACAACAACTCTGTTTTTCTCCATCGCAGAGGACATCCAGTCCCCTACCCAGCAAAAAAAAAGACGTAAGAGAAAACAAGTGATTGGTATTTAAGGAGGTTCTTGGATCCAGTTCCCAGCTTCCATGCTGGCTGGCTCTCCTGCCTCTTGGTGAGCTGCAGCCTGCCACGGCCCCAGACAGTCAACCAGGGACTACAGGGACAGCAGGAGCTCCTAAATATGAATCAAGCATTTCAATATCTACCACGTCTGCACGCCTTTGGCAATATTTGTTCTTTTTTTCTCTAGCAATAACACCAATGTATACATGTAATGTATAAGAAATATGTCAAATATTTGTATGTATTATATGTCATGTGTGTGTTGTATTGTATGTCTATTCCATTACGTTCTATTCTATTCTATTACTATTACTGCAATGATTACAGTCAAGGCAATAAAGCTTGAGCTGAGAACAATAAACAGACACTGTCTAGAGAGATAAGGGGACATATGTAGAGATACATGGAGACAGGTGTGAATGAAGATATACACACAAGTGTGTCCCTGTTGGCTTTCCTCTCCATGCAACGTTTTTTGATTGGCGATAATAAGGCGACATTGTGTTATACTTAGGTGACATTGTGTTTGCATATTAATGGTTAAGCTAAGCGAAAGAAGCCACTCTGATCTTGAACTCCACGTGACTGGCTCTCGTTAGTATGATTATCTTGGCAATACCAAACTACAAATGATTACAAGGTTGCCAACCAATTTAAGTGTTGACTGCCTAAATGAGTTTTTTTGTGCTTGCATCCCTGTGTATGTGAGTAAGAGTGAGCGAAAAGACAGACACAGAGAGAGAGAGAGACAGATATTTTAGGCTGGGAAAAACTATCCAGCGCACACACACACACACACACACACACACACACACACACACACACACACACGCACACACACACACTCTCTCTCTCTCCAACTATCTAGAGCTGTGCTGTGAGGGAAATGATGGAGGATGATGAATGGCCGCATTGTAAGGTAACTACCGAATGACAAATGTTTTTTTATCTTCCACATCTTGTCCATGCTCTCACAAATACTTAGTTAGTAGTTAAGTAGCCTACCCAGATAAACCACACATGTTAAAAGGTCCACTGTTATTCCTCTCTTGTTTGCTCGGTCTCCCAAACATACACACACACACACACACACACACACCCTTTCTGTTGCTTGGCTAAAAAATGCTACATGAGAAGGTCTTACTGCATCAGTGGAGGGTATGCATGTGAGTGAGTGCAAACACACACACACACACACTCACTCTCACGCACGTGTTCATACGCACACCCTGTGGCCTATCCAAACATTGTATGTGAAGGCCCTACTGTATTTCAGACGGACACATGCACAAACACACAGCTACAGTTTCTCTTCGCCACATGTGAAGAAAAACAAAAACAGAGCTACTTCCAGTCAAAAACTTTCCCACATAACGCCTTTTCTTCCTTCCTCCTCACTCACTCTCTCCCTCCCTCCGTTTCGCTGTTTCTCGGATTTTCCCTACGACTCTCATTTTTCTCTTTTCTTTTCTCCTTCCCCCTCTCTCTCTCTCTCTCTCTCCATTTTCACCCCAACACAACCATGTGTTTCAACTTAACATTCCTTTTCCACACCATCTCTCTCTCTCTAGCTGCCTTTGGAAGCAGAAATGAATAGCATCAAAAACCCATCACACACACACACACACAGACATCCCAAAACTGCAGTCACCGTCATGAAGACAGCGAGCAAGAGAGAGAGAGCGAGACAGAGAAAGAGAGAGGGGGAGAGTACGGAAAACAGCAAAATGACCAAGGAGGAAAAAGTTACCTTTCTGCAGATGGGCAGACTCCATGAGCGGATGGGGAGGGAGAGAGGGAGCGAGAGCGAGAAGGACAAGGAAGAAAAGCAGGGAGGAGGACAACCAAACACTAACCCTGAGTGCACCATTTCACCCCCGGCCGCTCGCCGTGTGTCTGTGTGCGCGTGTGTGTGTGTGTGTTTGACAACAGAGAGGGAGGAGAGGAGGAGAAGGGAGGAGAGGAGGAGAGAGGAGAGGAGGGGCAGGGGGAGGGGATGCAGGCCCAGTCAAATCACTTCCAGACCAGACACAGCTTTGGTAGAGAAGGACTACACTCATGCCAAGTTGTTTTGGATAACTTTTTCTTTCATACTATAGTTTATAGAAGTAAAATAGCTTTATACTTTATACTTCTGTCACACTTTAAATACACATTAGTGTACTACAAGTTCATAAGAGTAATACAACCCTTGTATGGTAATCATAGTACAGCAATCATTAACACTAATCATATAACACTAATCCATAAAGTAACTGTAAAATCAAAAGGCGTTCTCCTTCATTACTGCTGCTACCTGTATCTTTATAGGCCAGGTGAAATTGCTAACGTAGACGAAGAAGGTGATGTTGGGGTTGCTACGGAAATCAAACTTCTCGTTGGAGAAGCTCTCCTTGAACTCCTTCAGGTTGCTACGGGAGACGATGGGGACCTCCTCTCCTGCCTGAGTACCAGCTGGAAGACAAAAAATGTTGTGTTCAAGTAAGGTGTGTGAGAGAGAGAAAGATACAGAGACAGACAAACAGACAGACAGAGAGAGAGAGAGATAATACTACTACAACACTACTACTATACTATAATTAAACATTTTGTACTCAGTTTTAGATCTAGATCTATCATCTATGTGCACTCATCGGTCACTGCTGCCCTGAGTCCTGTTATGACAAAGTTTCCTTAACGCTGTAAACAGTGTTGGGACAGGTTGGGTTAAGGGGACACCTGCAAAGCTGGTGGCCCAGGTGATGTTGAGGTTAAAGTTTTTGGATGCGTTGATGAACATGTCCAGATCCCGATTTTGCTGAAAATGAAAACAAACAAACAAATAAAACAAACAAGAAAATGCCATTTAAAAACCCCCAAAATGTACACAGAAAATGTATATCTGAAAACATCCCCCCTCTTTCCTTGGATGTGGAGTTTAACTACAGTCGTCCACTAATCATCAGAATGTCCCCCAAACACACACACACACCTCCACCCTTCACAGACCCTTAAACCCTTGTGTGGCATTTATGGGAGCTTGTGTGGCCTTTCAGTGACGATGATAAGTGTGTGTGTGTGTGTGTGTGTGTGTGTGTTGGGGGGGGCTGAAGGACAGCTCGGTCCCGCGGCACTGGTGGCCCTCCTCAGCACGAGAGGTGACCTCCAACTCAGGCCTCGTCTCAGGACACGTCTGCCGTCCCAGAAGTGTGTGTGTGTGTGTGCGTGTGTCAGAGAGACTCACGTATGCTTGCCTGAGTCTCATGGGTTTGCGTACTTATATGTTAAAGTGTATGTGTGAGTGTGTGTGTTTATACATTAATGTGTGTGTGTGTGTGTGTTTTTCCAGCTGAGTGATGGGAGCCTTACCTCGTCAGGGGTGACCACAAAGTTGATGGCGGTGTAGTAGCGGTCATCCTCCTGTGACAGGCTGAAGGTGAACTGGTAATCAATCAGCAGAGTGTCTGTCAGAGAGAGAGGTGCAGTGAGCGGCGAGAGAGAGAGAGAGAGAGAGAGAGAGAGAGAGAGAGAGAGAGAGAGAGAGAGAGAGAAAAAAGAGATAGAGACAGAGACGGGGGCAGTGAGATGAAGGTAACTTAAAGAGAGTGCGTGTGTGCGTGTGTGTGTGTGTGTGTGTGTGTGTGTGTGTGTGTGTGTGTAGAGTGAGAAAGAGAGAGTGTGTATGAGAGAGTGAGGTAGGGTGTGAGTAAGTCTGAGTCTGTGTTTCTTAAAGAATGAGGGTGTGTGCAAGTGTCCATGAGGGACTGAGTCACAGTGTGTGTGTGTGTATGAGAGAAAGTGAGACCAGTTGATAAAGAGAGGACTGTGTGTGTGCGTGTGTGTGTGTGTGTGTGTGTGTGTGTGTGTGTGTGTGTGTGTGTGTGTGTGTGTGTGTGTGTGTGTGTGCATGCAACTGCATATGTGCATGCGTGTGGATATGGGTGTGTGTGTGTGTATGCATGTGTGTGCATATGAGTGTGTGTGTGTGTGTGTGTGTGTGTGTGTGTGTGTGTGTGTGTAATGGGCATTTGTTAAGGTCAGACACCAGTGTAGTCTCTCTCTTCTCTGAGTGTGCCTTCACTTACAGTAGCATGTGCCCTTGAGTGGGTTGCCTTGGTAACGATTCTCAACTTCACACCTGAGAGAGACAGGAAGGGAGGGTGGGAGTTTGGGTGGGGGGCATAGATGGAGATTGAGTGCTTGAAGAAAAGCTATTTCACTTACAAAGTCTAAAAGCCTTAACACTCTTATAGCCACTCATGAGAGATAGCAGACCAGAGAGAAGAGGCAGAGACAGACAAAAACAAGTGAAGAGAGAACGAGATGGATGGAGGAAGAGATAGAGAGAGAGAGAAGGACAGAAGGGAGAGAGATGGAGAGTCAGATATAGAGAGAGGGAACGAGAGAGAGAGAACGAGACAGAGAGAGACAGAGACAGAGAGAGAGAGAGAGAGAGAGAGAGAGAGAGAGAGAGAGTTACACTGAGAGAAATGGGAAGGGAGCGAGTGAGATGGATAGTCAGAGAGAAAATGAAAGAGAGAAGGAGAGGTGAGCAAGTGTGTCACACTCACTGATTGCATCGATCTCCTTTGATGCCTTTCGTGGTGCAGAAGCATTTGCCGTTGCCAGCGTTGCACATGCTGGCGTGGCCGTTACATTTACAGGCTGGGGGGGGGGGCAACACAAACAAATTTAGAAAACAAGTGAAACACATGAAAGAGATTGAGTATAAGAGAGAGAGAGAGAGAGAGACAGAGTATAAGAGAAAGAGAGAGGGAGAGACTGAGTCATGTAATTCTACACATATAGATACAGCACCGACACATATGACTGAATACATTCAAAATAATTTGCAGCAATTCCATTTGTTAGTCAGATGTAAATGTTTTGATGTAAACGGTGTCTTTCATCTTCGTTACAGCGGTCTCACATCATCACGCAAGCGCTAACAACGCTAGGTCAGCAGGATGCTGTGATTAAGGCAGGTACGCCAAGATACACCTGCCAGAGCTGGCCTGATAATCCACTGCAAGGAGACTCAGGCTGCCGCCCCCACACAAAGCTCCAATCAGAGGGCCTTCGCCAAGGGCCGCCTCTGAGGGCCACATGGGGACCGAGTTCAGACAAACTCATTAGTCTCTCCAGGAGCATAGCCTCTGCACAAACAGCTACGGAGCTCACCTTGCCTTTGTATTATCTAACTAGAGGGTTTTCAACTTAAGGTGGCCTATTTTTAGAGGGTATGTGTGGGTATGAATTTGAGGATATATGACAACTAAAAAGATTGGTTTAGTTATGAAAGCTGATGTGCTTTTATGTACTAAAGTTATACAGTCAGGACTAAAGACTAAACAAACTAGACGACACACACACACACACACACACACTTACGTTGGCAGGATCCACCATTTGTGGGGTCTCCAAAGTACCCGGCGATACAGCTTTCACAGTGCCGTCCAGATGTGAGGTCTTCACACCTCTCACACACACTCTCGTTCACACATTGGCTGTGGCCGTTACACTGGCACGCTGCACACAAGGACAAAAGAACACGTTAAGGTACAGCTGTGAGTGTGTGTCTCTCTCTCTCTCTGTGTGTGTGTGTGTGTGTGTTTTGGACAGCATTATGCTGTTGGCTATATTAGGAATGTGTGTATACGAGTATGAATGATACAAATTGTATGTAAATGTATTTTCTGTGCCTGAGTGTGTGTTGTGGTTGAACCAATTGCAAACTCTGTCTATATTCTCTAAGAGTGTGTGTGTGTGTGTGTGTGTGTGTGTGTATGTGTAATGTTTGAGCCCACTGCACACTGTCTAAATACTCTATGGATGTGTATGTGTGTGTGTGTGTGTGTTTGTCTGACCTGGACACTGTATGAAGGACCAGTTGTATCTGTTGTCCAGGGGGCACATAGAGGCGTTGATGATTGGCGGCAGCGGGAGGGTGCGGCCAGAGGGGGTGGGGCTTGAGGAGGGGGCGGGCAGGAGAGTCTGCATTGGTCCGCGGTACGAGCCCTCGATGCACTGGCCCTTCCCCGTGTTGTTGGGGTGAGTGCACCAGCCACAGCCTGGCTGGTCCAAACACAGACCGCACGTCCGGTAGCCAGAACAGTTCTCCGCTGGAATACACACACGGGCAGGCAGGCGGGCGCGCACACACACACACACACACACACACACACACACACACACACACACACACACACACACACACACACACACACACACACACACACACACATTAGAGCTGAATAATCTTCAACTTCAAGCAATTTAAAAACTGATTGAAGTTGTTGAAAGCAGATTGAGAAATTATATATCCTTCTTGTAATGAAACAATCAGACTGCTGCTTCTTAGATAGATGTTAACAAAAACAGAGATCAGTCAAATTCAGTTGATACAAAATGTCAGCACACTCTGAGATAACTGAGAAGTACTGGACTAGCAGATAGATACAAATGTGGAGATATCAGACAAGCGCATGCACAGACTGTCACACCAACCCAAACACAGACTCCATCTCTCATTCTCATTCTCCCTCTCTTTCCCTTTTTCTCTCTCGCTCTCCCTCACCCACACAAACTCACGCACTCTCTCTCCCTCTCACTCATTCTCATCAGGGATGCAAACACATGTATGGTCAAAAAAGAGAGAGGTAATTGAAGCCCTCGCCCCGCAGAAAATATCCATATACTTACATTGCCACCAACCCCCCGACATCCCCGGCCCACCCCTATAGGCACATAGAGTAAAATGAAATTCTGAAAATTCTTCTTCCTGGCCACCTCCTGCAACGTATGCAGGGCCTTCCGTCTGGCTGCATTCATTTTCTTAACATGTTTGAGACGTGTCTGCCTCTGTTTGGCCAGAGCAGTAGTCTTGGCCTTCTCTGCACTTTCACATGTAGCACTGCAGCCATACTCCGAGCTGGATATTTCCCCAAACTCATGATATGGGCCCACCACTTCACAATGCAGTCCCCCCAGGATTTCGCTGTCCTTTTTTGTGATAGTTGCGGCCTACAATTTCTGATTCCGCGGTAGCTTTTCCAAAAAGTTGCGGTATTTTTTAGGTGTTTGTTGCGATGCAATTGCGGGAGCAGGTGGAAGTTGCGATAGAGTTGCGAATTTCCCTCTTTGTAATTACAATTGAGTTATTTGTTGAAAAGTAAGTTATTAATAAACAAACATTCATTAAGGAACAAACCCATTGAGAAATGGTCCTCTAAATCAGGGGTTCTCAAACTTTATGGGGCCAAGGACCCCTCAAAAGGCAGAACATTTTCCGAGGACACCCTCATAATCGCATCCCAAATTAAACCGTATAGGCTTATAGCTATTTGTAATGTTATATGCTTTTGGACTCTTTTACTCTAAAATCATATAGTACTAATATCACAAGTTTATCACGAGTTTTAGATAGTCATTTGATTACATTTGGCATTACTTGACAGTATGTAGGATAGATTTTTAAATGATCTTTTTGTAAAATGTGCTTAGAAGCTAAATAATGTTTACCTTACATAAAAACATATTGATGGAATTTTTTTTTTATCAAAGCAGATTGTAGGGTTTTCCAATCAAACTCAGATTGTAGGGTTTTCCAACGGAGATGATTCTGAAGATTTATTTTTAACAAAGACATTAACCACGTCCACGTCCACGTCCACGTAATGTTACCACCTAATGTTATGTGTGTGTGTGTGTGTGATCAATGAGAAGGGGTTGCCTGTCTCTCAGCACATAGTTGTCCAGTTTATTTACCCGGTCTTGTTGTCACTGAACGATGGCAACCTTTGGAAGCCAGATATCTGCTGTTGTTTTATGGCTGATGTGATGAGCACTTGTCTGTATTAGGGTTGTCACGAACACTTAACAAATGGCATTCATATTAGTATTAGCCTCCAGCAAGATATTAATGAAAACTACATGGTGACATCATAGCATTGATTATACACGTATAGCGTTTTCTTTCTAGAGTTTAATTTTGACAATGAACTGGGCTACGTTCTTGCAGCCAAATTGAAAGCTAGATCAACGTCTTAAACGAGAATACATGCAATAGGAGAATCCGATATGCCTTCGGCTAACCTATCTTTAAAAAGGGGCCTTCTGCAACGTTAAACACGACCCGTACTGATGGAAGATTAAATGCATCACTTGCAGATTATGGCAGTTAACATTATTACTAGCGTGAAAAATGCGGTTTAGTTACGTTAACCACACTGCATTATGATCATTGTACTACGCATCGTCAAAATTCTGTGATGGGGGAAATCGCTTGTCGCTAAACTAAGCTAAGGCTACTTGTGTTAGGCTGTATATGGGTGACCTTGAGGGTTTATAATCACATTTGCTAACCTGTCGTTCTGAGAACTCTCTGAAAAGTTTGGGGTGTCTGTCTGAGAGGTCCTTGGCCATATTTTACGTGTTACCTCCCTTTGCCTGAGTGGCTTTGAAGCATGTTTTACAGACGGGTCTCTGTGTGTCGATGGGCTTTCCTTCACTGTCTGCTTCCCATCCGAAGTACCTCCAGATCTCACTTATTTTTTTTCAACAAGCCGAGGACGGTCGGCAAGAGCTCCTGCACATGAGAACATGTCTCCCCTGAGATCACTAGCTGTGAGTGTGGGCTGCCTGTTGCATGTGTGAGAGCTGGGCAGCCCCGCCCTTGCAGTCAATGCGTGCAGTCAGCCTGACAGGGAGCGGAACAGTGAGTGCGCTCTGATTGCGTGCTATTTTAATGAAGTACCTATACTAAAAATATGCAAAATCGCCCCCAAGGGATCCGCGGACCCCAGTTTGAGAACCACTGCTCTAAATAACCTCACCAACATGCCAAACAAAAGATTAACGGGACTACAAAAATGTAGCCAAATAGGCTGTTCTGCCCTCTGCTTATTCAGGTCAGCAAATGTATATTGCTTGTATTGTTGTTATGGAAACGAAATTGGACTTTTACTTTGACATCATTTAAATGTTCGTCTCGTGGGAAAGGCAACAGCTGTTAGACAGTTATCTAGAAACATAGCTAGTTATGCTATGTTATGCTAAACATGTAGCGGGAACAGTACATAGGCTTTACTTATCCACAAGGAAGTGCACCTGTTGGTATTACAAAAGGACCACCAGTAAGACTGAATAAAACGTTATGAATATCTCAGCCTTCACATATAACGAAAAAAAAACAGCCTGTGTCACTGATCTGTCTGGTCTTCTGACGTCCTGCCTGCATTTCTGCCGTTCTCATTCTATGCTTATCAATCGGTTTTGCTATCCTTGTTGATTTATTTTAACTGTTTAGGTGTTTATGTTGTTCAATTTCATATATTAATTTAAAGTCGTCCAATTTCAAGTAACCCATTCTTCAACACTATCTGCTACCTTATCTTCAAACAGAAAGTAACGTTAAATCTCCATTGCAACAGCTTTCGAGGATTTGGGAAATTATTGCTGCTGATTTGCTTATTTCTTATTTACTTGTTTGGTGGAGGCAATCCATAATTACTGTTGATAAAATTATAATCAGACCCCCCCCCCCTCCTTAAAAAAAACTCTTCGGATCTGCACGATTCACACGTCACCCAAACTGACGTGAAAAAAGCGGGAGGCGCCGAAAAGCGCGCTGTTTGCATCCCTGTCTCATACACTCACACACACTCAGAGACTCACGTTGGCAGCTGTTGGTGGTGTACCACTCCATGCACTGTCCGTAGGGGAAGGAGGCGACGTAGGCGTTGGAGTCGACGCACTGACGCATGCTGCTGCACCACATGCACTCAGAGTTGGTGTTGGTGCACTCACTGCAGGTTGAGCGCAGCGCACACAGGGTACGGCAGGCCTTCGCACTGTGGTTCGCTACAGAGAGAGAGGGAGAGGGAGAGAGAGGAAGAGAGAGGGAAAGAGGGGGGGTTAGAGGGGAAGAGAGAGAGAGAGAGAGAGAGAGAGAGAGAGAGAGGGACAGATAGGAGGAGAGACAAGACAAAGAGAGAGAAAGGGAGAGATATTATAAAAGGTTCTGTTGTTTAATCATGTTCCTCTACATGTAGCTTTTATGAGACGACTAGTTCATAATTCATTCTGCCTGGAGAAAGAGGGAATAAGGGGGAGACAGAGAGAGAGAGAGAGAGAGAGAGAGAGAGAGAGAGAGAGAGAGAGAGAGAGAGAGAGATGTGTGCGTGTTTGGAGATGTGTATATGTGACTTTGTGAGAGTGACACTTGTTTGTCTCCCTGCTGCTACAGCTGCCGCTTAGAGCTCAATTCGTCCGGCCCTTTGACAGACCAAACAAGTAGGACTTAGCTCCCCCTTCATCTGTGACATCTGCTCAACGAGGCGCTACACGAGGAGTTCACCATTAGTGTCCACGGCAAGAGCGTGTCAACAGGGGCCAAGGTAAAAAGCACACCCTCACCAGAATTCATGTCAAGAGCTGCTCTCTGCTCTCTCTAATGCTGAGGCCTGACATACACTTATCTACACTCAGTGGCGTGTATGTGTGTGTGTGTGTGTGTGTGTTTGCACTGATAGCCCGACTGCAGGCTCTCAACACAGGGCCATTAAGTGTGATGCTACAGCAAAGGTCACTGTAATAAAAGCACAAAAGTCAAGCTGCACCTGGATCAGCACTAAAGCCTAGAGGGGGGGGGGCGCAGGTACCATGTGGAGCTGAGATATGACAGAAATGACACAGAGAAGACTTTAAAAACCGCTTGGCACAGTGAAACACCCCAGACTGCGTACGATGGAGCCAAACGAATGACAGATAAATGGATGCTTTTTGCTATTTTCCACGCCTGGCGAACCCAGCTAATTGATCCGCTGCGGCTGAAATCTGGCCTGTGAAACGTTTGAATGTTTGGCTGGGCTCACAGCTCTAACACCATGTACACATAAGAGAGTAAGCGTCTTAAACACACCAGAGCCCTGGTAATTGTGGAGTGATCTAAAAGCGCGGCTTTGGCATCTGACTGCACTGATCCCTGGCTGCCTGTGCCTGCAGACTGGCAAAGTGTGGGCAGGAAATCCTGGGCATGTGCTCGACAAAGGCCTCGGAGGAACACTATAAGCCGTGTGTGTGTGTGTGTGTGTGTGTGTGTGTTGGGGGGGGGGGGGGGGGTCTGTGCCCACTCTTTAGTCTTTTTCTTTCCAAGAAAGCAAATCAGCTCTGGATGGCACTGCCAGACCTCTGGAGCTTTTGTTTTGTTGTATTATGTAGGTGAACCACTATATATATATATATATTCCTATAATGCTGTGTGTAAAGATGAATGTGTGTCTGTCTGCATATATGCTGCCTGCCAGGGGAACTATATGTATTAGAATTGTTAAATCTGTGTGTGTGGGCGAGTATGAATGTGTATGAGTGTGTAAGCATGTGTATGTGTGTGTGTGTGTGTATGCGTGTGCATGCGTGTGTAAGCGTGTATATGTGTGTGTGTGTATGCGTGTGTAAGCATGTGTGTGTGTGTGTGTGTGTGTGTTAGTCACCTGGGCGCTCACACAGACTGCCATTGACGGGGCTGATGCAGTTGGCAGCTCTGAGCCCATAGGACGTGGGCTCGGCCAGGTAACCACAGAAACCGGCGCCGCTGGGTTCCCCTGGCAACCACTGCAGCAGGGAGTTGGTGAAGGGGGACATGTCCTCCCAGCACCAGTACGACACATTAATCTTCCTCAGACCCACCCACGGAGACACCACCTTATTCTGGGGAACACACACACACACACACACACACACATAGAAAATCAGTCCAGGTATTCATAAACACTCCACAGGAGTAGAGGCTTTTATCAGCATCATCATCATCTATGTATTTCCTGTTTCCCCCACAGAGTTCTCCTACTATGCTCTTTACCATCCCTAAGTGCCTTCATAACCTTTGTGATGCATAAACAGAAGCTTTTACAACAGTAAAGTTGTATAGTTGTATAGCACTTTATCCCAGCAAAGATATATAGACATGTA
This sequence comes from Clupea harengus, assembly GCF_900700415.2. Lineage (NCBI taxonomy): Eukaryota > Metazoa > Chordata > Actinopteri > Clupeiformes > Clupeidae > Clupea > Clupea harengus. The sequence goes on from NC_045165.1 coordinate 13,188,625, forward strand.
CTTCAGAAATAAAGGAGATTTTATATATGTGTTTTATCAATAAAATGAATTAGAGACATGCTTTCGTCATTAAACGCATAATAAAGCGGCTTCCTGAGTAAAGTGCCTTGAGCTGACTCACTGGCAGGGAGCGGGCCTGCATCTCCTTGAGCACAAACTGCACTTTCTTCTGCACGGTGAGAGAGGCCAGCTCGGCGTTCTGGGTGCGGCACTGCAGTTTGGCGTTGTCGTAGTTGTCCTTGGCTGTGACCATCTTCAGGCAGGAGTTGCCCACCAGGTGCCAGCCCTCCCCACAAACGTTCTCTACAAGGCGAGGGGAGGAGGGAGAGATGGAGAGAGAGTGAGAGAGAGAGAGAGAGAGAGAGAGAGAGAGAGAGCAAGAGAGGAGGACAGAAAGAAAGAAAGAAAACAGATATAGGAGAGAACAGAGAAGAAAAAGACAGAAAGAGAGGAAGGACAGAGATCACCGGAGGGAGAGGAGAAGAGAGAGTGCCATGGTCAAGAATCAAGTGTAAAAAAAAGAAAAAAAGAACTGGAGCACATTTAGCTGTTCCAAAGGATAAGTGTATCCAGGAACAGAGGTGAGGTGAGGAAAAAGGAAACTGTGAGTGTTCAGCAGCCCTGTGGTTTCTCTGATATTATACAATAATTAAATCATGCCAAGGGCTTTTACCATTTAGCGCGGGTGCTAATCAGGGCTAAATATTCGATTTCCTGTTGTGTTCTAAAGTATCTGTGACCTAAATGAGCCATGGATTCAGCGTGGGTGTTCTAAAGTGTTGGTTACCAGGCAGGGTGATGCACTCCTGGTTCCTCTGTTCCCATTGGCAGTTCTGGTCTGTGGCACAGCTCTTGCAGCTGGTCTTCTTATTGCACACGTACGAGTGGTTGTCCTTCGGACAGGCCTCATACTCCGCCACAGCACCCTGAAAACAAACACACACACACACACACACACACACACACACACACACACACACACACTATAGTCGTGTCTGGCATACACTAAAATCTAAATGATGCAAATATTAATTTAGCACAGCCTCCAGAACAGTACAATGGCCAGGGTTGGGGTGGCAACTTTTGAAATGTGACAGTGTACAGATTTCTTAAAATGTAATATTAAATATTATTATAATATTTGAATATTTGAACCTTAGTAGAGGCCTGGTACTGGAGATCAGTATGAGGGACCAATGTAATATTATTTCTGCACAGAGAATGTAAGGCATGTAAGGCCTGGTTTATACTTATGTCGCCGACACTTTTGAAATGGTCGCCGACAAAAAAAAAAAGTGTCGCTCAAGCTGTTTTGTTTATACTTCAGGCGAACAGTCGCTGCCTACGTCATAAAAAGAGTGGCTCCAACGGCATTTTTTTGCCATTTATTTGTTGACTTTTTGAAAATCAACTGCGCGTGCTGTCTTTCTAGCTAATCACACTAGCGTGATTAAAGAGTGTCTAATAGTATATATCCGCTTTAACAGGCAAACTTATCTCCATCATGGTAGGTATTATTTGTGGAGGAAGCAATCTATAATAAAAGTATATGTGTATCTTACATACACAGCCCGCTGTTCCGAAATTGTGAGCACAGCAACGTGACTCACTAGGCCTATAGCCCACATGCACATCCCAATTAATTGATTACACAATTATAAACCTATAAATGCACAACCAATTTCACAACCATGAACTTTAATTCAGAATATTATTATACACACATGGGATTTGCATCGCGATGATACAAAAAAAAAAACGTTTTATGATAGCCAACTTTCAAAGCAAAAAACTTGCATCATTCTAAATAGCCTAGGTTAGGGGTGGGCGATATGGCCAAAATCTTCTATCACGGTATTTGTCATTTTATATCACGGTTACGGTATATATCACGGTTTATTATACGTAGGGTGACCAGATTTGAGTTTTTTAAAATAAGGACACAGATCCACAGACATTTATTTATTGACCCTTAAGAACACTAAGGTGCTGAAACAATACTGCCTCAATAGGCTATTAGCCTAAGCAATAGTGGCCAGTATAGGCCTACCTTGTACTGAACTTTTCCATTGAATCTTTAAATAGTAAAATTAAAGCAAAGTGCATGTAAAAAAAAAAAAAAAAAGGAAAAATCTTTCTGTGGCATTTAGTCCAGTTTATGGCTTTCAGTGGTTCTTTAATGTACTTTCAGAAGATAACTCAAGTGTTAAAACTTTCTTTTCAATGTGTGTCCATATGTTAACACAATAATGATGAGAAAAACATTTTCTTTATATGGCAACATACAGGGCTGTAGTGGTAAAATTAGAGGTGGGTAAACTATGAATTTTGTGATATGTGATTTGTGATATATGACCTCTATAGGACCTGATCTGTGCTATAAATGTATTTTCTGCATGATTCCAATCTTTGCGAGCATTTTTATAATCAAAATCGCTGAATTTGCGCATGTCCTGTTCAAACTGACAGGAGACAGTGAGACGGTGAGGCAGCAACGAGCTGTGCCTCATCTCAGATTGCGCAATCCCTCACAAACTGGGTTGAGCGCATGCGTAGAACCTACTTAATCTTGCTGATCTGTCATAAAACCGCAGTGAAAAAACACGGAGAGGAGGCAAACAGCATATGGCAAACAGTACCTCTGCCTCACCGGTCAGGTTTATGTTTGTTCTGCTGTTGCTCTTTTTCTAAGTTTATATTCGACCTTAACCGCGAAATTGGAAGATTCGATATCTAAGCTAAAACATTTCACTTAACAATTCACTTAGCTATGTCCAACTGGCTTGCAAAGAATCTGTCTACAATTTTCAATTAATTAGCCTAATCTACAGCGTGAGGAAAGTTTTCAGTCCATATTTGTCAGTATATTGAACCTTTCCTAACAACCGAGGATTACTCAACAAGTAGGCATGAAAGCTCTTGTAGGTTATGTGCTTAAAAATTGTCCTGGGCATCATATTATACGGCTCTTCAGAATGTTCAAAAAAGTTCCATTGATTTGAATGGGTCACCCCGACGTTCGCAGGTCTGTAATTTCTTAATTTTCACTGCTGCGAAAAAGTAATGACCGCTGTCATTGGGAACGGGTTTTGTGCTTCATCATATCATTCTGCAAGTAGTCCGGTCATTTAACGTAACTTGAATTCAGCAAGTTATATGAATAAAGGCCCGGTGAGCGTCTCCGCTCCGCTGTGCAAACTAAATGCTGCGTGGGTTTTGTGTTACTTAAAATATTTCTAAATTATGCCGGGGCCTGCACTTCCAGCATCCCTGTTGAGGAATATGTGCATTCTTCACCTTGCATACGCACTTTGTGTCGGCGACATAAGTATAAATTGGGCTTAAGGCTGCTTTAATGAAGTGCTGGGCCGCTGGTGTGTCACCTTTCTTACATGCGTCACCCCTACTCCATGTGCCTAACAAAGGGGCTTATTACTGAGCGTGCCCACTGAGAGTGCCCACAAAGAGTGCCCACTGAGAAGGTTGGCGCACAGGTGGAGCCCACTCTAATAATTAGACTTTCAGTCAGAACTAAAATTTCGGCTTTGTGATCAGCTTTGGGTCTGGCAGCTAGTTTGGGGAGTCATGTAGAGATGTGGCGATATTCAAAAAGATACACATCAGAGTTCAGATTCTAGTTGTACCTTGTTTGTGTGTGTCTCTGTGTGTGTGTGTGTCTCTGTGTGTGTGTGTGTGTCTGTGTGTGTGTGTGTGTGTGTGTGTGTGTGTCTCTGTGTGTGTGTGCGTGCGTCTCTGTGTGTGTTGCCCTGAGCACAGTTGTGTGTTAGGTCGTGTCTCACCGCGGCAGAGGTGCAGTTGCTGCCGTAGGACACACACTGGTCTGAGCACCACTGGCAGCCGTTGGTGTTCACTGTGCAGCTGTAGCAGTCAGAGTACTGGTTACACGTGGAGTTATCAGCATCTGGGACAAATAACACACACTATTACACACACAGACACAGACACAGACACACACAGACACACACACACACACACACACACACACACACACACACACACACACACACACAGTACCAATAGTATTCATAGCCTACCTACAAATGACAATCCTTTTCAATAAAGAGAAATTGTAAGTGTGTATTCATACAGTTATACTACCATAATGTAGATCTTTAAATTGTATATCATACAGAATGAACACTGTGATCGAGACCATCACCTTGAACTACACATCTTCAACTTATGATTAATGATTAAAGACACACATTCAAAGAAACACACACACACAGAGCGAGAGAGAGTTGAGTTCCTCACAGGTCCTGGGTGTTAAGCAGGTGTTAAGCAGGTCGTCGTCCTGGGATGGCGCGGCCGTCTCCCAGGGTAGGCATGCTTTGGTGGTGGCGTTCCACACACAGTGCAGCCCCGGGGAGGCGAACGTGCACTCGTCTCTGCCGCGGAACGCCGCACAGCTCACCGGAGAGAACCGCAGAACGTCACTCAGCAGGAGGCTGTTAAAGCCTCCAAACACATACATCATACTGAGGGGGGAGAGAGAGAGAGAATTTGTTAAACAATGTTTAAACCTTCGTTTTGTCGTTTTGCCTGCTCAATGACAGAGTACTTTATGTTGAAATAAATCTTAATGAATTATGTGCATTGATTTGTATTGAGAGATTGAAATGAACAGAGAGAAAGGGAAAGAGAGAGAGAGGGAGAGAGAGAGAGAGAGAGAGAGAGGGAGAGAGAGAGAGAGAGATAAAAGGAAAGAGTGAATGAGCGTTAGGGAAGGAATAGTGTGCAGGACACTGGTACCACGAGATCCACTTCCAACTTTAATAAGGAAAAATATTCAGGTCTGAAAGGTAGGTAGGACAATAACCTGACAAGATGTATTCAGTGATTTATGGGCAGGGTTGGATTTCATCACATTTGAAGCCAAACACTCCTCACAAACACGCTCAGAAATATCCGCTTCCAACTGGGTGCAAGCAGAAGCAACCCTGGGACAAAAAACATTGTTTTTTTTCCTAATCAGTTTCTGATAGTAATTCCGTTGCATTTTAGCGCTGTCAAATGAGATTCATGAGTTTGGCTTTTTCATAATCTACAAATGAAGCTGATTACACACCAATTATCACCGCGATGAGATTATTCTACATCGACAGCCAATTAGACAGAGACAAGAAAAATCCATCATTTTTTAATCACACTGTTGCCTTTGATGTTCCTCATGAAGAACGCGAACCGTTTCCGTCACGTGGCTAATCGTGTCACGCAAACTGCCAGCAACTCCACTGCTTGATCGGAACAATGCAGGGCGGACCTGTGACCCGAGACGCTCCACAGATGGCAGACGCCTCTGATGTGCCCCTGCCCCTGGATCTGATCCAGAGTGGGCACAGACTCGGTTCCTTCTCCTTCAACTCCAGCCAAGGACAGGGACCCTGGCTGTCTGTGCCACCAACTGTGATGGCCTGGAGGGATATGGTAGCTCTGTGTGATGATCTGAGTGTGTGTGTGTGTGTGTGTGTGTGTGTGTGTGTGTGTGTGTGTGTGTGTGTGTGTGTGTGTGTGTGTGTGTGTGTGTGTGAGAGAGAGACAGAGAGAGAGAGAGAGAGAAGAGGAGGAGGAATGGGGTTACCTGTTGCTGTAGACAGCAGAGTGCCCGAAGCGGTTCACGTCATGGTGCAGATCAGGCTTGGGCAAGATGGACCACTCATCACATGCTACAGAGAGAGAGACAGAGAGAGAGAGATGGAGAGGGGGGAGGGTGGTTTAGGAAGGAATAAGAGATGCCAAAAAGACAAGGAGGATTCAAGGGAATGAGGAGAAGAGAAAGCAAATAGGGAAGAGAGGAAGGGAAGATGGAGAACAAGGGAGGGAGAAGGAGGGTTCAACCAATGGTTAGAATATTTTCACAAAATCATCATCTAAATAATATGTTTATCATTATATAAATGTATTCTTTATTTGTGCTTAATGACTCTGCCCAAAACATTTGTCATGCTAATACGGCATTCTGAAGAGAGAAAAAGTAAGACAGACAGGCGTTTTATAAAGCTCAGTGACTGAAAAACTCCCTGGACTGTGCACAGCCAGCGCAGCGTCTGGAACCTCAACGCAGTCTCCTGCTGCCCTCTGCTGGCTGCTTGAGGAACTGCAGCTGGTGCGCACCCATAAGCCTCCTATCTGACTACACTGAACAGAGCAGCTCAAACAGCTCCTCCAACGGTCTGCCAGCTCATTAAAATCAGTTGTACTTATTAGGGCCGGATAATTAGTGATAAGCTTCGGGGGCTGCAGGAATCTAATTACAGCGCTCGCACAGAGGACTGAGGAAGGAGGAAGTCTCTTACGGAGCGGAGCCAGAAGCCTGGCACTTCCTGATGACAGAATTAGCCCCCGTGTCATCAGCACTCGACTGCTGTCATCTCGGGCTCATTAATTGTTAAATGGAAACTTAAATGTCTCTTTTAATTTGATAAAGAAGAACTTCTTAAACGCAGTCCTCAACAGTCACCTTAAAAGCCTGATTCGATTCTGAATTAATTGCATTTGTGCTGCATATTAACAACTTCCATGCATCATTTCCCAACTAGTTTTCATTGAAAGAGTACGGGCCTGCAAGCAGATGTAGAATAACACCAAAGGCAAACTCAAGGGGCTCTCAAATGCTCTCCTCAAACAGAGGAGCAGTAATGATGTCAAATGCTGGTTCCTAAATATGAATGGAGCCGTTTCATTTTTAGCTTTAGGCGTTAGACGAAAGCAAGTGGTTGTGACGGACGAATCTGCAGCACTTCAAAACCACAAGACCTCTCAGAAATCATGCCCTGATCCTGGGAGACCGACACGGGAGGCTGATGACCAAACCGACTCCAGACGAGGAGACAGAGGTTTCCTCCCTCTCTGCCACTAGGAATGGGCGGGGAAGCATAAATCAACATCACATCAACTCCACATATTCATCCGTTTAGGGACCTCTTTTTCCCCCAGCCACACTGGCGTCTGTCAGTGCTAGTAGCATTACTGAACAGCATTTCTTCTGATTTCCTTCTCATCCACTGCCATCACACCAGACTGTGCCCAGGCAAGAGCTCCCTACCGAGGATCAAACCAGCTGCAGGATCTTACCTGTGCAGTCCTGGCAGCCAGCGAAAGCTTACATCACGGAACCATTAGTGTGCGAGTGAGTTTGAGTGCGAGTGTGAATTGGTGAGTGAGTGTGAGTGTGAGTGTGAATTGGTGAGTGAGTGTGAGTGTGAATTGGTGAGTGAGTGTGAGTGTGTACATCAGTGACCTTTCGTTCCCTCCTGATAATGAGTGACCCAGTGCCAGCGCAATCTCTTGAGTGACCTTAAGAGGTTTTATCACCATGCGGACACCAGTTGCCGTGACTGCACTATAGTCCACTGCAACACACACACACACACACTCATGAACGGCTACCAATTTTCCCTCTCTGTTGCTAAAACAGGACAAGGAAGTAGCTACAGAAAACTACAGTGCTGACTGGTGCATTATGGGTCAGGCATGGTACCTGGTGTATGGAATTAATAAGTGGCATTCATGATCTCTCCGCATTCAGTTCAATTACAATATGGAGGACTTGTATGTCAAATGGAGGCCTTGTGTATATGTGTGTGTGTGTGTGTGTGTGTGTGTGTGTGTGTGTGTATAAAAAGACCCCATTTTGTGCCTCCTTCCACACCCACTCCCCATTCACAGGGGTTCTTGTTTTCTATAATTCAATTAAATGTTATTTCTATTTGGTGATCCAATTGACATCAATTCTTCGTAATAAGCTGTGAAGAACCCTTTAGGGTGTCTATCACGCAAGCACTTCCCTCCCAGATGTGAGATACAAAGCATCCTACACATCTCACACAAACAACTTGTTATCACACAGCTGCAAGCCTTTATCTCACACACGCATCTCCTTATCTGCCATCTGTGACCTCGTGCAGCGGTAGGACTTCCCGCCAGGGTGTTTTTTTCCCCATATCTATTTAATTTCAATCAGAAGAGTAATCACGAGCACGCTAGCACTCCTCCACGATAAAAATAAAACTCGTAGTGGTCTGAGGGGAGAGGAGGGCTAGACTCTTGGAGTTTTATCTAAGCCTCGCTTACGCAGGTCAGAGATGAAATGTGTAGGCAGAAATCCTGCTCAAGGCTAAATACGCAACAAATCTAATTCATCAAGGTCTTTATCCCAGTGGATTTCGGCTATAAAAGCTGATCTCAAAAACTCAGTGTACGAGAGAGTGTGATCCTCAATGCTGTCTGTTACCATAGTAACTGCCTCGGACTCTGAAACGAATTTGGCCCTGATCGGGCCCAGAGGAAAACTACAGGCGTGGATAACCCACAACAGCTTGGGGTGTGGGCCTTTAAGGAGGCCATGACTGGGTGCAGCACAGCTGGGACTCACCGAGGTCGTAGGCCATGAAGTCGGAGGAGAAGCACCTGGCACCGTGGCTCATGCTGGTGTCGTTGTGTGTGTTCCCGCCGAACACCAGCATGGTGCCGCTGGCGATAACGGCCGTGTGCAAGTACCGGAAAGATCCGCTGTCCTTCAGGATGGTCCTGTGGAGAAACCAGAGTGACATCATCAACACGAGACGGCCTCACTGTCTGATACTGCCGTACAGACCATCAGATTCTTGAAACCCACATGATTTTGCCACAAAGAGGAGTTATGACCACATCAAAAAATGGCACCATTGTAGACTTTACACATCAGACATGAGCATTCTATTCTTCTCGTCCTCAAAGGGAACACAGAACTGACTAGATGCAGCAGGAGCTCTGCACGCTTCCGATCGGATGAATGTTCTCATGTTTCAATAATCCTTTCATCAAGGCACTTTTCACTTTATAGCAGAGTGAGACAGGAAGTGCTTTTGGACGGAGTGTGACACACACACACGTACCACATGTTCTTGTCGACGTCGTAGCGGTAGAGGTCCCCAGCCAGGCCGTACTTGTTGGCGCTGAAGGCTTTGTAGCCGCCGTGGACGAAGACGGAGCGAGTGTGAGGGTCATAGGCACTGCTGTGGCCATAACCGCCCTGCACCAGCGCCCCACGGGGGTCCAGCACACTCCACTCATTCTTCACTGTGGGACAGGGAGGGAGGGGGGAGAGTTGGGAGGGTGGTTAAATAAATGTGGAGAAAGCAAGAAAACCAAATGATGATGTTCTTGGCCTCCAGACTGCCTTCATACATTTAAACACCAGAGGGCACTGCAGAGCACAAAAGGCAAAGAGAGGTAGGTGTGTGTGTGTGGAGGACAGACAGAGGGTGTATATGCCTGTGTCAGGGTTTTCGTTAGCCAGTAGTAATTGTTTTTTGTCTGATAAAATGTGTTAACAAAAAACATCAATTAGAAACGTCTGAACGTCAAAATGTCTGGTAACAATGCTCATACAAAACATAAAATGTACCCTTAAACAGGACATATGTGCAAATAAATCAATATCTACATCTAATTTGTATTATCTATTTTACTCATTAATGCGAGTCTCAAAATCCGACCGTTTCTCGAACTGGATTTTATCCGATCATTCGTTTCATTCACTGTAAAGTAGCAGCCTGAGGTCCATCCTTCAAAGCCTTCACCACGTCCGCAGTCGTGGCAATGAATAGAAAATCTCATTTGGATTGTCAGACACAATGTGGTGATTACCTAATCAAATTGTTCTATTTCTACAAGGAGGGCAAATTCTATTGGAAACCTCATCGGCCCTCTGGGTTTGTCTGATAGCCTATATCGTGACGGACGTGACGGTGCGCCCTAAATACCCGCAGCCTCAAGAAGAGCAAGTAGGGTTACTCAGTTCTGTTCTCCAGGGTTCCCACCCATTTTCAATAACAACATTTCAACCTTTCCATGACCTTTCAAGGACCCTTAATGACATGTCCATGACCTTTCACGACCTACAAGTGCACAAAATTGCGTATCTTATTCGATAGGTTGGGCCTAATTATTGAATGAAAATTCCACAACATTTATTTTCTAATAGGTTAGCTAGGCTGCATCAATTAAAATGGAAACTGCATCACACTGCACAAATTTGCACAACAAAACATTATTCATGGAGGAGTACAATAAAAAAGTAATTTCATTAGACCTTTCCAGGCCTGGAAAAATGAGTGGCAACCCTGGTTCTACCATGCCATGCTTTGCTGATGAAAGACGTGATTTATTTGATTTATCTCATCTCGTTGTGCCATTGCTTTGATGTGTGTCTTGTGTAATCTTGCGTAGATGCAGGCTATAACTTGCAGCGCAGGTTACGCAAGGAATACGGTTTCACAGCAGCCTAGTAACAGTAAACGATGCATTTCTGCAGTCTTTTCATCTTAGAATGCTTGAAAAGTGTGCGTTTAAAAGCTAAACTTTCATTTCTTTCTTTAGTTTTAGGTCCTTAGATTCACTTCTATGGTTGCTAAGCAGTTTGGCAGTTTTTGATTGCATCAAATTAGAGTAAAGCAGTGTCAAGCACGATCGTGCTGTGAAGTTGCAGCCTACACTATGGCAGATGGGTAGGATTTGGACAAAATCTATTAATTTACTTTATTTTATTATAGTTTAATTTCATTTAGTTTAATTTAGTTTCCCACCCTACATCCACATGCCCACCCCAGGGATGCCATCCTGGTACCAGCCAAACTGATTTTAGAACGTTGTGACTCTTTTGTCAGCCTAGCTGTACATTACATGGGCTACATCATATTTGTAACAATTATTGAAACATGCGCCAGTAAGTTTCAAATTTGTCCAGTAAAATAAATTCTTCCCAGACACCCGACCATCAAGAAAAATAAGAAAATGCCCCCTAAGGATTAAACCTGTGAGTCTGTGTTTAAACTTGTGAGTCTGTGTTTAAACCTGTGGGTCTGTGTCTGTGGGTCTGTGTTTAAACCTGTGAGTCTGTGTTTAAACCTGTGAGTCTGTGTTTAAACCCGTGAGTCTGTGTTTAAACCCGTGAGTCTGTGTCTGTCAGTCTGAGTCTGTGAGTCTGTGTTTGAACCTGTGGGTCTGTGTTTAAACATGTGAGTCTGTGTTTAAACCTGTGAGTCTGTGTTTAAACCTTTGAGTCTGTGTTTAAACCTGTGAGTCTGTGTTTAAACCTGTGAGTCTGTGTTTAAACCTGTGAGTCTGTGTTTAAACCTGTGAGCCTGTGTTTGTGTGCACGTGTAACAGGGTTAAAAATACATATGTTTATTGTCATAAGATATTTATTTTGCTACCTGTTGTGTGTTTTATTGTTTCTATTGCTGCTGTTGATATGTTTCGCTTAATGTATGGAACTGCAAATACCACACTGCTTATTAATCTTTTCTGTGCTAGTCTGGCTAGTAACCAGTTATGTCAGTGAGTGCTGATTGGTGGAGGATCTAATTAATGCTGATTGGGTGAGAACGGGAGAGGGGAGAAAGCGTCTGTAATCCTGAGAGAGGAAACCCCAGGTATGACGTGGAGGACAAGGAAGGCAACATGGTTTTTTCCATAGGACTTCGCGTTCGTTGTGTGGACTATTGGGCTTGTTGGCAAAACAATCCCTGACGGGACACTGACGATAACCAGAGAGAATCCATACTGACCGGAGAAATCACATACTGGTCGGCGAATATTCATCCACCCCAAGGTAGAGTGACGTCTTTTCTTTTTGCTGCTGACTATAGTGAAGCGGCCAGTAAGTTTTCGGCCACAACGCACGCTAGCGACGACCCAGGCCTGCTACGTTTGGGGGTTAGGAGAGTGTTTACCTGCTACGGTAACGTTGGGGACATTGGGTGTGTTTTGGGGTAGCTTTAACATTGTAGCTAGCTAACAGGTAAGCTAACCGCCTACCAGGTTAGTTGTAGCTTTGTTGGAGTGGGTATATGTTTTGTTTATCAACGTGTATATTAATTTTGAAAGCGACCTTTGTCGGCCACTATGAGTTTATGAATCAGTTTTCTAAATGTTTGTTTGTATTATATATGATATTTGATAATAATAATAATAATAATAATAATTCGCTAGATAAAGCCATTGTGTTGGGTTTTATTTATATTCACAAGGGAACAGGGACCCATAATATTAACTAGATATATATGAACTTTAAGCTATTCTCCCTTAGCTAATCACTTAGAGTAGCGAAGGGAGCGCTACATAAATGGAGGCTCCAGTGAGAACTTATTTTGGGTTTCTAGTAGTTTTTTTCCCCTCTAATTTTTTGTGAAATAAATGAGTAAAATGACTGACCGGGCCAAGTTAAGGATAGAACTGAAGGGATGGTGCCGTGGCATGGGCATTAGTGAAGCACAGGCTTTACTTGTGGTAGTTCCTGAAGGCATTGAGACTGAGAAGATAGAAGAAACTTTGGAGTCAGTTAAATGCTTGGGACGGGTGCGTGTCAGAGGGAGAACATTCAATGCTGAACTTAAAAGCTTGATTGTATTATGTGAATGCAAAGAGCCTATACCTCAAGAACGTGTTCCCACAGAGGTGATCCCTAGTGATGAGACTGAGCCATGGCCAATCATACTGAGTGAGCCTGCTTTGCTTGAGGAAGCACCACCTCCACTGTCAGACTTAAAGGGCAAATTAGAACATTTGCTTGAAGCTGAAGGCAAGACTGTAGAAGACTTGCCGTCTTTGTTTTCTCTTGCAAGTCCTGCTTCAGGCTCAACCGAGTCTGTCTTGAGAGCAGTTGGAGAGTTGTTTGAGAAGGCCAGAAAGCCCTCAGGGGAGGGTGGTAGCTATAGGCGTCTTCGTCTCTTTTCTGGCCTACTGCCCACACCAGCTGGTGAAGAATCATTTGAGCAATGGAAGGATCAAGCCCACCTCATGATTGAGGAGTCTGACTGTTCCCGTAAAGAAAAACGAAAACGACTCATGGAGAGCCTTAAAGGGCCAGCCCTTGAAATAGTTAAAGCAGCGCGAGTAGCAAATGTAGATGTCACTCCTGAACAGTGTCTAGAGTCTCTTGAGGATGCCTTTGGGTCAGCTGAATCAGGTGATGATTTGTACTTTGCTTTTAGATTAATGAAGCAGCGAGAAGGTGAGAAGTTGTCAGAGTTCCTGAGGCGTCTTGAGCATTCTTTGCTGAAAGTAGTTGAGAGAGATGGGCTGCCTAACGCTTGTGTTGACAAAGCACGAGTGGAACAGCTATTAAGGGGAGCAGTATCTTCTGACATAATGCTAGTGAATCTCAGAGTAAGAGAAAGGAAAAGCAACCCGCCAACCTTTCTGCAGCTCCTGAAAGAAATACGCGTGGAGGAGGAATATGAAGCTTCAAGAGCAAAACTAGTGTCGTCTGTAAACTGGGTGCAAGCACAGTCGGGCATGGATTGGAAGTTGTCTGAAATGCAGAGCTTGAAGTCAGAGATGAAAGAATTGAAATCCCTAGTAGCAGCGGTGGCAGTGAAGCCCCTCCCATTTGGACAAGAGAGTGCAAAAGTATCAGTGGCCTCTGCCATGGCAACAGGAGTCCAACGGGAAGCGGAAGTCACAGCTCTAAAGAAACAGGTCCAGCGACTGCAGCAGCAGTTAGATAACAAAATTACTGAACAAGAGCCATCAGTTTCAGTTTCTGCTGTAGAACCTAGGCGAACAGATAACCCTCCCAGAAGGTCTCCAGTGGAAGAGCAGTTTTGTTATAGATGCGGAGAGGATGGACACTTTGCAGCGAAATGCCCAAACTCTGCAAATCAGGGTAAAGTTATTAGGAAGTTAATTCAGGCCCTGAGAATTGCCAGAGACAATCAAGCAGATAAAAGCTCAAGAGTGAATTGTGAGGTCAAAAAGAGTGCTGTGACCACCCTGAAGGCTTCACACATTCCCGATGGTTTAGTTGGTCCACCTAGTATTGTACCCTTGAGGGTGAATGGTAACTCATGCAAAGCATTACTAGACAGTGGCTCCCAAGTCACTATCATCTTTGAATGCTGGTACCAGCAACATCTGTCGGATGTTCCTATTTTCCCAGTTTCAGGATTGAATTTATGGGGCTTAAGTGACTCCAAGTCTAGTTATCCATATCGGGGTTATGTGGTAGTAGATGTGGAGTACCCAGCCGAACTTGTTGGTTCTTGCAAGACTGTTTCTGTTCTTGCTCTCATCTGCCCAACTCCTCACACCTCTGACCAAATTTCTATCATAATTGGAACAAACGCCAACCATGTTAAACGATTGGTGCAGCAGTGTAGAGAGGATGGAGTGGATGTCACGCAAACCTTTGGTCAAAGTGCTTTTGTAAGCCAGAAGCCGTTTTCATCCACCAGCTGTCAGCTCAGTGTACAAACTGAGGATGAAGTTGGTTGTGTGAAATGGCAGGGCCCTGGCTCTTTGATGCTGGCTCCTGGTCAGGAAGCAGATGTAGCTTGTGAAGTGGAATTAAAGTCCAAAGTGGATGGAGAAATACTTATGGTTGATGCATCTACTGTTGCTCCACTTCCAGCCGGGGTCCTGCTTAAGCCGATGGTGGTGCCAGGCCGGGCATTATACACCCACAGCTGCCGGGTCCTGGTGAAGAACGAATCCTTAAGAGAAACAGCCATACCAGTGGGTACTGTAGTGGGTAACCTACATCTCATAGATTCGGTAACTACTATCTCCTCTGAGATGCCTGCTACTTCAGATGTATTCGATGCTGGTTTGATTAGCTTTGGAGACTCGCCAGTCACTGAGGAATGGAAAGAACGATTGCGAGCAAAGCTGTCACAAAGATCCCATGTTTTTTCCCTTCATGACTGGGATGTTGGCTTAGCCAAAGGAGTTGAGCATCGAATCAGGCTGATGGATGCCCGGCCATTTCGTCAGCGGTCGCGACGTCTCACACCTGCTGACATAGAGGATGTAAGAAAACACTTGCAGGACTTGCTTCAAGCAGGCATAATCAAGGAATCCCGCAGTCCTTATGCCTCACCAATAGTTATAGTAAGAAAGAAGAATGGTGCGGTAAGGATGTGCATAGACTACCGCCTACTTAATAGTAGGACTGTTCCAGATCAATATACAACTCCATGTATTGATGAGGTGTTGAATGTATTGTCTGGGAGTAAGTGGTTCTCGGTCCTTGACCTTCGGAGCGGCTATTACCAGATAGCCATGAATAAGGAAGACCAAGAAAAGACAGCCTTTATATGCCCCTTAGGTTTCTTTGAATTTGAGAGGATGCCGCAAGGGATTACTGGGGCCCCAGCGACCTTTCAAAGACTGATGGAGAAAGCTGTGGGGGATATGAATCTGCTCCAGGTGATTGTGTACCTGGATGACCTGATTGTGTTTGGCAGGTCGCTTGAAGAGCATGAGGAGAGATTGTTGAAGGTGTTAGATAGGCTAGGAGAAGTGGGGTTAAAGCTGTCCCCTGACAAGTGCCAGATTTGTTTGCAGGAGGTTAAATATCTAGGGCACATTGTTTCAGTGGAAGGGGTGTCGCCGGACCCTTCAAAGATTGAGGCTGTTACACATTGGCCCAAGCCTACAAACTTAAAAACCTTACAGTCTTTCCTGGGCTTCTGCGGTTACTACCGTAGGTTTATTGCCAAATATGCAGCTATTGTCAGACCTTTGACTGAAATCACCAAAGGTTATGGTCCAAGACAGAAAAGCATAAAACCTGCCCCCGATTCAAATAAAACTTATATGAAGGAGTCTGAACCGTTTGGTTCACGATGGGACCAAGAGTGTGATGAAGCGTTTCATCAAATCATTCATTGTTTGACACATGCGCCAGTATTGGCTTTTGCGGACCCCCAAAAACCGTACATCTTGCATGTGGACGCCAGCCTTAAGGGGTTGGGTGCAGTTCTTTATCAGGAGTATCCTGAGGGCCTTAAACCAGTGGCCTTTGCCAGCCGAAAGCTCAAGCCATCCGAAAGGAACTATCATATCCATCAGTTGGAGTTCCTTTCTTTGAAGTGGGCTGTGGTGGATAAACTGCATGATTATTTGTATGGAGCTAGGTTTACCGTCCGTACAGATAACAATCCGCTCACTTATGTTCTTACAACAGCTAAGCTGAATGCTGTTGGACACAGGTGGTTGGCTGCACTGTCCACTTATGAGTTCGACCTCCAGTACCGTCCAGGCCGTCAGAACACAGATGCAGACTTGTTATCAAGGAACATGTTTGATGAGGAAAAGCTTGATGAATGGGTGACCATACCCGAAGATTGTATTAAGTCCATCTGCCACTGTGTTGGTGTACAGCTGAGTGGTCATGTCAGATATGTTGATCAGTTGGGTGCCGCTCCAGGCTGTGTGCCAGATATCTACAGTTTTCCAACACAGTTGAGGGCGACCTCTTTAGACCAGGTGTCCAGGCAAGAGCTGAAGGAAGCTCAAGAACAGGATGACTTGATAGGACCCACAATACAGGCCGTTAAGAGTGGGAAATGGTTTGGGAGTACAGAGCCCAGTCAGGGCCTGACCTGTATGAAGAGAGAACTAGGGAAATTGACCATGAAGGATGGACTACTGTGTCGTCTGGCCAAAAGAGCTGGTGGGGAGGAAGTGGTTCAGCTTGCCTTGCCTAAACAATATCAGGAAGTTGTGCTAAGGTCTCTCCACGATGACCTTGGACATTTAGGGGTTGAGCGGACGATTAACTTGATTCGGAGCCGGTTCTTCTGGCCAAAGATGTCCGTAGATGTAGAGACATACATAAAGAATTGTGGACAGTGTGTCACCTATAAGTCACCATGCCAGAGAGCTGCTGCGCTACAACAAATTAGTAGTAGTGGGCCTATGGATTTGGTGTGTATAGACTTTCTCTCGATGGAGCCGGACTCAAAGGGCATAAGTAATGTCTTAGTAGTGACCGATCATTTCACAAGATATGCTCAGGCGTTTCCCACAAGGAGCCAGAAGGCTCATGTGGTCGCCAAAGTATTGTTGGAGAAATTCTTTGTACACTATGGACTCCCGGCAAGGATCCATTCAGATCAAGGGAGGGACTTTGAGAGTCGCTTAATAAGAGAGATGTTGGGAATATTGGGGATCCGTAAGTCGCGAACCACCCCATATCACCCGCAAGGTGATCCACAACCTGAAAGGTTCAATAGAACTCTGCTGTCTATGCTTGGCACATTAAACCAAGGGAAAAAACGCAGCTGGAGTCAGCATGTGAGTTATTTAGTCCATGCCTACAACAGTACCAAGTGTGACAGCACCGGATACTCGCCATACTACTTAATGTTTGGGCGTGAGGCTAGGCTCCCTGTGGATCTGTGTTTTGGAACTTCGCCAGAGGGAGTGGAAGATGCTTGTCAGGAACGGTATGTTATGCAATTGAAAAAAGATTTACAAGAGGCCTACAAACTTGCAACTGAAGTGTCTGACAAAAGACACTTGAGGAATAAGCGACTGTATGACAAGACAGTGAGAGTTCAGTCTCTTGAGGTTGGGGACCGAGTGCTGTTACGGAATCTTGGACTGCGAGGGAAACACAAGCTGGAGAGCAGGTGGAACCCATGCCCATATGTCATAGTGGGGAAGATGCCTAATCTCCCTGTTTTCCAGATACAGCGAGAGGATGGAATAGGGGTGGTCAAGACCATCCACAGGGACCATCTACTCCCCATAAATACCCTTGTGAGGATGCCTGGACTAGACCTCGAAGAGGAATTGACTCATGAACCAAGGACGAGAGCAGACACCCGCCTTAGGCAAATGGCGAAGACCCATGAGACTCCGAATGCTGGGAAAGAGGGACAGGAGTTATCTGATTCTTCTGATTCAGATTACTTTATAGCACAGAGATCTCAAGACGGTCGGTAAGAGTTGCCGAGATGGTATAGGGATCCTCCAAATCCTGGAGTCTTTCTACCAAGTGATGATGATACTACACAGATTGAGGCACAGGCATCATCAGAGTGTGAGCCTGAACCAGTTGAAGTAATTCCCAGCCAAACCGATCAGGAAAGGGTGTCTGAAGAATCAGGTAGTGCTGAAGGGGAGCCTAAATCCCCAAAGATAGTCAGCACACCGATACCTAGAGTGGCTAGACAGTCCCAAAGATCCCCCAGGTCAAAGGACCGAGTTACTAGTCCCATGAAATCGCGTCCCAGGAGAACTGTCAAACCAGTGGTTAGGTTAACCTATGATAAACCAGGAAGTTCCAGGGATCAGGCTATTACCATAATTCATGGAGGAATAACAATTCAAATAGGCCATACTTAAAGGTGTACTATTGTAGTATGTACTATTGGAGTATGATTTTCTTTAAAATGTGCTGATGAGGACACAGACATTATACCAGGGGGAGGGTGTAACAGGGTTAAAAATACATATGTTTATTGTCATAAGATATTTATTTTGCTACCTGTTGTGTGTTTTATTGTTTCTATTGCTGCTGTTGATATGTTTCGCTTAATGTATGGAACTGCAAATACCACACTGCTTATTAATCTTTTCTGTGCTAGTCTGGCTAGTAACCAGTTATGTCAGTGAGTGCTGATTGGTGGAGGATCTAATTAATGCTGATTGGGTGAGAACGGGAGAGGGGAGAAAGCGTCTGTAATCCTGAGAGAGGAAACCCCAGGTATGACGTGAAGGACAAGGAAGGCAACATGGTTTTTTCCATAGGACTTCGCGTTCGTTGTGTGGACTATTGGGCTTGTTGGCAAAACAATCCCTGACGGGACACTGACGATAACCAGAGAGAATCCATACTGACCGGAGAAATCACATACTGGTTGGCGAATATTCATCCACCCCAAGGTAGAGTGACGTCTTTTCTTTTTGCTGCTGACTAGAGTGAAGCGGCCAGTAAGTTTTCGGCCACAACGCACGCTAGCGACGACCCAGGCCTGCTACGTTTGGGGGTTAGGAGAGTGATTACCTGCTACGGTAACGTTGGGGACATTGGGTGTGTTTTGGGGTAGCTTTAACATTGTAGCTAGCTAACAGGTAAGCTAACCGCCTACTAGGTTAGTTGTAGCTTTGTTGGAGTGGGTATATGTTTTGTTTGTCAACGTGTATATTAATTTTGAAATCGACCTGTTGTCGGCCACTATGAGTTTATGAATCAGTTTTCTAAATGTTTGTTTGTATTATATATGATATTTGATAATAATAATAATAATAATAATAATAATAATTCGCTAGATAAAGCCATTGTGTTGGGTTTTATTTATATTCACAAGGGAACAGGGACCCATAATATTAATTAGATATACATGAACTTTAAGCTATTCTCCCTTAGCTAATCACTTAGAGTAGCGAAGGGAGCGCTACACACGCATGTGTGCCGTGTGTGTGTGAGATAACTTACGGATGTTGTACTGCTGGACTTTACTGATGTACCCATAGAGAGGGCAGTGGCCAAAGATGACCAGCATGACCGGTTCGGACCCGTCTGGCTTCATGTGGACCGTGTGACCTGAATGGCCAACCACTGCGTATGGTTCCTTAACCCCAGCGGGCAACAGAACCCAGGACTGGTTTCGGATATGGAACACCCACAGCTCAGAGGAGACGTTACCCGTAGAATCAATCTTCCCTCCAAACATGTAGAGCTTATCCTGAAGGTAAAATACACATTCAGTAAAAGTTACAAACGTTACAACATTTCAGTACAAAAAAAAGGTTTGTGTTACCAAACATGTAATGAACTCTACAAGCACATAATACATTATGCATACAAACACCTAGACAAACGTGTACACTGCACATATATGTTCGCTATCAATCATTATCAGAAAACTCCCAGAATCTAAATCAGCCCCCCCTTACAACACTGAACAGAAATACTGAACACAATATTGAAATACTGAACACAAACACACATATTTACAGGCACCCATGAAGCTATATATTTACATAGTGTGCAAAACCTCTCCACTAAGCCCTGATTATAGTTGTCACACTGAGTATGTACCTTGTGCAGGGCCAGCGAATGGCCGTAGCGAGGGTTCACCGAGTTCACAGACGGACTCAGGCTCATCCAGCTCTCAGATGAGAGATTAAACCTGAGGCCGAGAGAGAAAGTGCCAAAAAAAATGAGCCCTCCATCTCTAACAAGAACTATGGTAAACAAACAGCACCAAGGTTATGGGTTTGATACCCTATGAGATGAATGTATGAACAGTTGCCAGCTTATTAAGAACACTGAGCTAAAACATATGCAGTATAATACACCAGTCTTGCCATAAATCATAAAAGTTATAATATTCTTTGTCTAAACTAATTCAGAGAGCTGTTGATTCCACTGTGTGTTCATTTTGAAGGCTGCAGTTTGTGGTGCTGTTGAATTGTATTGCGTTGTATGGATACCTGTTTCTATTATTTTGATCGCGTCATTTTAATCAGTTAGGCTGAGCTAAAATAACACAAACACCTTTGGGTTTAATTCAGTACAGTTTAATAACACCACAAACTGAACATTATAACCCAATGCAATCTGTATAACCCTGTAACTGGCTTTGGATAAAAGCATCTGCTGAACAAATACATGTAATTTGAATATATCACCACATCACACTTCCTGATGATGAGGGTATTTGCGTATGCTATCCCACAGTGTGTGTGTAAAAATCTTAGACATGAATTTGAAATCTAGAACCCTGAGGAGTTCCTTAGTTCTCCCTAAAATAACCTTTAAAAGGTTTCACACAGACCCTGAATAATCACACGTTTGCCATCAGCTTCAAGGCAATCTTTGGATACGAAGTGCCCTTGTCTCCTCTCCCAACTCAAACTCTGTGTGTGTGTGAATGACTCTGTATAGTGCCTTTATATGCTGCAGAGATGCAGGAGGAAAACCCTTTCTTTGCTTGCTGGGATGATACTTACGCCTTGACCATCTCGTAGTTTGTGTAGTTGAACACATGACCCCCCACCACCCACATGACGCCCTGGTGCACCACGGCCTTGTGGGAAGCCCTGGCTAGGCCCTGCACTCTGAAGTCCTCTCTGGTCCAATAGGAGACGTTGCCCGGGACGGGAATGGAACAGTCTGTCCCTGTGCAGCACAAAACGAACAGAGTCAGCATAAAAGTGTGTGTGTGTGGGTGTGTGTGTGGGTGTGTGTGTGTGTGTGTGTGTGTGTGTGTGTGTGTGTGTGTGTGTGTGTGTGTGTGTGTGTGTGTGTGTGTGTGTGTGTGTGCTCAAACTCATGACTTGCTAGATTAAATTAATCACATGATTTGTCTGATTTGTCATTTCATGGATATCAGAGAAACAAGAGGGCCTTAATCAGTCATCATCGCGAACACCAGGCCAGGCCTTTACGCTGGTGTATGTTTATATATGTATGTATGTATGTGTGTATGTATATGTGTTTGACCAACTGTCACAAGGCTGTTACAAACTAAACGTAACGACTAAACTTCCAAACACTCACACACAGACACACAGCCACATACATACATACAAATGGTTCCTTGTGTGCCGAATCTTGATTTACTTAAAACAGCAGATGGATGTGTCATGTAGGGTCAAATACAATGTGTCTTCAGGAGGAAGAAAGAGAGAGGGAGGGAGGGAGGGAGGGAGAGTGTAAAAGAGATTGAGAGGAGAGGAAAGAGAGAGGAAGAGAGAGAGAGAGATAGGTTTAAAACACTCATTTATTGAATCAGTATTCAAGCCTTTACTTAACTGCACATAATGCATTAGAACACCCAACATAGACAACCTATCATATCCTCAGAGTAAGAAGAAAACAGCAATACAAGCAATACAAGTTTCCCAGTTTAAAAGCTACTTGCTCATCCTCTCTACTTCAACACAACCCCCCAACCCCCAAACAGTGGGGAACCCCACAATATCATTTACCAACTTACATTAAGCAATCTTAGTTCCACCTGCCACCACCCCCCTTAAAAGCCTCGACAGGGTCAACTGAACCACTCTCAAATGGCCACTCTTAGCCTTGCACCCAAGGCCACCCACAAAGAGGGAATGAGAAAGGCTTTCCAAAGCAGCCCTTCTCGAGCTCAAAAAGCTCCCACAACCTCTCACCGTATACAAACAGACGACCCAGCGTCTCCTGAAACCCACAGAATGGACATCCCCCTCCTGACCACTGGATTCAGGGGTGCCACATCTGTTCGTAGCTATAGCCCCATGCATGAGCCTCTATTGTAAGGTCATAGGCTTACAGAGAGACCTACAACAGCCTCTCGAAGAGAAACCTGACCAAACACTTCAGTCCACCTCCACGCTGTCACCCCTCTCAGCACATAGTGATGCTGAACCAGGCAACAATGGCTCCTCCTCACTCTCCTACACAGCAGCTGAAACCAACAGTGATGGGCAGCGGGAGCTCATTTCCCAGCCCAGTGGTGACTGGCAGCAGGAGCTAATTTACCAGCCCAGTGGTGAAACGTGTAGAACTGGTGCCAGATAAGGCACCGGCCCGGCACTGGCACCGGCACCATGTCGGTGGAATCGAGGTACTATGACTGGCTCTCCAGGGCTAGCTTTGCAGGCCCCATGCAGCGTCATCGGCACCTCCTCCAGCGTCTCCTCTAGGAGCCGCAGAGCCCCTGTGTCTTGGTGAAGAGAAGCTGCTGTTTCCCCCATCTGCCACCATCCCTCAGATGGACCAGTACAGAGAGCCCAGCCCTCGTCAGACAGTTCCAGACCCTGGCAGAGGAGAGCCTCCTAGTCCTCAGAAGACAGTTATAATATAAAGGCTCCCCCATGATCTATTCCCCTGCCTTAGAGGTGGCACTCCAGAACAGTCAACCTGTGACACAAGTTGGAGGCACTCAGGTTATTTGTGACCAGAACCCTTCCCCTGTAGGGTAGCTCGGGTCAAAGGCCAATTCCACTTAGACAATTTGGCAGACATCTTCTTCAGCACACCCTACCAATTCCTTTGTCTTCGCACGGAAGAACACCCCAAGAAATTCATACCTTTCCCTTCAAACCCTTCCCTACAACCCCCCGACCCCCCACCGGAGTAATGGAGGCCCTTTCTCTAGCCCATTCACCAACAACAAGAAAGAACCATCACTTTGAGCAATTTACTCCAATCTAGCTGATGAGGCTCTCTCAGATACAGCTTGGGAGAGAGAGAGAGAGAGAGAGAGAGAGAGGAAGCCAGAGAGAGAGAGAGACAGAGGAAGTCAGAGGAAGAGATAAAGAGAGAGAGAGATGAAGGGAGTGATAGAGAGAAAGGTCATTGTGGGTTTGAAGGGGGTAAGAAAGTGTCAGCAGAAAGCGCTTGTGTGTGTGTGTGTGTGTGTGTGTGTGTGTGTGTGTGTGTGTGTGTGTGTGTGTGTGTGTGTGTGTGTGTGTGTGTGTGCCTGTGTGTGTTCGCGCACAGATGTCCATATCCACCTTGCCAGTTGGGTTTGCAGACACAGGTCCCGTTGCGACAGTACCCCCTGTGAGGGTGCCCGCAGCCAGCTGGGCAATATGGGATATCACACGCATCGCCCCTCCAGCCCGCGTCACAGTCACACACCACACCCCCGCCCTGGCCTGCCCTGTCCTGACACACGCCCTGGTCGGAGCAGTTATTGGGACACGTGTTTATCCTGCGGGACAGAGAGAGAGAGAGAGAGAGAGAGAGAGAGAGAGAGAGAGAGAGAGACAGACACAGACAGTGAACCTTAAAGATGAAGAGGTCCTGTGCATAAGGCTTCACAGCATCCCTTTCATATCATAGATTTAGAAATCCCACATTCAAAAAATATCTGATTAAACATAACCACCAATGAGTTTAGTGAAGAGCGGACAATTCACAGGAATCCTGAAAATGAGCTCTTAACTCAACACCCATCAGTGCGAAGGCTGGACCAGTTATACTGTGCTACAGTGAATTAATCATGAGCCGTAACGCTTGATTTATTTTAGGAAACAGTTCACACTTTCCCAGACCTAATGACTGAATGACTTAAATAAATTACTACACCAAGACCAAATTATACAAAACACAGAACCACAGTTTCTTATACCTCCCTCTCTCTCCCTCTCTCCCCCTCTTTCTCTCTCCCCATCTCTCTCTCTCCCTCTCTCCCCCCCTCTTTCTCTCTCCCCATCTCTCTCTCTCCCTCTCTCCCCCCCTCTCGCCCTCCTGAGAGGCCGTGAGAGGTGGCATACACACCAGTAGGAATGTTAGACGGGCTGTGGCAGAATGTGACTCGTCTTGGTAACACAAACATTCCCCAACATGTCTCAATGCTTCAACAAAATGTCTGCTGGAGGTGTGCGTGTGTGTGTGTGTGTGCGCATGCGTGCGTGCATGCGTGTGTGTGTGTGTGTGTGTCCGTGTGTGGTGTGTGTGCGTGCGTGTGTGTGTGTGTGGTGGGAGAGCTGTGGTGAGGGGTGCAAGACTGCAGACAGGGTGTGCTGGAGAGGTGGAGGACACCGAGGCAGAAGGGAGGAGTGGAGGGGTGGTGACACTGTGCATGGGGGGGGGGGGTGATGTGGTGTGTGTGGAGGGGAGCAGTGGTGCTGGGGTGCATTAGTAAGCCCCTCACACCCCCGAACCCCCCAAAAAAGAAGCAAAGAGGGGCACTGCAGCTGAATAGAAACAAGCTGATTGATGTCTTTGAGTTTGTGTGTGCGTGTGTGTGTAAGGCTGTCACATTAGTTCTGTTAGCCCAAACTTTGATGGGGTTTTTGTGTATGTGTGTGTCTGTGAGTGTGTTTGCTTAACCACCTCAGGCCTGACAATTTGGTCACCATGGAGACTGTGCCAGCAAAAAACCAAGACCGCCCAATCAGTCGTCCCCTCAGTCTCGACAGAGGTCAAAGAAAACATCCCTCTCTCTGTCTCTCTTCTGCCTTTCATCTCCGCCTTCTCTTTTCTTCTCCTCTATCCCCTCTTCTATTCACACTCTCTCTCTCTCTCTCTCTCTCTCTCTCTCTCTCTCTCTCTCTCTCTCTCTCTCTCTCTCTCTCTCTCTCTCTCTCTCTCTCTCTCTCTCTCTCTCTCTCTCTCTCTCTCTCTCTCTCTCTCTAATCCTCTGTCAGCTTCACAGACAGGCTCTGTGTGTTCCCCGTCTGAAGGGCACAGTCAAATCAAAGTTACCTTCCTGATAACATTCAAACGTTCATGTTAAAACTGGGCTGGTGCTAGAAAGGAGAACTCTCTCTCTCTCTGTGTGTGTGTGTGTGTGTGTGTGTGTGTGTGTGTGTGTGTGTATGTGTGTGTGTGTGTGTGTGTGTGTGTGTGTACCTGTATGAGATGTTGAAGCCTGTCAGGTTGTACGCTGCATCACTGAAAAAGTGGAGGAGGGCGAATCCGGACTCTGCGACCACTTCAGGGACCGTTTCATTACTGTAGCGCTCGGGGACGATCAAGCCACTGTAACACACACAGAAGCACAAACATATGCATTCACAGGTCTGCAGGGAGGAAACAGGCAGACATACATATAAATATTCAGTCCAAAAGCCAGGAATGGGGAATTACAATACTCTGCATTCACACACACTTAACACTCAAGGTCCATTACACAAACACAGCCCAATGAATGCAGATGCATGTCTACTGTGCTGCTGGAAAGTTGCCTGAAGACAAGCCTTCTGTGTCTGTGTGTGCGTGTATGTGTGTGTGTGTGTTTGAGAGAGAGAGAGAGGAGGGGCGAGGAAAGCAAGTCTCTATGTGTGTGTGTGTGTGTGTGTGTGTGTGTGTGTGAGAGAGAGAGTGAGAGAGTGAGAGAGCGAGAGAGAGAGGAGGAGGGAAAGCAAGTCTGTGTGTGTGTGTGTGTGTGTGTGTGTGTGTGTGTGTGTGTTTGAGAGAGAGAGAGAGGAGGGGCGAGGAAAGCAAGTCTCTATGTGTGTGTGTGTGTGTGTGTGTGTGTGTGTGTGAGAGAGTGAGAGAGTGAGAGAGCGAGAGAGAGAGGAGGAGGGAAAGCAAGTCTGTGTGTGTGTGTGTGTGTGTGTGTGTGTGTGTGTTTGAGAGAGAGAGCGAGGAGGGGCGAGGAAAGCAAGTCTCTATGTGTATGTGTTTGTGTGTGTGTGTGAGTGTGAGTGTGAGTGTGTGAGAGAGAGAGAGAAAGAGGAGGAGGGAGGAAAGCAAGTCTGTGTGTGTGTGTGTGTGTGTGACATAATGTACTCCCAGTAGCCATTCTGTGCCATGTTGTCCTTCATTAATGAGTCTCCCAGTGCAGTCCTGCCTTACACAAGAGCAGAGGCAGCCCTCTGACAATACATCAAGACCTCACTCGCTCCCTTACTCTCCATCTCCTCACTGACAAGATTAACCACTCAGACAATGCAACAGGTGCACACACACAGGCTCACACACAGACACACATACAGGCTCACACACAGACACACATACAGACACACACAGCTACACATACAGACACACACACACACACACACAGACACACACAAAGAAATACACAAAGACATAGACAGACACACAGACAGACACACAGACAGACACACAGACAGACACACACACAGACACACACACACACAAAGACACACACACACACACACAGACAGACAGACAGACAAACACAAAGACACAAAGACAAACAGACACACAGACAGACACACACACAAACACAGACACACACACAGGGAAAGGGACTGCAGGCTTTTGACTGAATTTCTCAGTTGGAAGTCAAGTATTCTTTCAGCTTCTCTTTGTCATGATGGAACACCGGTCATTAAGAAAACAAACACATTTGCATGTGTTTGGATTATAAATATATATAAAATGAATTGTACGTTCACACTTTTTAATACATACCTCAGTATGTAAACAAATTAGTACCTTATCAGTGGCTACGCAAATGTCCAGGTTTTGTCAGGACTGCTTAAGTTAAACAGACTTAACAGGTGATATGAGGTGGCGTGAAAGTCACTCCTGATAACATACATAAGTCACACACACACACAAACACACACATTGACCCACACACACACGCTCACACACAGACACAGAACAGATTGTTCTTGTACTATATCTCTCTGAATTCTGTGAGGCAGAAGTACTTTTTCCCGCAACATGTCCCACTGCCCCTTAACGTAAGTGTGTGAGATTGTGCATATGTGTGTGTGTGTGTGTGTGTGTGTGTGTGCGTGTGTGTCCTGAGCTGATCCAGGATTATCAGGAGGAGTGAGGACTCCAAGCCTCAGACACACTCCTGCATAAACCACTTAACTCACTGATACCATACACACACACGTATAGCATTTCACCAATCAGAACACAATCTCACTCTTACACACACACACACACACACACACACACACACATATGTCTGAGAGGTGCACACACTTTGATTACAGAAATGACTCATACCTCAAACCTCCCTTGCTAAAAAGCTATGTCACAGCACTTTTTACAAACAACCAAAACATGTCCACACACATTCATACACACATTCATACACACATACATTCCTACACCCCTTAAAAAAACATCCGGCTACCACCAAGCCCAACATACACAGAAACTGACACCCACACAGAAACGCCATACGGTACCTGAAGGCAGCCAGCAGTGGGGAATAGATGGAGTCTCCGTCATAAACATACAGGTGGTCCCAGCTGCACTCCGTGGCAAAGTGGTTGAACCGCAACCGCAGTATACTATTCGGCCTGCAGAAGGAGAAACAGCGAAAACATGAGCTCCAGTAAGGCGTGTCTGTGTGTCTGTGTGTCTGTGTGTCTGTGTGTCTGTGTGTCTGTGTGTCTGTGTGTCTGTGTGTCTGTGTGTCTGTGTGTCTGTGCGTCTGTGCGTCTGTGTGTCTGTGTGTCTGTGTGTCTGTGTGTCTGTGTGTCTGTGTGTCTGTGTGTCTGTGTGTCTGTGTGTCTGTGTGCAGTCAGATTTATGTTTGCCAGACAAAAGCACACATTCAGCATCCCACTTTAGAAGGAACTTTAAAAATGGCTCCTCAAGGGTCCTCGCCCTCTCACTGAAATCAAGTAAACGTGCGGAACATTGAATATACCAAATGCCTGTACCAGCCAATTATAGCTCCTGAAATGGAAGTTGCCTGACTATGATATTGAAAAGTGATGGTGGTACAACATATTCAGAGCAAAGGCTAAAAAAGGTTGGTGTGATGATGTGAACTGCATATAAACACTGACTCTAAATGTCATTACAGAGAGCCATTGCTACAGAAGGTCTTTTGAATGCGTTTATGAATGTCCTGCTGGGCGACAGGATGGTGATGAATTATATGCCAACTTTGCTCAGTGCTTTTACAGTGGGTGGGGTTGTGTGGCTCTTACATAAATGCAATTTACAGAGGCCATGTGAAGAGAGAGAGATTAATGTTACCTTGGTGGCATAGCTATGGTGATCTGACCTGCCAGCCTGTATTACTGTATACATATAATCTCCTACTGCTACAGATGTTCCAAAACAGGGGTGCATACTCCTGCATACTACTCATATTCAGGCACAAAACAGGGGTGCATACTCCTGCATACTACTCATATTCAGGCACAAAACAGGGGTGCATACTACTCATATTCAGGCACAAAACAGGGGTGCATACTCCTGCATACTACTCATATTCAGGCACAAAACAGGGGTGCATACTCCTGCATACTACTCATATTCAGGCACAAAACAGGGGTGCATACTCCTGCATACTACTCATATTCATGCCCAAAACAGGGGTGCATACTCCTGCATACTACTCATATTCAGGCACAAAACAGGGGTGCATACTCCTGCATACTACTCATATTCAGGCACAAAACAGGGGTGCATACTACTCATATTCAGGCACAAAACAGGGGTGCATACTCCTGCATACTACTCATATTCAGGCACAAAACAGGGGTGCATACTCCTGCATACTACTCATATTCAGGCACAAAACAGGGGTGCATACTCCTGCATACTACTCATATTCATGCCCAAAACAGGGGTGCATACTCCTGCATACTACTCATATTCAGGCACAAAACAGGGGTGCATACTCCTGCATACTACTCATATTCAGGCACAAAACTATGCTAGACTGTATTTTCAAAAAGCTTTGTTGCTCTGCAACCACCAAAGCGAGAGAGAGAGAGAGAAAGATAGAGTTGAAAATGAGGGGTCTCTCTCTTGATTTAAGGATGTCCATAGCATAACACAGCTTTTGGGGAACACAGCCCTGTTTTGTGAAACCGTCCATTCGCAGCGGTTTTACACTGAGAAACATTGGTTCACCGCAGTCCAGAAGCAGAGTGGAAACACTATTTAGATCAGACGTTGAGGACAGTGGAGCCCCATTTCATGAATGACGCCTCTAGTTACTCTGCTGTTTGACAGCAGTGGAGTAGCGCTTGATTGGTCCAAAGCATGCAAAAGGGGTGGAACCTGGGTCATGGACACCACTCATTGGTCAGTCAGGCAGACTACAATTCTTGAGAAGATTATTTTCATGAAATCAGAGGTGCTTAGAGAAGATTTGCTTAACGGACATCAAATGTGGTCAGAGTGTGTAACAGTGGAGATGTGTAAATGTGTGTGTTTTCTACGTGAGCTTGTCAGTCTGCGTGTGTATTAGGGATGCAACTGTACAGTGGGCCCACGGTTCGGTATGCATCACGTTTTTTGGGCCGCGGTAATGGTACGGTTTTGGTATCTTTGCCTATGGGCAAATAAAACGTTCTATTCAGAAAAATGGCAGACTGACTAGGCCTGGTTTCTGTCTCTAGCACAGTGAGGTAGCTTTCACTTGCTCTGGAAGTCCAACTATCAGTGGAGAGCGTTAGACAGGGCGTCTGAGTCAATTTGCTTTCAATTTCTCTCTGTGATGTTTCATAGCTTTACTGCTGAAATGTGTGCAGGAGGGGATATTGTAACAAGGTTTTTTTTTTTTATTCACATCACATCAGTGATGGCCACATCAATGAGGCATTATGTTAGAACTTTATTCCACTGGTGGCAAAGCCTGCAGACTGTACTTTGTTTACAGTCTTCTTACCTTCGGCATCGTATTGAACGCTGAATCCTAAATGTTCCCACACAGCGGTGCCTCTATGTCTAGCTGGCCTTTGCCATTGTCAAGTTGGAGCAGAGATAATCTTGTTTTTAGTTTCCCCTCTCTTCTTCAGCTCCTATTTGCATACAGAGTGCTGATAGGCTCCAGGGATGTTCTGTGGATCTGAATATACAACGTGCGGGCAGTCTACAGCGCAATAAGCATGTTTTGGAAAATATAGGAAAATGACATAACGTAATACCGTGGTTCGTGTGTGTGTGTGCGCGTGCGCGTGCGTGTGTGTGTGTGTGTATTGAACTGCGGGCATACCGATACGTTTGACATAATACCGTGTACCAATGCATCCCTAGTGTGTGTGTGTGTGTGTGTGTGTGTATTGAACTGCGGGCATACCGATACGTTTGACATAATACCGTGTACCAATGCATCCCTAGTGTGTGTGTGTGTGTACTCACTGTCCCTCTATGAGCCAGGTGCATTTGGTCTTGTATTTGTAGTTTCCTGGTCCATCTGAGAGAAAGCCAGAGGGTCCGGACAACCTGCAAAGAGCAAAACAAGTTAAGAACAGATATCAAGATGGCCTGCATTCAAAACACACACACAAATACAGACATTCAAGTCCCTGCACGCACACACACACGCACGCACGCACACACACTCACACGCACACACGCACACACACACACTCACACACTCACACACACACTTTTGTAGCCAGTTCAAGGTTGCTCTAGCCCTACAACAAAGGAGTGCCGTAAACACCATTGTTCCTCAAATGTGCAGGCATAGATCCGCCCAGACAGCCATCCTTCCCACATGAGTAAACACTCCCAACTGTCCAACTGAAATTCAAACACAAGTGCACTTTCCAAATCTCTGGAAGGCTACCGTCTGAAAATCTTCCACATTAAGTATGACAGACTCACACAGATTCATTTGACTGTACACCAACCACTGTAAAGAGCTCCTCAGATAAACAAATAGCCCTTTATAAAAGCCATAAACATTTATAGTGCGATTGAGGCTATAAATGAGTGGCTCTGATGGCCTGGTTATGTGGGCGTAATGATGCATCAGGCTGTTTATTTCCTATTAGAGCTCATTCTGGTAATTCCCTAGGAAACTTCTCACCTCGGAAACTTCCCAGAATTTAACAGGCCTAGCAGTGTGTGTCGGTGACAGGGTGACTATTTAAGTGAGCAACTGTGTGTGTGTGTGTGTGTGTGTGTGTGTGTGTGAGAGTGAAAGAAAGAGAGCGAGAGAGAGAGGGAGAGGGATAGACAAAGACAGAGATAGACCGTGTTTTTAAGTGTGTGTGTGTATCTGAGGAAGTGAAAGTGTGTTTGCGTGTTACATGCTACAGGTTGTGTGAGGTGTGTGTATACTTGCTGATCCCACTGGTGCTCCAGTCTCACAGCGGGTGCATTCACAATACTAATTATGCAGTGTGTGTGTGTGTGTGTGTGTGCTTAGACATCATTAACACAGCTCTGGTCCATAGAGAACAGCAAGAAGAAAAAAAAAAAAAAAAAACAGGCAAACAGAAAGCACTGGAGAGAGACATCAGTAGACCTCTGCCTTAGTCTCCCATCACTGTCTCTCCATCTCTCTCGTGCGTGCACACACACACACACACACACACACACACACACACACAGACACACAATACACACTCACTCACTCTCTCAAATTCACACCATTTTACAGAGCTAATGGATGTAATATTCCTCATTAAAATCCATTAGGCCATTGTGGTCTGCTGCACCATGCTAGGCACAAGGAACAACAGGAAAGGATGAAAGAGCCAAGGCAGAGAGAGGAGAGAAGAGGAGAGAAGAGGGGAGGGGAGGAGAGAGAGAGAGAGATGAGAGGGGAAGGGAGAGGAGAGGAGAAAAAACGAGAGATGAAAGAGAAACAGGCACACAGACATGGCCAAGGGGCCCAGAGAGTGACATCAGAGAGATTTTGAGAGCGACACCTACGGAAAAGAAAATCACAGGAGGACACAGGGGGGAAACAATCAACTCGCCCTTACAGAGGCTGGGTCTTCCACAAGCCCATAATGCATTGGGCCAAATCACTAGGTGCACAACAACAACAACAATAAACAACAAGTCTCTGCAGGCACACAGTGCTGATAGAGGAAAGCGTTTGGAGATTAATCTTCTAAGAAGGCCAGTGTAATTGCTGCCTCCAAACCCAAGGGGAAGAAGGAAAGGGAACAGAAGCCTGACACCGACTCGAAAAATGATCTGCCAGACAACCGAAATGGTCGTGGTGTTTCTACCGCATGACCACTTTTTTGCCTGGTGGGAAAGACACAACAAGACAAAAAATGTCTTCTTTAAGCTGACAGAGAGGACCTCGGGTCGTTAGGGGTCATTACTGGAAATGACATCAGGCACGGTGTCCCAGCGCGAGTGGTTGCAGGAGGGCACAGACACACCATCATGTTCATGCATCAGGTCAGGTCAGGTCACAACACCCCCTCACTCCTCAAGCCCAGCCAACGGCCTCATTTGCAGCTATACTGAACCCTGCTGCTGTGTTGTCGGGGCAATAGTGTTTTTTTTTTAGTAAACTACTCACCATTAGAAACGGCAGGCATCGAGTTGCCATAGAGACTGAATGTTCTGCTCTGAGACGGATGATGTTTCGCTGCTGGCCAAACAGAGCATGGAAATCCTCAGGTATTGTGCCGTCTGTTGACCCTTTTCATGATGGCAAAATAATATAAATGAATATAAATCAGGCTTAAATCTACCTCCAGATGATCCAACTGTGTATGGTCTTCATAGAAGCATGATAGGTTAAAAAAACACACACACACGCAAAACACACACACACACACACACACACCAGTGTGTATGATCCAGTGGTCCTTCACTGAGGTCTTGTGGAACACCTCCTCCCTATACCCCCACCTGCATTCCCCCCCTGTCACCCCAGCACTCCTCCCTCCAGTCCAGAGTGAAATCTGTAATCTGACTGGGGCTTCACTCAGAAGAAACAAAAACCCAAAAACAAAGAAAGATTTCAATCTCTAAAAACCCATCCATCTTTAGCTCTCCATGAAGGCAACCAGTCACAGTACCCATTTGTTGTTGGACTGGCTCTGCCATTGCCTCAGTTATCCAAGCGAGGGGGGGGAGGGGGGGTCGATCCAAGAAACCAGAACTGAATGTAAATGAGCCATTCACTGTTTCACTGTACCGGCCACATGCACTTAGACCTGCATGGCTTAATCTTTGAGACAAGCATATGTTACTGGCAGGATCAACCAGGTAGCTACGGAGGGAGAGGGAGACCAAACAATACGTGTACATTGAGAGTGGATTAAGGGATAAATGAATGCGTGCCCATTGTGTCTCACTGGGAAGTTCACTTCCAAATAAAAACGTACTTCAAGAGGTAGTACAAACCAGAGGTACAGACCACACCCGTACATTTTCGCTCTGGCCAACAGAACAATGGTCCAGGGAAACAGTGTCATAAGGCCGCTTTGAACAGAAATGCTATCATGTGTGACAGAAACGTATTAGTATGTGCAGCGGGTGCTGCCATGCCCTCGAGATGTCTCAAAGTGATTGAGGAGCTTCACAGCATCTTCCCTGTAAACTGTAATTCAGTTATGGAATTATACAATTATGTGTGTGTGTGTGTGTGTGTGTGTGTGTGTGAGAGAGAGAGAGAGAAATAAAGAGTCAGAGAGACAGACCGACAGATGAGATGGAATTAAACATCAGGCAGTGTGACAGACGGCAGGAAGGCTCGAGGACCCCTCCACACAAGACGAGCTTTCAGCAGCACTTCCTCCTTGTGTTTACTTCTCAAACACTCTTTCATGCGTCCTCTGTCTGCCTCTCTTTCTCTCTCCCATCTCCTCACACACACACACACACACACACACACACACACAGTCACACACACGTGAGGGTCTGGGTTGCAAAACCTGATACTAGGTAATTACACACAACCACACCCATCCTCACACAAACACAAACACAGAGAACCTCCTCTTTTAGCTGAATGCACATGATCCTCACACATCCATTCACAAACACACACACACATTAAAATATAGATCTTCAGATTTAGCCTGAAACCAAGACACATTTGGTGCTGGGCTTTGTAAACAACCTAGACTGTATGAAGTATTGCTGAACCTTTTCTTCATATATGACTTTGCCTTCCAGACATCCC
Source organism: Clupea harengus (assembly GCF_900700415.2). Taxonomy (NCBI): domain Eukaryota; kingdom Metazoa; phylum Chordata; class Actinopteri; order Clupeiformes; family Clupeidae; genus Clupea; species Clupea harengus. The sequence continues at coordinate 13,222,656 of NC_045165.1, forward strand.
GCCACAACACATGAGAACCAACAAAGCTTTAAGACACTGCACACACACTCTTTAATCACCACTGCTGACATCTCTAAGAGCTCTAAGTGCTGGGCCTTTGATAAACGTACACACTGTATGGCAAACATAAACACAACTCCAGTCACTGCGGGCCACAGCTGCTGCCCCATGCAACCAATCAGGAGCCTGCCTTTCCCACCTCCAAACAAATCAAACCAACACACAAATCATTTTGTGCAGGCCTACATAAGCCAGACTCCATCAGCTGTCCAGGGGGCTATTCCAAGTATGTGGTTTAGTGACAAACCTGGCTAAGTTAACCGGAGAGCCCTATGGTTAAGTTAATAGAAGAGATCTATGGTTAAGTTAACAGAAGAGCTCTATGGTTAAGTTAACAGAAGAGCTCTATGGTTAAGTTAACAGAAGAGCTCTATGGTTAAGTTAACAGAAGATATCTATGGTTAAGGTAACAGAAGAGATCTATGGTTAAGGTAACAGAAGAGATCTATGGTTAAGGTAACAGAGGAGATCTATGGTTAAGGTAACAGAAGAGCCCTATGGCTTTGTTTTGCCAGGAGAGTTTAGGAGGTTTACCGCTTACTCTGAGTTTACGTACCCAGGTTTGTCACCTAACCACATACTTGGAAACCCCCCTGATGGCAGTTGATCTCGAGCGGAACCGACCCAGATGGCAGTTGATCTCAAGCAGAACCGACCCAGATGGCAGTTGATCTCGAGTGGAACCGACCCAGATGGCAGTTGATCTCAAGCAGAACCGACCCATATGGCAGTTGATCTCGAGCAGAAACGACCATGATGGCAGTTGATCTCAAGCAGAACCGACCCATATGGCAGTTGATCTCGAGCAGAAACGACCATGATGGCAGTTGATCTCAAGCAGAACCGACCCAGATGGCAGTTGATCTCAAGCAGAAACGACCATGATGGCAGTTGATCTCGAGCGGAACCGACCCAGGTGGCAGTTGATCTCGAGCGGAACCGACCCAGATGGCAGTTGATCTCAAGCAGAACCGACCATGATGGCAGTTGATCTCGAGCGGAACCGACCCAGGTGGCAGTTGATCTCGAGCGGAACCGACCCAGAAGGCAGCTGATCTCAAGCAGAACCGACCCAGATGGCAGTTGATCTCAAGCAGAACCGACCCAGATGGCAGTTGATCTCGAGAAGAACCGACCCCGGTGGCAGTTGATCTCGAGGGGGGAGCCCCCCCCAGATGTGACGCTGATGCGACAGGTCTGGGTGAGATCTGGTATCACGCTTTCCGCTGAACATGCGTCAGCATTGATGATCCGTGTTGGCATGAATTTTTCAGCACCCGCCGTTGTCATGGCAACAGCACAATTTGAGTGACAGGCAGGCGGTGGCGGCCAGGTAACTGGGGTTCACATCGGCCATGCCGCTGATTTCAAGAGTACTCACCACTCTGTGCTTCTACATAATGTAGGCTGGACTTCACTCTCCGCAGAAATGTGGGGGCTGAGTGGAGTGTGTGTGTGTGTGTGTGTGTGTGTGTGTGTGTGAGAGAGATAAAGAGGGAGTGTGAGTGAGTGAGTGAGTGTGTGTGTGTGTGTGTGTGTGTGTGTGAGTGAGGTATCATTGGGGGTATGTTTGCAAAAACTAAAAACTGGTCATTAGCAGCTACAGACAATATTTAATGTCCAAAATTAAAAGGAAAACAAAAAAAACATGTCAGCTTTGGCTTTCATCCTCTGAAGGAATTATATGTCTCTTTCCCTCCCTCCAAAAAAAACATGGCCACCACTGGGAACTTTCTTTTTCCTCTCAGACCTCTCTGTGATTCTGGAAATGGTCTCTGCAAATGGGAAGCATGATTAGCTGACGAAAATAACAGAAAAGTTGTCTCAAGCAAGTCATGCTTACTCACACTGATTACTCAGTCTTGTAGTTCTCAGACATTTCTCAAGCTTTCCAAAGTCAGACCTGGAGGCCAAACTGCCAGAAAAGCAGAGAACACATGGCTCAAGGAACTACAGCCCCCACGCCCCCCCCCCCCCCCCCTCAGGCACTGTCGTCTCCTGGGCAATCAGTTTCAAAACAACACAATGGGTTATATCCTCAGAGATAAATCTGTGCTGGAGGTCCTGAAAAACAAAGCTGCAGCCACACTGGCTTGCAGACAGATTGAATTGGCCGCGCTTATTTCAGACACATGCCTCGCTCAGACCTCAGGATGTTCGTTTAAACACTTAAGATTCTAAGACATTATGTACGCCCGCCTCAAGACAAACTGCCCTCATTAACTGGACTTAGCTAAACTGAATTATGCAAATGCTCCTGTGTTGGCCTCCTCAGAAAAAAAAAAAAAAAAAACCTTGAAGCCATCCTTGAAGCGAAAAAAAAAAAATTGGTAGCAACAAATCGGTCACTTCCTGAGCCAAAACAAAAAACAGGATGCAGCCTATTCGTAATCGTCCTCCGGAAGCCCATTCATTCAAACCCATCTGACCACAGACGCCATTACACTAACCCTGCACCGTCCGCAGGCTGACTGCAGTCTCTTGCCCAGGAAAGCGCTGACCACTGCAGGCCACACAGCCTCAGAACCATCTCCATCTCCAGACACACCCCACATAACTCAACTGCTGACCTGTGCACTGCACTTCTGCAAAGTGTGATTATATATATATATGTGTGTGTGTGTGTGTGTGTGTGTGTGTGTGTACCTGTGTGTTTGTCTGTATGTGTGTGTGTGTGGTAGGGCAGTCGTGTTCACCACCCGGTTTATTGGCTAATGTTTCCCAGCGGCTGCAAATCACCCAGGACTGGCTGATGCTACACACACGGGTCCTGCCTTAGGTTACATGCCTCCACACTGCTAAATGTTTAGTGTGCCCAGCACACAGCTAACGAGCAAATGAGCCGGAGGACATTTGTAAGTGGTCATCCATATGCAAATAGACCATGACTGGCAGGTCAGATATTCATTAACTGTGTGTTTAACACACTTCATTAAAAATGCACGCCATGTCCCTGCTGTCTGTTTTACGAGCTGAGAGCATATTATGTAAAGTGGCAGAGGGTGTGTGTGTGTGTGTGTGTGTGTGTGTGTGTGTTGTGTAACGGGCTTTTCACACAAGTGTTGCTACTAGGGCTACAACCATAACTGCAACCGCCATACAGCGGTACTAGGTGTCCTGCGGTGTCCTGCGGTGTTGAGCCCATGACCGCTACTACCATCATAACAGCTCTTTTCCCTTATCTGAGAGTGCTGACATCCTCACACAGCTTGTGGCTTGGTCTTTGGTTTTGTCTACACGTACCGGAATATAAAAAAAAAAAAAAAAAAAAAAAAAAAACTCACTACTTCGAACAGGATCACGTCTACAGTTCAACCTTTTTTTTTTATCTCTCCACACATGAACGCAAAACGATTCTAAAACATCCAGACCTCTGCACTGAGCATACACACAGCATTTGGCAAGTGCATCACGTCATTGTAACCTTCTGGTCGACTGATCGTTACTTACTACGCGTAAATGTTGCAGTCAAATAAATATGCTCGTAACATGTAGGGCAACGCAGATGCTGGACTCCTTTAAAGCTGGACTAAAAACATTTGTATTCAGGAAGGCATTTCTGGCCTTGTGTTAAATCACTGCCACTAAGTTTTCTATTATGCTTATGTTAACTCATTTTTTATTTTATTGTATTATTATAGTTAGTTTCTAATATGTTGGCACTCTGAGATTCTTCTGAATGAAGAGTGCGTTACAAATAAAATTAATTATTATTATTATTATTATGTAACTATAGGGCCGTTTTGCTCCTGATTGCAATGAATCCTCATGACTACACATCATGGCAACATTAAGAGACAAGCCAGACATGCCATGCAGAAATAGTCTTCTGAATTATGCATATTTATAACTCCTTAAACTCTGTCAGCTCAACAATGTCAACATATGAAGGGACAAGTAACGTCAAATGAATGATCTAGAAGGGCACTCAGAGAGCGCAGAACTCTGTCAAGGTCAAATGCCATCTCTCGCAACATTAGCGAAAGTGAAACAAGAGTGAGTTTTGGTGTAATGGCCTGGGAACCGTGAGATTTCTTATAAGTTTATTGCAAGCCACACCGTGCGACATGGATCTAATAAACTTGGGTACGACATCAAGTTGGACGGATGTAGACTCTACAATGATACCACTTACTGAATCGCGCCAGTGTCGCGTTGAACAGTGTATAATTTCATGCTGCAGTCTATTTGGTTGGTTAGTAGACAGAGGCCGTAGCAGCAGTCACATTGTGAGATGATAGATAGATAGATGGATACTTTATTAATCCTGAGGGAAATTTAGGTCATTCAGTAGCTTATACACATACACAAATACACTTATAGTTATACACTTTACACCTCACCGACATACATACATAAATCACATATACATACACATAGGGAGAACATATTCACACAGAGTGTTTCCAGATACAGGAAAGAGTGCAATGATTTTGAGAGTGTCGGTGTCCAGGAGGAAAGTGAAAAGTGACAAGTGATCTTGTGCTGCTGGTGTGGAGAGTGCAAAAAAATATATAATGTTCTTGTGCTTATAATGTTCTTGTGCTTGTGAGGATGGGTAGTGCAAGATAGTGATCTTGTGCTTGTGTGTGTGTGTGTGTGTGTGTGTGTGTGAGATAGCCTGGCACCAAAATTTCGACCATCTTTGGCATCTTTGTTCACAAGACCGTGACAACGGCCATCTTTGAACCAAAGTGCAACGTTTTGAAGCCACGACCAAATATCGCCACGTTTCTTTTACGTTGGTCATCGTTCGCCTGGGACAGCCCAAACTCGTGGACCAACTACCTAAAACCCCAAACGCCAACAACAGCACAGTTTGCACAGATAACTAGCAACATTATTACACAGTGGTCAGACCCGGTCCGCAGAACATCAAAGTTAATTTGAGGATGATACCAAAACTACTTGCCTCAAAAAGCAGCACATTTCAGCAGACTTGCCTTAAGGTTTAGCACATGCTAAATCTTGCCAAGCCAATCAGCAATTAGCATTATGGAAAATGTTAACATCCGCAATCTTGGGAAAGGGAGCAGCAGCAGCAGCAGAGCTGGGTATTAATAAAACATTTGGCCTAAAAGCAGTTCCAAGAAATCAACAAAGAAATGTTACTGCTCCAGGGGAAAGGGCGTGGGAACAGTCGCCCGCTTTGTCTCTTTTTTTTGGACCCTGCTCATTACAAAGATTAATAATAATCAAGAGAGAGTTGGGCTGCGGTGGGTTGTTTTAGCACGGCTCTCGTCCTATATGCCAGGCCAAGCCGTTCCCTCTTCATCGGGTGCCATTGTGTGTGCCCTGGTGTACGGCGCCAGATCTGCAATGTGCCATTCCTGCCACTAACTATGGTGGAGGCATGCCAGCAAACACGACTGGGCCTCACAAACAGCATCCAACTTCCATATGGGATGTTGTAGAAAGAAAGAAAAGAAAAAAAACAACAACCTTCATGTCCAAAGGGCCATTTACCCAGTGAACAAGCGGTTTGTAGTTTAATATGGCAAAATTCCTCCCCCTCTTCGTCTTGTCTACCTGGCACTTAAGACCTGTGAAACGGAAGCTATTGGCTATTGGCCTGCTCCCTAGGACAGGAGAGACTTCAAACATCCACAGTGGGGAGGAAGAGTGAGCACACTGGCGGTTAGAGGTCCTAGTACGCAGGAACTGGGCAAGCAGGATGTAGACTTGAGGTTTGCAAAGGTGGAGCTTATCAGCATTTCATCAAGAATATCATCACTGGAGATCCAGATCAGCTGTAACGGTTCAGTGTGGGTGGTAGGCTTTCCACTGAATCACTGAGCGCTGTTGCTATGGACCAACCTGATCTTATGGACACATCGCAGTCAGGGTTATGTTTGTTCTTGCAGAACAGATCACAGATAGATCACAAATAGGAATCAACCTTCTGATTCTGATCAACAGAATATATTAATGTCCCAGTAATCTCCTCCTGTAGTGCTCATTATCAGCCAGGAAGTGGTTTCTCATACGGGTACACGATTTACATCACACAACATTTACATAGCTTCTTTTCTGTTTGAAATCCACCGCTGTTGACTATGTTGGCCTGTAAACATGCAGTCTTATTTGAAATACAAATGTGGCTTCCACTGTGTGCAGTTTGTCCACACATGTGCAACCTTATGGGTGGAAAGTCCTTGGTCCCAAATGGGTTCTTCTCCGTTATGAACCAAATGAAGAATCTATAGAGCCAAACTCTTCAGGGTCAGCCTAAGCATCAATAGCTGGTGGACTGCCATCATAAAGCAGTAATAGCCTACACACACACACACACACACACACACACACACACACACACACACACTTACTAAAATGCCAATCTGAGCCTAAGCATGACTTTGTTTCATGACATGCCCTCTAAAATGAACATGAAAGCCCTCATTGTGTGTCAATTGTAAAGACATTGAGGAGAACTTCAAACAAGTGTTCAACCGCTGCCTTCATGGTAGGCAGTTTGTTTTCTTCTTCCTTGGTTAATTTAGGTAATATGCTTGAGAGTTCTTACATGGCTATTTTAAATCACTTCGCTGACAAAAAATCTCACACTAAACCACTCTTTTCCTTCCTCTCTCACAAACACACACACAATAGTAAACAGACAAAATAAACCTCATGGAATTTCAGCTTCGGTTAAGTTTATCTTGCATGTCTTGCCGCCATTTACATAGGAGTCCCCAAAACTCTTCGCGCATGCAGCAGAAAGGCACAGGGTAAAACTCCACAACTATTCAAGACTACCAAAATACAAATACAGTACGCTAGTCAGATATATTGAGGAGCGCAAAGGTCACGAACGGTGTGCAACTCAATTTAGTTTTTATGGTATGCTCAACAAAACAGTCTTGCACTGCACTGCCAATAAATAAGTCTGCACTAGGAAGATAAGACTAGTGAAATGTTAACGTTATGATGACCAGTCCACTGTAAAGTTCTCTATCATCTAGCTCATCATCTAGTTGTGTCTCATTGGCATCATCACATCATGTTCCCTTTCCTTTAAGCCAACAGCATTTCAGCATTTCCCTAACACTACTCTGCATTTACAGTTTTCCAGGCCTTGACATCAGACGTTTAAGATACAGCGCTTCTTCAGACTTCATGCACCTGCACAAAAGAATTGTAAATGAAAAGTATTCGAATCAACTGCTAATTAAATGAGAATGAGCATAGCGTGCCAAACCAGTGGCCCCTCTGGGGATTGTTTCCACTGACCAATGTCCAGCAGCACGCCAGCTGTCCAAGTCATAACATAAAACTAAGATTAGCAAACCAGACCTGAACAGGAACGGATGATAAGCGTTACCAACAACCGCTGAGACTATGTCTGAGCTGGTTGATGTATAACGGTAAGAAGACCACTCTAAAGGTGACTAAGCTAAAACAACTATCTGTCTCAACAAAGCTATTTCCACATAGACGCAGAAGCCCAGCGAGTCTGCATTCAAAACTGACCCGCTGCTTGGTTTCAGCTACACTGCAAACAGCCATCACGTCGCATACCACGTCATGCAAACATGTGCATTCGTAGCCTTTTCTCCGGTACTAGCCTACCTGTCACATCGCCTCTTCCCCGGTCTTACCTGAAGCGGCCGCCGCAGTGTTGGCATTGGTCCCCAACCCAGCCCGGGTCGCAAAGGCAGTTACCAGTGGCGGCGTTGCACTTTCCATTCATGCAGGGCTTTTCGCATTCTTTTGCTTCGGCGAGAGTCGGCAGTTGCACCAGGACTGCTAGGGCGGCGAAAGAGAGGAGCGTCCGCGACAGTGATAAACAGCCCCTGGGCTGAGCTCGCTCCAGGCGACGGCCCCAGCAGGCCTCCCAAACCTCCCCAGCCATATTCGCGAAAATGGCTGCTGGTCCTTCGGTGGCGGCGATTCCGTTTGCCAGGGTATCGCTACCGGACCCTCGTTCACGAGAAACGTGGGTTATTGTATATGAAACCTTGTAGATTGTGTATTTAGGTGGTAGTTATCGTTAATGTTAGATAAAAATGTCCGCCTCTCTGCTTACATCTTAACTGGTCCCATCGCTAGCCGCTGCAGAGCGACGCATACTGACACCCGGAAATGACGTCTTCTTCAGTTTACAGATTGACTCGCAGAAATTGTAACAAAGTATCTTTCCCTCAACTGGTAGTCATTATCTGAGTTACACATGGACACACTTCTATTTTGGCTGAACATTTTTTTTTAAAAGGCGACGTGGTTCAAATCACAGCTGATATAATGTAAATATTTTTTTTTCATAGACATATGGTTGCAACATCTTCGTAAATGAATCAGCCTCATTATACTGATTTCCCTTAAACCATACACATGAATCCAGTTTGGCCAATTTGTTTTCTCTAATCCAGAGCAGTTATTGTCAATGAAATTCTCACGGTAATTTTCTCGCTTTACACATATCATAGTGGAGTTTCTCATTGGTTAAGAGCGCCCTCGTGTGGAATAATTTTATATTGCGACTGTGAGTGAACCTCCTGGAAACTGCACTTCAGATTTTCTCCCAGATAATATGGTATAGTATCTCCCAAGGGCGTAGGTTTGGTCTCAGCATTGGTAGCGACACTGCCCGGCAGCCCCCCCCCCCCTATAAAAAAAAAACGTTTTTGATATTATGTTGAACAGGTAAACTTTATTAAAATATATTAACATTTGTGTACTAACTTTTGGAAAATGGACAATTCAACGTCTCACCTGAAACCCTGATGCTGATTCATCATCACCCTGCTCTACATCTGTAGCTTCAGGCTGCTGTTTTTCCTGCACAGTAATTCATCAATTTAATACAGACACTAACCATGCTTAGTTGACTGCTGACATTGGTCGAAAGATTACAGGGAACAGAGATAGCCTTATTACTATCCAAGGGATCATATAGGCTAACTTATCACCAGTTAATATCACTTTTGAGTTGCTAGCCTGCTGGTACTAGTGTAAACTAGCATGGTCCCATTATGTGGGCACGTTAGCTTTACCTTTTTGGCTTCAACAAGACCAGCTGCTGCTAACACACTGGTCGAAAGATTGTGTGGTATTTTTACCTACTTATGACTGTATTGTTGAATAATGTGTGTATTGCTGGTACTGGAACATGGACATCTCAACAGATAGAAGTAGCAGTTAGATGAGAAGCCTTTTTTTCCCACCTTTTCCCCGATGGACATAAATATCATGCAAATATCCTTAATGGATATAAATATCATGTGAATATCCTCGATGGATATACATTTGGAGCCATAAGAACAGCAGTAATGACAGATGGGCTTATACTGACTTGGGAGACTAGGTAGAGGCATGAGTTGAATACCTTACTACGCACACATGAAATACCTAAATAAAATATATATCTGCATTCCTGTGTGTGGGAGTGAGATGAAAATTAAATAACGTTGTACCTGGTTTGTAATATTAACCTTCGATGCCCCGTAGACAAGGACACATCCTCCAAATAAACATGATTCAAGAATAACTCACTATTACTGAATGTATACCCAACCACACACACAAATTGAAATGTATCAGTTTGGGTCATTGCTAATTTTTTTCAGGATTGTAAATAAAGTGTGTGATTGAGCCTGACCAAGCTCTACTGATGTAAGACTGAAAAGCAAAGAATACTTTAGCAAGACAATATATATAATTTATACGCATGTGTTACATAGAATAATGTATATACAGTGCTGCTTGAAAGTATGTGAACCCCTTGATCCGTTTAGAGTTTTCCAGTTAGGCCAATTTGTTTTCTCTAATCCTGAGCAGTTATTGTCAATTAAATTCTCACGGTAATTGTCTCGCCTTACACATATCATAGTGGAGTTTCTCATTGGTTAAGAGCGCCCTCGTGTGAAATATTTTTATATTGCGACTGTGAGTGAACCTCCTGGAAACTGCACTTCAGATTTTCTCCCAGATAATATGGTATAGTATCTCCCAAGGGCGTAGGTTTGGTCTCAGCATTGGTAGGGACACCTATATTGATTATGGATTATGATATACATACACACATTATATACATGTACAGAGCGATACAGTATACAGTAATCCTCCATATCCCAGAATAGCCCTAAAACATAACGGGAACATTTCAAAAACGAGATCAGCTCAGAGTTGCTGAGGCAAAGAGGCTGTAAAGTTTATGACCACGGTGCTGCAGAGACACTCAGTACAGAGTTAAATATGAGTCGAGACGTCAGGATGGTGACTCAGGAGGAGTGTAAGAGCGAAGGGCACTTCTGAGACGCACACTGCAGAAGAACAGTTGCCAGACAACCATCACACCGCAACTAATTAAACATTAAATAAATTATAAATCTACACTATAAATTGTGGCAAGTTCATCTCTACAAACTTGGCCGTAGCCTCTACCCGCTGTAATGGCATTGTGAAAGACGGTGTGAGATACAGGTTAGGGTGCCACACAGTGATCTGAGCAAGAGCACTAAACAGTAACGGAGAGTGAGGGGTGGCTGGCGAGGTCCTGCCCACATCTCAGCTCTCTGAGCAGAGTGAGCCTCATAGGGGTCTGCTGAGAGGATCTCAACACTGGTTTAAAGCCATGTGTCTCAGCGTGTGTGTCTGTGTATAGGTGATGTATATGTGTGTATGTGTGTCATACGTGTGAGAGGGTGTACTACGTATACAGTGCCCTCCGCAATTACTGGCACCCCTAGTGAATATGAGCAAAACAGGCTATAAAAAAATATGTCTTTGCTGTTTATCCTCTTGGTCTTTCACTCAAAATATTCACAAAAATCTTACCTTTTCATTGAAGTAAAACTATTGAAAGAAAAAAAAAACTGTTGACATTAAATAAATATTTTTCCCCAAAACATGTGTGCCACAATTATTGGCACCCCTTAATTTAATGTTTTGTGCAGCCTCCCTTTGCCAAGATAACAGCATTGAGTCTTCTCCTATAATGCGTGATGAGGTTGGTGAACACATGGCACAGGATCTGAGACCATTCCTACATGCAGTATCTCTCCAGATCCTTCAGATTCTGAGGTCAACGTTTGTAGACTCGGCTTCAGCTCATCCCACAGATTTTCTATGGGGTTTAGGTCGGGGGACTGTGATGGCCATGGCAAAACCTTTATTCTGCGGTCAGTGAACCATTTTTGTGTTGATTTTGAGGTGTGCTTCGGATCATTGACCTGCTGGAAGGTCCAACCACAGCCCATTTTAAGCTTACTGGAGGGGGCTGTTAGGTTTTTATTTAATATCTGCTGGTTTTTGATGGAGTCCATGATACCATGTATCCTAACAAGATGTCCAGGGCCTTTGGAAGAAAAACAGCCCCACAACATCAAAGATCCGCCACCATACTTCACATTGGGTATGGGGGTCTTTTCTGTATGGCTATGTTTCTGTCTACGCCAAAACCACCTTTGATGTTTGTTGCCAAAAAGCTTTATTTTGGTCTCATCTGACCATATAACTCGGCCCCATTGAAAGTCTGACTTACATTTGGCAAACTGTAGGCGCTTTAGTTTGTAGTTGATTGACAGCAGAGGCTTTTTTCTGGCAACCCTACAAAACAACTTGTGGTGATGTAGGTGGCGTCTGATGGTAGTTTTGGAGACTTTCTGACCCCAAGACTCAACTCACCTCTACAATTCTCCAGCTGTGATCCTTGGAGATTCTTTTGCCAGTCAAACCATCCTCCTCACGGTGCGTGGGGTCAATGTACACACACGTCCGCTTCCAGGCTGATTCTTAACATCTCCTGTCGCTTTAAACTTCTTAATTATTTCCATGATAGTGGAAATGGGTATTTTCAACTCTTTAGAGATTTTCTTGTGTCCATTTCTTGATTTGTGCAGCTCCACAACTTTCTGTGGCACATCGTCACTGTGTTCTTGGGTCTTTCCCATAGTGATGAATGACTAATGGAATTTGGCCTGTCTCACCTCATATTTGTACGCCAGTGGAACAGGAAGTCATGGTTGACCTCTTAAGAGTTCCTTATCAAACAGGTGAACTTAAAAATGTAAAACATGACTGGAAATATACTTCAGTTAGATTTTAATTATAAGATTTTTCTAGGGGTGCCGATAATTGTGGCACACATGTTTTGGGGAAAAATGTTTATTTAATGTCAACAGTTTTTTTTTCTTTCAATAATTTTACTTCAATGAAAAGGTACGATTTTTGTGAATATTTTGAGTGAAAGACCAAGAGGATAAACAGCAAAGACATATTTTTTTATAGCCTGTTTTGCATATTCACTAGCGGTGCCAATAATTGCGGAGGGCACTGTATGTGGTGTGTGTGTGTGTGTGTGTGTGTGTGTGTTTAGCTAGAGCACAGGTAAACTAGAGTTCTCAGCCTGCCTCCCACCAGAGCCCCACACATAACCATCACTGACAGCTGTTCCAAACGGGGGAACCACTTTAAGCTCACCGTCAACATATGGCCATATTAACAAACTAAACACTGCCGCTGAAATAAAGCAACAACAACTCTGTTTTTCTCCATCGCAGAGGACATCCAGTCCCCTACCCAGCAAAAAAATGAATACAAAAAATAAGACGTAAGAGAAAACAAGTGATTGGTATTTAAGAAGGTTCTTGGATCCAGTTCCCAGCTTCCATGCTGGCTGGCTCTCCTGCCTCTTGGTGAGCTGCAGCCTGCCACGGCCCCAGACAGTCAACCAGGGACTACAGGGACTACAGGGACAGCAGGAGCTCCTAAATATGAATCAAGCATTTCAATATCTACCACGTTTGCACGCCTTTGGCAATATTTGTTCTTTTTTTTTCTCTAGCAATAACACCAATGTATACATGTAATGTATAAGAAATATGTCAAATATTTGTATGTAATATATGTCATGTGTGAGTTGTATTGTATGTCTAATCCATTACGTTCTATTCTATTCTATTACTATTACTGCAATGATTACAGTCATGGCAATAAAGCTTGAGCTGAGAACAATAAACAGACACTGTCTAGAGAGATAAGGGGACATATGTAGAGATACATGGAGACAGGTGTGAATGAAGATATACACACAATTGTGTCCCTGTTGGCTTTCCTCTCCATGCAACGTTTTTTGATTGGCGATAATAAGGCGACATTGTGTTATACTTAGGTGACATTGTGTTTGCATATTAATGGTTAAGCTAAGCGAAAGAAGCCACTCTGATCTTGAACTCCACGTGACTGGCTCTCGTTAGTATGATTATCTTGGCAATACCAAAATACAAATAATTACAAGGTTGCCAACCAATTTAAGTGTTGACTGCCTAAATTTTTTTTTGTGCTTGCATCCCTGTGTATGTGAGTAAGAGTGAGCGAGAAGACAGACACAGAGAGAGAGAGAGAGAGATATTTTATGCTGGGATAAAGTATCCAGCGTACAGCTGGACAGCTGGTCTTCTTATTGCACACGTACGAGTGGTTGTCCTTCGGACAGGCCTCATACTCCGCCACAGCACCCTGAAAACACACACACACACACACACACACACACACACACACACACACACACACACACACACACACTCCAACTATCTAGAGCTGTGCTGTGAGGGAAATTATGGAGAATGATGAATGACCGCATTGTAAGGTAACTACTGAATGACAAATGTTTTTTTACCTTCCACATCTTGTCCATGCTCTCACAAATACTTAGTTAATAGTTAAGCAGCCTACCCAGATAAACCACACATGTTAAAAGGTCCACTGTTATTCCTCTCTTGTTTGCTCGGTCTCCCAAACACACACACACACACACACACCCCTTTCTGTTGCTTGGCTAAAAAATGCTACATGAGAAGGTCTTACTGCATCAGTGGAGGGTATGCATGTGAGTGAGTGCAAACACACTCTCACGCACGTGTTCATACGCACACCCTGTGGCCTATCCAAACATTGTATGTGAAGGCCCGAATGTATTTCAGACGGACACATGCACAAACACACAAAGTCTCACCCTTACACACACACACACACAGCACCAGTTTCTCTTCGCCACATGTGAAGAAAAACAAAAACAGAGCTACTTCCAGTCAAAAACGTTCCCACATAACGCCTTCTCTTCCTTCCCCCTCACTCACTCTCTCCCTCCCTCCCTCCGTTTCTCGGATTTTCGGCATTTTTCTCTTTTCTTCTCTCCTTCCCCCTCCCCCTCTCTCTCTCTCCATTTTCACCCCAACACAACTATGCGTTTCAACTTAACATTCCTTTTCCACACAATCTCTCTCCCTCTAGCTGCCTTTGGAAGCAGAAATGAATAGCATCAAAAACCCATCACACACACACACACACAGACATCCCAAAACTGCAGTCACCGTCATGAAGACAGCGAGCAAGAGAGAGAGAGCGAGACAGAGAAAGAGAGAGGGGGAGAGTACGGAAAACAGCAAAATGACCAAGGAGGAAAAAGTTACCTTTCTGCAGATGGGCAGACTCCATGAGCGGATGGGGAGGGAGAGAGGGAGCGAGAGCGAGAAGGACAAGGAAGAAAAGCAGGGAGGAGGACAACCAAACACTAACCCTGAGTGCACCATTTCACCCCCGGCCGCTCGCCGTGTGTCTGTGTGCGCGCGTGTGTGTGTGTGTTTGACAACAGAGAAGGAGGAGAGGAGGAGGAGGGAGGAGAGGAGGAGAGAGGAGAGGAGGGGCAGGGGGAGGGGATGCAGGCCCAGTCAAATCACTTCAAGACCAGACACAGTTTTGGTAGAGAAGGACTACACTCATGCCAAGTTGTTTTGGATAACTTTTTCTTTCATACTATAGTTTATAGAAGTAAAATAGCTTTATACTTTATACTTGTTATGTACTACAAGTGCATAAGAGTAATACAACCAGTGCATGGAAATACATATGTATTATTAAAACTATATGATCATTGAAGTACATTCAATTGAAGATCATTGAAGTACACCAAATGCAATATCTGTTTAAGACCAGTGCATGGATATACATATGTATTATTAAAACTATATGATCATTGAAGTACATTACATTGAAGATCATTGAAGTACACCAAATGCAATTTTTTGTTTAAGAAAGCACCTATTGTAATCAGATGGATAGTATCTATGCAGAAGATCCCTGCCCTTGTATGGTAATTATCAATAAAAAATAATTAACAGCAATCATTAACACTAATCATATAACACTACGGCAGTGTTTCCCCTAGGTTTACAGCTTTTGGGGGGGGGGGGCTGCGGCAGGTGCACGGTGCACGGCGTGGCGTGGCCACCGACACAGACGCTTAAAGGAATCATGGTGTTCATGTGTTTCTTTTAATGACAGCAGTCAATATAACAACTAAACATCGGAACATGTCTTTTTATGACAATTATCCACAAAGTGTGCAGCTTTTGTCGCTGCAGTGGTGTATCTTTCTGGGCTTCTGGAAGAATTTTTTTTAAGATATTTGCGGCCTAAAATTCCTGATTTCGCAGGAGCTTTTCCAAAAAGTTGCGATGAAAGTTTTTATTTTTAGGTTTTTGTTGCAATGAAATTGGCGAAACAAGTGAAAGTTGCGATAAAAAGTTATGAATTGTCCTCTTTGTAATTATAATTGAGTTATTTGTTGAAAAATAATTGATTAATAAACAAACATTAATTCATCAAGAACAAAACGATTGAGAAATGGTCCTCTTAATAACCTCACCAATATGCCAAACAAAAGATTACCTGGACTACAAAAATGTAGAAAAATAGGCTTTACTTATCCACAACGAAGTGCACATGTCGGCATTACAAAAGGACCAGTACGACTGAATAAAATGTTATGAATGTCTCAGCCTTCATATGACGAAAAAAAACAAAAAAAACAGCCTGTGTCACTATGATCTGTCTCGTCATCTGACATCCTGCCTGTGTTTCTGCCGTTCTCATTGCTTATCAATCTGTTTTGCTATCCTTGTTTATTTATTTTATCCGTATAAGTGTTGATGTTCAATTTCATATATTAATTTAAAGTCGTCCAATTTCAAGTCATCCATTCTTCAACACTAGCTGCTACCTTGTCTTCAAACAGAAAGTAGAGTTAAATCTCCATTGCAACAGCTCTTGAGGGTTTGGCAAATAATCGGGTTTATTGCTTCCTTCATTATTCACAGCAAAATAAATCATTTTCGTTACATTTCATAGATTTATTACCAGACTCTATGTAAAAAGGGCCACGCACAACTCGCGGAAAATGATAAAAAATGGAAGCCAGATCTATTTCTGAATTTTCGGTGCGGACATTCTGTACGTACGTTCTGTTTCCAAGTCTGTTGTAGCCATTCTCATTGGGCCTCATTGTCGACCCTACCTAGGAAAAGATGTCTGCCGGATTCATGAACGCCTGGATATTAGTTTTTTAAAGCTTAAAAGTGTCCGTAGCTGTGCACTGATTCTTAAGCCCAATTCTGTCCGCTGGTGGGAGCGTGCTCACCTGTGTGTGCGCGCACGTGTCTGTGTGTGTGTGTTTGTGCGCATCGCGGCGGAACTCTGCCATGCGCGATACAGAGAGCAGAGAATTGTAAACGCGCGACCATGTAGAGACATAAATTACATGCCGTCGTGTAAATAAGATAAATAACATAAGGCTATTTATTTTGTTTAATAAAAGAACAAGCTATAGACCTGTTCTATAGGAAAGGTAACCTTAAATTACTTCCGTTGTGATCTGGCGCTTTATAGAAAATAAAATTGAACAAAATTAACTTGACCTTTCAGGGGGGGCGGGGGATAACGGTAGGGGAAACCCTGTACGGTAATCCATAAAGTAACTGTACAATCTTTCAAAGACGTTCTTCTTCGTTTCTGTTGCTACCTGTATCCTTATAGGCGAGGTGAAATTGCTAACGTAGACGAAGAAGGTGATGTTGGGGTTGCTACGGAAATCAAACTTCTTGTTGGAGAAGCTCTCCTTGAACTCCTTCAGGTTGCCAGGGGAGACGATATGGACCTCCTCTCCCGCTTGAGTACCAGCTGGAAGACAAAAAATGATGCGTTCAAGTAAGGTGTGTGAGAGAGAGAAAGATACAGAGACAGACAAACAGACAGACAGACAGAGAGAGATAATACTACTACAACACTACTACTATACTATAATTAAACATTTTGTACTCAGTTTTAGATCTAGATCTATCATCGGTCACTGCTGCCCTGAGTCCTGTTATGACAAAGTTTCCTAAACGCTGTAAACAGTGTTGGGACAGGTTGGGTTAAGGGGACACCTGCAAAGCTGGTGGCCCAGGTGATGTTGAGGTTGAAGTTTTTGGATGCCTTGACGAACATGCCCAGATCCCGATTTAGCTGAAAATGAAAACAAACAAACAAATAAAACAAACAAACAAGAAAATGCCATTTAAAAACCCCCAAAATGTACAAAGAAAATGTATATCTGAAAACATCCCCCCTCTTTCCTTGGATGTGGAGTTTAACTACAGCCGTCCACTAATCATCAGAATGTCCCCCAAACACACACACACCTCCACCCTTCACAGACCCTTAAAGTGTGTGGCATTTATGAGAGCTTGTGTGGCCTTTCAGTGACGATGATGAGTGTGTGTGTGTGTGTGGGGGGGCTGAAGGACAGCTGGGTCCCGCGGCACTGGTGGCCCTCCTCAGCACGAGAGGTGACCTCCAACCAGTGTTAATTTCGTTGACGAAAACTATGACGAAAAATATTCGTTAACGATCTTTTTCCCATGACTAAGACGAGACTAAGACGTGACGAAAACGGATCTTTATAAATAAAAACTATGACTAAATCTATTTTAACTTTCGTTGACGAGACGAGACGAAAATGTTGGTGGTTGACTCAGAGACCTTTCACACGAACGCGTTGGAATGCATTGATCCGTCAGGGTTGACAAAGGATGACGATGACGACACCCCATTCAAAGTTAATGGGGATCCGTCGCCCTTAATGGGGATCCGTCACTTTGAATGGGGTGTCGTCATCCTTTGCCGAACTGAATTGTGGCTCCGTTCAGTTCCGCAAAGGATGACGTAACCCCATTCAAAGTGAATGGGGATCCGTCAACCCTGACGGATCAACGCATTCCAACGCGTACGTGTGAAAGGTGTCTTAACGGATCAACGCATTCCAACGCAAAGGTGTGAATGCTCTGTAAGTCACAATTGTTTTTTTTTCTAAACTTGTATGCACATCATTGGTTGAATGTTGCCCGGTCCTGTATCTATCCCTCCTCCACTCCCTGAGATGCCCCCAGACATGCACGTGACGCCCTAACAAACGTTATGATGGCTGAAGTTCAAGCACTCGGTACTGAAAGAAAAATAAGAATAGATATCTGGACAGTCTTCAATTATAACTTGACAGAAAATAAAACACAATGCACCGCAATAACCGGAGAGAAACCTTGTGGCTTCAAAATAGGTGAGAAGAACACAACAAGAGGCCCCTGAAAGCGCACAAGACAACCCTGCCATTTATGCAAAGGTAAATTAGCTAGTAACTGTCAATGATAATTAGCTAATTTTAACTAGTTATTAGAATATATTAGCCAACGTTAAGTTAACTTCAAAGGGGCAGTCGAGTGTATAGGTTGTGTCAGCTTGGATAACTAGCAAGTCATTTTCGACTGAAACCTCCCGTTTGGCTAGGCAAATGAGTTCCAAAACGTTTAGCTAGCTAACGTTAGCTAACTATGAGGTAGCATAGCTAAGTTATACTAGCTATCGATAACTAGCTAGTAAACGCATTGCAGAATGGACTATAGAACAGGCCATGCATGACATTAATCAAGAAAAAATAAATGAATATGTGATTGGTTTACATATCCTTGTTTATTTATGCAATTGTTATTATCATTGGCACTACTTTCAACTCTCAAACTATCCGTCTAGCTAAATATGTAGGTTATCAGATTGCACAGCAATTCATATGGAGGATATGTGGTTGATTTAACTAAGGCCAGGTAGGCATAGTAGTTGTATTGTGATATCACATCATTTGAAGTGAAATTGATATTCTCTTATATTTTAATGATAATACTGTTAATTAAGTATTGCCTTAAAATTATTATTTACATTGAATTCATTGGAATTCAGCTGTAGGCATATACTAGGAGATCTGTATCTTAGAGACTAATTGCATCCACAGTTTAAGTACTGCAAGGTTGACTATTATGCAGTTTTAGACACAACACAAGGGGTCCCCGGGCCTGAGAAGGTAAGGAAAGGAGTTTAATATGGACTTTTAAATGTGACTAAAACTAGACTAAAATGTAATGAGACTTCGTCGACTAAAACTAGACTAAAATCTTCTGAGGTTTCGTCGACGAAAACTAGACTAAAACTAAGGAGGATAAAAATGATTAAAAGTGACTAAAACTAATATGCATTTTCGTCTAAAGACTAAGACTAAATCTAAAATAGCTGCCAAAATGAACACTGCCTCCAACTCAGGCGTCGTCTCAGGACACGTCTGCCGTCCCAGAAGTGTGTGTGTGTGTGTGTGCGCGTGTGTCAGAGAGACTCACGTATGAGTCTCATTGGGTTTGTGTACTTATACTGTATGTTAAAGTGTTTGTGTGAGTGTGTGTGTTTATACATTAATGTGTGTGTGTTTGTGTGTGTGTGTGTGTGTGTGTGTGTGTGTGTGTTTTTCTAGCTGAGTGATGGGAGCCTTACCTTCTCAGGGGTGAAAGCAAAGTTGATGGCGGTGTAGTAGCGGTCATCCTCCTGTGACAGGCTGAAGGTGAACTGGTAATCAATCAGCAGAGTGTCTGTCAGAGAGAGAGGGGTGCAGTGAGCGGCGAGAGAGAGAGAGAGAGAGAGAGAGAGAGAGAGAGAAAGAGATAGACAGACGGGGGCAGTGAGATGAAGATAATGTAAAGAGAGTGCGTGTGTGTGTGTGTGTAGAGTGAGAAAGAGAGAGTGTGTATGAGAGAGTGAGGTAGGGTGTGAGTAAGCAATAATCTGTGTTTCTTAAAGAATGAGGGTGTGTGCAAGTGTCCATGAGGGACTGAGTCACAGTGTGTGTGTATGAGAGAAAGTGAGACCAGTTGATAAAGAGAGGAACAAGACTGTGTGTGTGTGTGTGTGTGTGTGTGTGTGTGTGTGTGTGTGTGTGTGTGTGTGTGTGTGTGTGTGTGTGTGTGTGTGTGTGTGTGTATATGTGCAAGCAACTGCATATGAGTGTGTGTGTGCATGCGTGTGGATATGGGTGTGTGTGTGTGTATGCATGTGTGTGCATATGAGTGTGTGTGTGTGTAATGAGCATTTGTTAAGGTCAGACACCAGTGTAGTCTCTCTCTTCTCTGAGTGTGCCTTCACTTACAGTAGCATGTGCTCTTGAGTGGGTTGCCTTGGTAACGATTCTCAACATCACACCTGAGAGAGACAGGAAGGGAGGGTGGGAGTTTGGGTGGGGGGCATAGATGGAGATTGAGTGCTTGAAGAAAAGCTATTTCACTTACAAAGTCTAAAAGCCTTAACACTCTTATAGCCACTCATGAGAGATAGCAGACCAGAGAGAAGAGGCAGAGACAGACAAAAACAAGTGAAGAGAGAACGGGATGGATGGAGGAAGAGATAGAGAGAGAGAGAAAAGGACAGAAGGGAGAGAGATGGAGAGTCAGATGGAGAGAGAGAGAACGAGAGAGAGACAGAGAGAGAGAGAGAGAGAGTGACACTGAGAGAAATGGGAAGGGAGCGAGTGAAATGGATAGTCAGAGAGAAAATGAAAGAGAGAAGGAGAGGTGAACAAGTGTGTCACTCACTGATTGCATCGGTCTCCTTTGATGCCTTTCGTGGTGCAGAAGCATTTGCCGTTGCCAGAGTTGCACATGCTGGCGTGACCGTTACATTTACAGGCTGGGGGGGGGGGGGGCAACACAAACAGATTTAGAAAACAAATGAAACACAAGAAAGAGAAAGAGTATAAGAGAGAGAGAGAGAGAGAGAGAGAGACAGAGTATAAGAGAAAGAGAGAGGGAGAGACAGTCGAGACTGAAACATGTAATTCTACACATATAGATACAGCACCGACACATATGACTGAATACATTCAAAATAATTTGCAGCAATTCCATTTGTTAGTCAGATGTAAATGTTTTGATGTAAACGGTGTCTTTCATCTTCGTTACAGTGGTCTCACATCATCACGCAAGCGCTAACAACGCTAGGTCAGCAGGATCAGGGCCGGAATAAGACATTTTGAGGCCTGGGGCTAATTACCAGGATGAGGCCCCTATATCGCCCCGACGCACATCATGACACGCGCACAAACCCACTGTGCACTGACACATCAGTGCTTTAAAGTCCACAGAACCACTCTATAAATATGATCAGTTTAAAGTGAAGGGCCCGGTATAATTAATCAGAATATGCCATAGTCAATAATTCAATGATATTATACCTAGTTATAATTGTTACTTTTATTTGGATTTAACTAGCATGTAAACAGTTCCTGGGTGAATATACTTGATTTTGACCAGGGGAGTGAGGTGCGACATTGGTCTCACCTCCCCCCCAGGTCGAGACAAAGAACCCTGCACCCATGGCCCATTTGAATAGACGGTAACACCCCTTAGATATCAGTGTATTTAACAGACTGTTCCTCAAGGAATAAGTGAGACGAGTCTGAGGTGAAGCTATGAGTGGACGTTCTGGCTTTGTCTCCCTTGGTTGGCCACCACTGTATAAGATTAAAACCTGGATCTTGACTGACTAAAACCTAAGACTGAATCTTCAATATATGGTATAAATTATATCCCATCAAAAGCCAGGGACAAAATGTGTGTAGTAGGCTACACTGTAGACAATAATAAACCAATAATGTAAATGTATAGCCTACATATTTCCATTTATTCAAAAGCAAAAACAAGGCTAAATAGCCAGGGAATGACCATTATAGGTTACTCAAAAACCCAAACACAAGAAGGCAGACAGTCAGATATACAGTGCAACATCTCCAGGGTGGAAAGCATTTGAATTAGCTTACATACAAACAAGCTATTTAAAAAATGTTGAGTGTTGAGTGCTGAGTGTTGGCCTAACATAGAACAAACATGTGACTCACCATCACCATCATCACATCAGTGATATTAAAAGGCCCGTTTTCTGCTCTTTCTCAATGCAAACTCATCAATTAGCTCTTCAAAGTCCAGTTAGCGCAGTATATCATGGTCTATTGACATTAAAGTCAAATTGTTCAGTCTGTCCTCGCACATTGATGTCCTCAGTCTATGCTTAATAATTCCTAATTTGGAGAATGACCTCTCCCCACTGGCATTACTAACGGGCAATGTAAGGTAAATCCTCAGCGCTATGTCCACATTTGGGAAAACACTTTGAAGATGCCCCTCCCGTATTAATGAAATTGAAAAAATCGCACAGAATGCAAGGCTACGTTCTGACAAAAACTTTATTACTGCCACAATTCTCATCAGTACTTCTCGCCAGTAACTAGCCTCATCTCTGAATTGATCCAGCAGCTCCGCATCTATCCCAAGCACCTGCGTGCGCGCAAGCCAAGTGAGCCTGGCATTTCGGTGCGACTGGCCTGCTTCATGCATCTCCACCTGTTCAACAGAATGCTTCCAATCGGAATAACCAGAATGAGTGAAAGCGGATGATCCATCGCCAAATAGTTTACAAAAAAAAACAATACACATTCCCAGTGGATGGGGAGTACACGAGCCATTCTTTTGGAACTTTTTCTCTATTTCGCAGTGTGCGGGTGAACAATGTTTTGCTTAGACATCGTTTCTGACTTTTGTACGTCCTTTCCGAAGCAGAAAAATCTGCATCTTTATTCTGACACAGTGTGGGTGCCATAACTCCTTTCCCGACCCAGTAGGACCGAACCGCCTCGTTACCTCCCCAACATGCAACATCTCTAGATATTTCTGTCTCCGCCACTGCCTCGGAATCAGCGCTACCTAGGTCCTCTGGTTCATCTCTGCACACTTGTGATTGTGAACTAGTACCTGGCTCTTCTCCATAACCATCAGTTGTGTCAGCAGAGATTGTACTGGCAGTTGGTTGGTCAGTGCTGGGAGAGGTAGCCGCAGCAGCAGGCTGACTAGCCGGCGGATTTGTTGCAGCACTCCATATATTTGTTACATTTGGAGTCTTCTTTAGTAATTCTGACACTCTCATGTTTTAGAGCTTGTAATTTTCTTCTTTTGGCCCCACTCTCGTGCTTTCTTTGACCGGACATTTTCGCGCATTATTTTTGTTTTCACTCTGAATTTTTCTAACGTAATGCGCGGTGACGTTGACTCACTCGACATCGGGCAACCTGAGGCCCCCTGGTGGCGAGGCCCAGGGCTGCAGCCCCTAAAGCCCATTGTCTTAATCCGGCCCTGAGCAGGATGCTGTGATTAAGGCAGGTACGCCAAGCTACACCTGCCAGAGCTGGCCTGATAATCCACTGCAAGGAGACTCAGGCTGCCGCCCCCACACAAAGCTCCAATCAGAGGGCCTTCGCCAAGGGCCGCCTCTGAGGGCCACATGGGGACCGAGTTAAGACAAACTCATTAGTCTCTCCAGGAGCATAGCCTCTGCACAAACAGCTACGGAGCTCACCTTGCCTTTGTATTATCTAACTAGAGGGTTTTCAACTTAAGGTGGCCTATTTTTAGAGGGTATGTGTGGGTATGGATTTGAGGATATATGACAACTAAAAAGATTGGTTTAGTTATGAAGGCTGATGTGTTTTTATGTACTAAAGTTATACAGTCAGGACTAAAGACTAGTCGTCAGAAACAATCCCCAAATAGGCAACACACACACACACACACACACTTACGTTGGCAGGATCCACCATTTGTGGGGTCTCCAAAGTACCCGGCGATACAGCTTTCACAGTGCCGTCCAGATGTGAGGTCTTCACACCTCTCACACACACTCTCGTTCACACATTGGCTGTGGCCGTTACACTGGCACGCTGCACAGGACAAAAGAACACGTTAAGGTACAGCTGTGAGTGTGTCTCTTTCCTTCTTTCTTTCTTTCTCTCTCTTTGTCTCTCTCTCTCTCTCTCTGTGTTTGTGTGTGTGTGTCTGTGTGTGTGTGTGTGTGTGTGTTTTGGACAGCATTATGCTGTTGGCTGTATTAGGAATGTGTGTATATGAGTATGAATGATACAAATTGTATGTAAATGTATTTTTTGTGCCTGAGTGTGTGTTGTGGTTGAACCAATTGCAAACTCTGTCTATATTCTCTAAGTGTGTGTGTGTATGTGTAATGTTTGAGCCAACTGCACACTGTCTATATACTCTACGGATGTGTGTGTGCGTGTGTGTGTGTGTGTGTGTGTGTCTAACCTGGACACTGTATGAAGGACCAGTTGTATCTGTTGTCCAGGGGGCACATAGAGGCGTTGATGATTGGCGGCAGCGGGAGGGTGCGGCCAGAGGGGGTGGGGCTTGAGGAGGGGGCGGGCAGGAGCGTCTGCATTGGTCCGCGGTACGAGCCCTCGATGCACTGGCCCTTTCCCGTGTTGTTGGGGTGAGTGCACCAGCCACAGCCTGGCTGATCCAAACACAGACCGCACGTCCGGTAGCCAGAACAGTTCTCCGCTGGAATACACACACGGGCGCGCGCGTGCGCGCACACACACACACACACACACACAGACATTAGAGCTGCATAATCTTCAAATTCAAGCAGCACTTAAAAGGCTGTACAATTTAAAAACTGATTGAAGTTGTTGAAAGCAGATTGAGAAATGATATATCCTTCTTGTAATGAAACAATCAGACTGCTGCTTCTTAGATAGAAATTAAGAAAAACAGAGATCAGTCAAATTCAGTTGATACAAAATGTCAGCACACTCTGAGATAACTGAGAAGTACTGGACTAGCAGATAGATACAAAGGTGGAGACACAGGAAAGTCATCAGACAAGCGCATGCACACGCACACACGAACACGCACACGCACACAAACACAGACTCTATCTCTCTCTCTCTCTCTCTCACCCACACAAACACACAGACTCACTCTCTCCTCTCTCTCTCTCTCTCTCTCTCCCTCTCACTCACTCATACACTCACACACACTCAAGAGACTCACGTTGGCAATTGTTGGTGGTGTACCACTCCATGCACTGTCCGTAGGGGAAGGAGGCGACGTAGGCGTTGGAGTCGACGCACTGACGCATGCTGCTGCACCACATGCACTCAGAGTTGGTGTTGGTGCACTCACTGCAGGTGGAGCGCAGCGCACACAGGGTACGGCACGCCTTCGAAATGTGGTTCGCTACAGAGAGAGAGGGAGAGAGAGGGAAAAAGGGGGGGTTGGAGGGGAAGAGAGAGAGAGAGAGAGAAGGACAGAGAGAGAAAGAGAGAGAGATTATAAAAGGTTCTGTTTAATCATGTTCTTCTACATGTAGCTTTTATGAGACGACTAGTTCATAATTAATTCTTTATCTGCCTGGAGAAAGAGGGAATAAGGGGAGAGACATACAGAGAGAGAGAGAGAGAGGTGTGTGTTTTGGAGATGTGTATATGTGACTTTGTGAGAGTGACACTTGTTTGTCTCCCGGCTGCTACAGCTGCCGCTTAGAGCTCAATTCGTCCGGCCCTTTGACAGACCAAACAAGTAGGACTTAGCTCCCCCTTCATCTGTGACATCTGCTCAACGAGGCGCTACACGAGGAGTTCACCATTAGTGTCCACGGCAAGAGCGTGTCAACAGGGGCCAAGGTAAAAAGCACACCCTCACCAGAATTCATGTCAAGAGCTGGTCTCTGCTCTCTCTAATGCTGAGGCCTGACACACACTTATCTACACTCAGTGGCGTGTATGTGTGTATGTGTGTGTGTGTGTGTGTGTGTGTGTGTGTGTGTGTTTGCACTGACTGCAGGCTCTCAACACAGGGCCATTAAGTGTGATGCTACAGCAAAGGTCACTGAAATCTGGCCTGTGAAACGTTTGAATGTTTGGCTGGGCTCACAGCTCTAACACCATGTACACATAAGAGAGTAAGCGTCTTAAACACACCAGAGCCCTGGTAATTGTGGAGTGATCTAAAAGCGCGGCTTTGGCATCTGACTGCACTGATCCCTGGCTGCCTGTGCCTGCAGACTGGCAAAGTGTGGGCAGGAAATCCTGGGCATGTGCTCGACAAAGGCCTCGGAGGAACACTATAAGCCATGTGTGTGTGTGTGTGTGTGTGTACATTTATCCAATCATGCCAAGGGCTTTTACCATTTAGCGCGGGTGCTAATCAGGGCTAAATATTCGATTTCCTGTTGTGTTCTAAAGTATCTGTGACCTAAATGAGCCATGGATTCAGCGTGGGTGTTCTAAAGTGTTGGTTACCAGACAGGGTGATGCACTCCTGGTTCCTGTGTTCCCATTGGCAGTTCTGGTCTGTGGCACAGCTCATGCAGCTGGTCTTCTTATTGCACACGTACGAGTGGTTGTCCTTCGGACAGGCCTCATACTCCGCCACAGCACCCTGAAAACACACACACACACACACACACACTATAGTCGTGTCTGGCATACACCAAAATCTAAACGATGCAAATAGTAATTTAGCACAGCCTCCAGAACAGTACAATGGCCAGGATTGGGATGGCAACTTTGGAAATGTGACAGTGTACAGATTTCTTAAAATGTAATAAGTAATCATAATATTTGAATTACTTCATCAAAGTAATGTATATATTTTGTAATTTAATTACTTAACATTATATAACAGTAGACCCATATGTAATGCCAAGGAGGAACCTTAGTAGAGGCCTGGTACTGGAGATCAGTATGAGGGACCAATGTAATATTATTTCTGCACAAAAAATGTAAGGCATGTAAGGCTGCTTTAATGAAGTGCTGGGCCGCTGGTGGGTCACCTTTCTTACATGCGTCACCCCTACTCTATGTGCCTAACAAAGGGGCTTATTACTGAGCGTGCCCACTGAGTGCCCACTGAGAGTGCCCACTGAGAGTGCCCACTGAGAGTGCCCACTGAGAAGGTTGGCTCACAGGTGGAGCCCACTCTAATAATTAGACTTTGTCAGAACTAAAACTTCGGCTTTGTGATCAGCTTCGGGTCTGGCAGCTAGTTTTGGGAATGACGTAGAGATGTGGCGATATTCAACAAGATACACATCAGATCATCCGTGTTCAGATTCTAGTTGTGCCTTGTTTCGGTGTGTGTGTGTGTGTGTGTGTGTGTGTGTGTCTCTGTGTGTGTCTATCTCTGTGTGTGTGTGTGTCTCTGTGTGCGTCTCTGTGTGTGTGTGTGTGTGTGTTGCCCTGAGCACAGTTGTGTGTTAGATGGTGTCTCACCGCGGCAGAGGTGCAGTTGCTGCCGTAGGACACACACTGATCTGAGCACCACTGGCAGCCGTTGGTGTTCACTGTGCAGCTGTAGCAGTCTGAGTACTGGTTACACGTGGAGTTATCAGCATCTGGGACAAATAACACACAATATTACACACACACACACACTAGTATTCATAGCCTGCCTACAAATGACAATCCCTTTCAATAAAGATAAATAGTAAGTGTGTATTCATACAGTTATACTACCATAATGTAGATCAAACCCAACCTTTAAATTGTATATCATACAGAATGAACACTGTGATCGAGACCATCACCTTGAACTACACATATTCAACTTATGATTAATGATTAAAGACACACATTCAAAGAAACACACACACACACACACACAGAGCGAGAGAGAGTCGAGTTCCTCACAGGTCCTGGGTGTTAAGCAGGTGTTAAGCAGGTCGTCCTCCTGGGATGGCACCGCCGTCTCCCAGGGTAGGCATGCTTTGGTGGTGGCGTTCCACACACAGTGCAGCCCCGAGGAGGTGAACGTGCACTCGTCTCTGCCGCGGAACGCCGCACAACTCACCGGAGAGAACCGCAGAACGTCTCTCAGCAGGAGGCTGTTAAAGCCTCCAAACACATACATCATACTGAGGGGGGAGAGAGAGAGAGAATTTGTTAAACAATGTTTAAACCTCAGTCGTTTTGCCTGCTCAATGAGTACACTTTTTGTTGAAATAATTAATGAAAAATAATTGATTAATGAATTATGTGCATTGATTTGTATTGAGAGACTGAAATAAACAGAGAAAGAGAGAGAGAGAGAGAGAGAGAGAGAAAAGGAAAGTGAATGAGCGTTAGGGAAGGAATAGTGTGCAGGACACTGGTACCACGAGATCCAAGGACAAATATTCAGGTCTGAAAGGTAGGTAGGACAATAACCTGACAAGATGTATTCAATGATTTATGGGCTGGGTTGGATTTCATCACATTTTAAGCCAAACACTCAGAAATATCCGCTTCCAACTGGGTGCAAGCAGAAGCAACCCTGGGACAAAAACATTGTTTTTTTTTCTAATCAGTTTCTGATAGTAAATCCGTTACATTTTAGGCTGTCAATGAGATTCATGAGTTTGGCTTTTTCAGAATCTACAAATGAAGCTGATTACACACCAATTATCACCGCGATGAGATTATTCTACATCGACAGCCAATTAGACAGAGACAAGAAAAATCCATAATTTTTTAATCACACTGTTGCCTTTGATGTTCCTCATGAAGAACGCGAACCGTTTCCGTCACGTGGCTAATCGTGTCACGCAAACTGCCAGCAACTCCACTGCCTGATCGGAACAATGCAGGGCGGACTTGTGACCCGAGACGCTCCTCAGATGGCAGACCCCGCTGATGTGCCCCTGCCCCTGGATCTGATCCAGAGTGGGCACAGACTCGGTTCCTTCTCCTTCAACTCCAGCCAAGGACAGGGACCCTGGCTGTCTGTGCCACCAACTGTGATGGCCTGGAGGGATATGGTAGCTCTGTGTGATGATCTGAGTGTGTGTGTGTGTGTTTGTGATTGTGTGTGAGAGAGACAGAGAGAGAGAGAGAGAGAGAGAGGAGGAGGAATGGGGTTACCTGTTGCTGTAGACAGCAGAGTGCCCGAAGCGGTTCACGTCATGGTGCAGATCAGGCCTGGGCAAGATGGACCACTCATCACATGCTACAGAGAGAGAGAGAGAGAGAGATAGATAGAGAGAGATGGAAAGAGAGAGAGAGAGATGGAAAGAGAGAGAGAGAGATGGAGAGGGTGGTTTAGGAAGGAATAAGAGATGCCAAAAAGACAAGGAGAATTCAAGGGAATGAGTAGAAGAGAAAGCAAATAGGGAAGAGAGGAAGGGAAGATGGAGAACAAGGGAGGGAGAAGGAGGGTTCAACCAATGGTTAGAATATTTTCACAAAATCATCCTCCTATCTGACTACACTGAACAGAGCAGCTCAAACAGCTCCTCCAACGGTCTGCCAGCTCATTAAAATCAGTTGTACTTATTAGGGCCGGATAATTAGTGATAAGCTTCGGGGGCTGCAGGAATCTAATTACAGCGCTCGCACAGAGGACTGAGGAAGGAGGAAGTCTCTTACGGAGCGGAGCCAGAAGACTGGCACTTCCTGATGACAGAATTAGCCCCCGTGTCATCAGCACTCGACTGCTGTCATCTCGGGCTCATTAATTGTTAAAGGGAAACTTAAATGTCTCTTTTAATTTTATAAAGAAGAACTTCTTAAACGCAGTCCTCAACAGTCACCTTAAAAGCCTGATTCGATTCTGAATTAATTGCATTTGTGCTGCATATGAACACCTTCCATAAATCATTTCCCGACTAGTTTTCATTGAAAGAGTACGGGCCTGCAAGCAGATGTAGAATAACACCAAAGGCAAACTCAAGGGGCTCTCAAATGCTCTCCTCAAACAGAGGAGCAGTAATTATGTCAAATGCTGGCTCCTAAATATGAATGGAGTCGTTTCATTTTTAGCTTTAGGCGTTAGACGAAAGCGAGTGGTTGTGACGGACGAATCTGCAGCACTTCAAAACCACAAGACCTCTCAGAAATCATTCCCTTCCTGGGAGACCGACACGGGAGGCTGATGACCAAACCGACTCCAGACGAGGAGACAGAGGTTTCCTCCCTCTCTGCCACTAGGAATGGGCGGGGAAGCATAAATCAACATCACATCAACTCCACATATTCATCCGTTTAGGGACCTCTTTTTCCCCCAGCCACACTGGCGTCTGTCAGTGCTAGTAGCATTACTGAACAGCATTTCTTCTGATTTCCTTCTCATCCACTGCCATCACACCAGACTGTGCCCAGGCAAGAGCTCCCTACCGAGGATCAAACCAGCTGCAGGATCTTACCTGTGCAGTCCTGGCAGCCAGCGAAAGCTTACATCACGGAACCATTAGTGTGCGAGTGAGTTTGAGTGGAGGCCTTGTGTATATGTGTGTGTGTGTGTGTGTGTGTGTGGGGGGGGGGTATAAAAAGACCCGATTTTGTGCCTCCTTCCACACCCACTCCCCATTCACAGGGGTTCTTGTTTTCTATAATTCAATTAAATGTTATTTCCTTTTGGTGATCCAATTGACATCAATTCTTCGTAATAAGCTGTGAAGAACCCTTTAGGGTGTATCTCGCAAGCACTTCCCTCCCAGATGTGAGATACAAAGCATCCTACACATCTCACACAAACAACTTGTTATCACACAGCTGCAAGCCTTTATCTCACACACGCATCTCCTTATCTGCCATCTGTGACGTCGCACAGCGGTAGGACCTCTCATCAGGTTTTTTTTTTTTTTTTATCTATTTGGTTTCAATCAGAAGAGAGATCACGAGCACGCTAGCACTCCTCCACGATAAAAATAAAACTCGTAGTGGTCTGAGGGGAGAGGAGGGCTAGACTCTTGGGGCCTCATTTACTAACAGGATTGCGCCCATTTCAGGCGTAAAATAGCGGGTAAAGACATAAAACCCTATTTCCAAAGGAGGCGCACCTGAGTAAAAGCGCAGATTACCGCTGCTAGGAAGTGGGTGTGGGAAAGTGGGTGTTCGTCGCAAAGAGATGGGAGGAGATGCGTAAAGTGCGCCTAATTATGTATTAGTAACGAAACAACGTGTTTTAGCATGACATATCAGCTGCTAAATTAAAACTATGTGCCTGCGAGAAATTTGAAAAATGTTTAGATTTGATAAATCATTTAATATAGGCATACAAACAAATAGAATTACAAACTGTACCACCAGCTAGCTGTTCGGGAAAAGTTCGGCCACGTCTTACCCAGAATCGCCGTTCATTGTATGGTTTAAACGGTATTTCATAGTTCAAGCACACCGAGTACAGTGCACACCTTCTGCGTAGGAGTAACGCGTATCTATTCAGGAAAAGTACTTGTACTCGAAGCACACTAACTAAACTACCGGTAAGTAAATTGTAGAGACAGAGCAGCATATTCATTTCACCTTCCATGTTTATTTTGATGTTATAGCCTCTCAAGCGCAAGCTACCCCCAGTGCCATGGCAACCTACAACTACAGTTTTCAAATGTATCTGCCTAGGGCAGCGTTTTTGAAAAGCATGGTTTTCAGTGTTGGAATACGCCGTTTTAAAGTAAGGGGTGTCGTGTATTCCTACCAGACTATTTAACGGGATGCTATGGAGCAGTTAACCTGGATATTAACTATCCTAGCTATCTCTAGTTTAGAGACCCATCGTAACATTTTGCAGTTGCCTGTGTGTGATTAACTCATGTTAATATGTGTGAATATGAACTTTCTTGTGAACATAAACTCGTTAATATGAAGCTGCACAGGCACCCTGAGGGGTAACCATAGCAACCCAGACATTCAATGTTCGCTGAAAAGTTTAATTTCCCCAAATCAGCTCACCAATAAAACACAGTCTTGAATTCAAAGTGATCACAACTTTTAATGTGGACGGAAGGGCTAAACGGAGAAATATTTATGAGTTTCTATATTTACCTGGGTTAGTTTGCTGTAACCTCGTGAACCAAAAGCTCTAATTCTAATTTTAGCTCATCATCCACGGTGGAACACACTTTCGCGGAGCGCTAAACAACACTAATGGGCGGTGTTAGGCGCAGATGACGCGACGAGGGTTCTTGTTTGATAAATAGGATGCAAAATACCGTGCGTTATTTGCGGTTTGGCAAAGGCGCAGATTAAGCTGCGGTCGCAATGTTAGTAAATGAGGCCCTAGGAGTTTTATCTAAGCCTCGCTTACGCAGGTCAGAGATGAAATGTGTAGGCAGAAATCCTGCTCAAGGCTAAATACGCAACAAATCTAATTCATCAAGGTCTTTATCCCAGTGGATTTGGGGTATAAAAGCTGATCTCAAAAACTCAGTGTGCGAGAGAGTGTAAGCCTTAATGCTGTCTGTTACCATAGTAACTGCCTCGGACTCTGTAACGAATTTGGTCCTGATCTGGCCCAGAGGAAACTACTGGCGTGGATTACCCACAACATCCTGGGGTGTGGGCCTTTATGGAGGCCATGACTGGGTGCAGCACAGCTGGGACTCACCGAGGTCGTAGGCCATGAAGTCGGAGGAGAAGCACCTGGCACCGTGGCTCATGCTGGTGTCGTTGTGTGTGTTCCCGCCGAACACCAGCATGGTGCCGCTGGCGATGACGGCCGTGTGCAAGTACCGGAAAGATCCACTGTCCTTCAGGATGGTCCTGTAGAGAAACCAGAGTGACATCATCAACACGAGACGGCCTCACTGTCTGATACTGCCGTACAGACCATCAGATTCTTGAAACCCACATGATTTTGCCACAAAGAGGAGTTATGACCACATCAAAAAATGGCACCATTGTAGACTTTACACATCAGACATGAGCATTCTATTCTTCTCGTCCTCAAAGGGAACACAGAACTGACTAGATGCAGCAGGAGCTCTGCACGCTTCCGATCGGATGAATGTTCTCATGTTTCAATAATCCTTTCATCAAGGCACTTTTCACTTTATAGCAGAGTGAGACAGGAAGTGCTTTTGGACGGAGTGTGACACACACACACGTACCACATGTTCTTGTCGACGTCGTAGCGGTAGAGGTCCCCAGCCAGGCCGTACTTGTTGGCGCTGAAGACTTTGTAGCCGCCGTGGATGAAGACGGAGCGAGTGTGAGGGTCATAGGCACTGCTGTGGCCATAACCGCCCTGCACCAGCGCCCCACGGGGGTCCAGCACACTCCACTCATTCTTCACTGTGGGACAGGGAGGGAGGGGGGGAGAGTTGGGAGGGTGGTTAAATAAATGTGGAGAAAGCAAGAAAATGATGAGTGGAGGACAGACAGAGGGTGTATATGCCTGTGTCAGGGTTTTCGTTAGCCAGTAGTAATTGTTTTTTGTCTGATAAAATGTATTAACAAAAAAACATCAATTAAAAACGTCTGAACATCAAATTGTCTGGTAATAATGCTCATAAAAAAAACATAAAATGTACCCTTAAACAGGACATATGTCATTAATGCGAATGGATTGTCAGACACAACGTGGTGATTACCTAATCAAATTGTTCTATTTCTACAAGGAGGGCAAATTCCATTGAAAACCTCATCGGCCCTCTGGGTTTGTCTGATAGCCTATATCGTGACGGACGTGACGGTGCGCCCTAAATACCCGCAGCCTCAAGAAGAGCAAGTAGGGTTACTCAGTTCTGTTCTCCAGGGTTCCCACCCATTTTCACAACATTTCAACCTTTCCATGACCTTTCAAGGACCCTTAATGACATGTCCATGACCTTTCACGACCTACAAGTGCACAAAATTGCGTATCTTATTCGATAGGTTGGGCCTAATTATTGAATGAAAATTCCACAACATTAATTTTATAATAGGCTAGCTAGGCTGCATCAATTAAAATGGAAACTGCATCACGCTGCAGAAATTTGCACAACAAAACATTATTCATGGAGGAATACAATAAAATAAGTAATTTCATTCGACTTTTCCAGGCCTGGGAAAATGACAGTGGCAACCCTGGTTCTACCATGCCATGCTTTGCTGATGAAAGACGTGATTTATTTGATTTATCTCATCTCGTTGTGCCATTGCTTTGATGTGTATCTTGTGTAATCTTGCGTAGATGCAGGCTATAACTTGCAGCGCAGGTTACGCAAGGAATACGGTTTCACAACAGCCTAGCAACGATGCATTTCTGCAGTATTTTCATCTTAGAATGCTTGACAAATGTGTGTTTAAAAGCTAAACTTTCATTTCTTTCTTTAGTTTTAGGTCCTTATTTTAAGTTCTATGTTTGCTAAGCATTTTGGCAGTTTTTTGATAGCATCAAATTAGAGTAAAGCAGTGTCAAGCACGATCGTGCTATGAAGTTGCAGCCTGCACTATGGCAGACGGGTAGGATTTGGACTAAATCTATTAATTTACTTTATTTTATTACAGTTTAATTTCATTTAGTTTAATTTAGTTTCCCACCCTACATCTACATGCCCACCCCAGGATGCCATCCTGGTACCAGCCAAACTGATTTGAGAACGTTGTGACTCTTTTGTCAGCCTAGCTGTACATTACATGGGCTACATCATATTTGTAACAATTATTGAAACATGCGCCAGTAAGTTTCAAATTTGTCCAATAAAAGATAATTCTTCCCAGACACCCGACCATCAAGACAAAATCCTAGCGGAAACCCTGGTCTGTGTTTAAACCTGTGAGTCTGTGTTTAAACCTGTGAGTCTGTGTTCAAACCTGTGAGTGTATGTCTGTGAGTCTGTGTTTAAACCTGTGAGTCTGTTTGTGTGCACGCATGTGTGCCGTGTGTGTGTGAGATAACTTACTGATGTTGTACTGATGTACCCATAGAGAGGGCAGTGGCCAAAGATGACCAGCATGACCGGTTCGGACCCGTCTGGCTTCATGTGGACCGTGTGACCTGAATGGCCAACCACTGCGTATGGTTCCTTAACCCCAGCGGGCAACAGAACCCAGGACTGGTTTCGGATGTGGAACACCCACAGCTCAGAGGAGACGTTACCCGTAGAATCAATCTTCCCTCCAAACATGTAGAGCTTATCCTGAAGGTAAAATACACATTCAGTAAAAGTTACAAACGTTACAACATTTCAGTACAAAAAAAAGGTTTGTGTTACCAAACACGTAATGAACTCTACAAGCACATAATACATTATGCATACAAACACCCAGACAAACGTGTACACTGCACATATATGTTCGCTATCAATCATTATCAGAAAACTCCCAGAATCTAAATCAGCCCCCCTTACAACACTGAACAGAAATACTGAACACAATACTGAAATACTGAACACAAACACACATATTTACAGGCAGCCATGAAGCTA
This sequence comes from Clupea harengus, assembly GCF_900700415.2. Taxonomy (NCBI): domain Eukaryota; kingdom Metazoa; phylum Chordata; class Actinopteri; order Clupeiformes; family Clupeidae; genus Clupea; species Clupea harengus. Next base: position 13,257,852 of record NC_045165.1, read on the forward strand.
TATATTTACATAGTGTGCAAAACCGCTCCACTAAGCCCTGATTATAGTTGTCACACTGAGTATGTACCTTGTGCAGGGCCAGCGAATGGCCGTAGCGAGGGTTCACCGAGTTCACAGACGGACTCAGGCTCATCCAGCTCTCAGACGAGAGATTAAACCTGAGGCCGAGAGAGAAAGTGCCAAAATATGAGCCCTCCATCTCTAACAAGAACTATGGTAAGCAAACAGCACCAAGGTTATGGGTTTGATACCCTATGAGATGAATGTATGAACAGTTGCCAGCTTATTTAGAACACTGAGCTAAAACATATGCAGTCTAATACACCAGTCTTGCCATGAATCATAAAAGTTATAATATTCAGTCTTTGTCTAAACTAATTCAGAGAGCTGTTGATTCCACTGTGTGTTCATCTTGAAGGCTGCAGTTTGTGGTGCTGTTGAATTGTATTGCGTTGTACGCCTTGACCATCTCGTAGTTTGTGTAGCTGAACACATGACCCCCCACCACCCACATGACGCCCTGGTGCACCACGGCCTTGTGGGAAGCCCTAGCTAGGCCCTGCACTCTGAAGTCCTCTCTGGTCCAATAGGAGACGTTGCCCGGGACGGGAATGGAACAGTCTGTCCCTGTGCAGCACAAAACGAACACAGTCAGCATAAAAGTGTGTGTGTGTGTGTGCTCAAACTCAAACTGTCATTTTATGGATATCAGAGAAACAAGAGGGCCTTAATCAGTCATCATCGCAAACACCAGGCCAGGCCTTTACGCTGGTGTATGTTTATATATGTATGTATGTGAAAAAATAACAGAACACATGTCCATCCTTGACCAAAGATGGACAGTTCACTTCACTTGGTCCCCGGGCGCTACAAGCTGCCCACTGCTCCTGGGGGGTCCTTGAGGAAGGACGGTCCAGGATGGGAAAAAGCAGAATCTAAATTCACCGCGACCTCAGGCCTACCTGCGTGTGTGTGTGTGTCCTGTGTCGCCTCCATATATGCACGTGTGTGTTCCAGTGTGTCGTGTGTGCCATTAAAAACCTGACAAAGGTCTTAATTATTATTATTATTATTATGTGTATATGTGTATGTAAATGTGTATGTGTACAAACTAGTGCTGTCAGTTTAACGCGTTATTAACGGCGTTAACGCAAACCCATTTTAACGGCGTTAATTATTTTTATTTTTTTAGATTAACATTCTTTTTGGCCACGCAAACTGTGTAGTAGGCTAACGTTACGGTTTGAGTGAATGGTGAGCGCGATACGGCGAAATGGATGATAAAAAGCTTCTGAATGGAAAGTTTACTTTTAAAAGTTGTGTTGTGCAAAAGCAGCGAGCTTCACTGTTGTCTGAAAATGTCAACAGGCAGCTGGCTGAAAGCAAAGAAGTAGTAGGCTTACCTTTTATTGGTAACCTAACTGTTACAGTTCATTGTTTCTGAAATAAGAGGCCTGACTGCTATGTTCCCAGCAAACTTGGAAAAAAGAAAATATTAAGCCATGGTTTAACTGCACTATAGGCTGAGTCCTTGTTTACCTGAAATGTGCACTTTAAAATTTTATTTTGTACCGCCCTGTTTGGCAATGTTGGTTTTCAATAAAATAAAACATTTGCATAAAGCAAGCCAATCCACTTTTCCATGTTGATAAGGGCATTAAAATAAAAATAAAATGATGGAAAAAATAAATAAACGAAGGGACATTTAGAATAGATCAAAATTTGCGATTAATCGCGATTCATTTTGAGTTAACTATGACATAAATGCGATTAATCGCGATTAAATATTTTAATTGTTTGACAGCACTAGTACAAACTAAACGTAACGACTAAACTTCCAAACACTCACACACACAGACACACAGACACATACATACATACAAATGGTTCCTTGTGTGCAGAATCTTGATTTACTTAAAATAGCAGATGGATGCGTCATGCCGGGTCAAATACAATGTGTCTTCAGGAGGAAGAAAGAGAGAGGAAGGGAGGGAAAGGGAGAGTGTGAAAGAGATTGAGAGGAGAGGAAAGAGAGAGAGCAATAGAGGTTTAAAACACTCATTTATTGAATCAGTATTCAAGCCTATACTTAACTGCACATAATGCATTAGAACACCCAACATAGACAACCTATCATATCCTCAGAGTAAGAAGAAAACCGCAACACAAGCAATACAAGTTTCCCAGTTTAAAAGCTACTTGCTCATCCTCTCTACTTCCACACAACCCCCCACCCCCCACCCCCCACAATATCATTTACCAACTTACATTAAGCAATCTTAGTTCCACCTGCCACCCCCCCCCTAAAAGCCTCCACAGGGTCAACTGAACCACTCTCCAATATCCTTTTCTTTCCAATTCTCCAAATGGCCAGTTTTGCAGAGCCCAGTAAAAGGTTCAATAGACACAGCTCTCTCTTCTTCTTAGCCTTGCACCCAAGGCCACCCACAAAGAGGGAATGAGAAAGGCTTTCCAAAGCAGCCCTTCTCGAGCTCAAAAAGCTCCCACAACCTCTCACCGTATACAAACAGACGACCCAGCGTATCCTGAAACCCACAGAATGGACATCCCCCTCCTGACCGCTGGATTCAGGGGTGCCACATCTGTTCGTAGCTATAGCCCCATGCATGAGCCTCTATTGTAAGGCCATAGGCTTACAGAGAGACCTACAACAGCCTCTCGAAGAGAAACCTGACCAAACACTTCAGTCCACCTCCACGCTGTCACCCCTCTCAGCACATAGTGATGCTGAACCAGGCAACAATGGCTCCTCCTCACTCTCCTACACAGCAGCTGAAACCAACAGTGATGGGCAGCGGGAGCTCATTTCCCAGCCCAGTGGTGACTGGCTCTCCAGGGCTAGCTTTGCAGGCCCCAGGCAGCGTCATCGGCACCTCCTCCAGCGCCTCCTCGTACCTCGTCTCCACCAAGGCCGTGCCGGTGCTGGAGCCGGTGCCGGTGCCTTTCAGCACCGGCCTGCATTTCCACCGGTTCCAGTACCAAAACCTGAACGTTATCGAATGTTGGGACATGTTACTATGGTTACAATTGTGAGTTATTCACGAGTGGTCTTCTTCCAGCGAGAAGGCAAATTAATTTCGATAAGACTTAAAACTTATGTTTAATTTTTTAATACCATGTATACGACCTAAAGTTAATGTTCTTTTTATTTGGCCACAGGTTTCTATATTTCCTCACGTAGATCAAACGAGTGACAATGCAGTTCATGACGGGAGTTGACTAGCTACTAAACTGATATATACTTACCAGTTGCCATAACAACTGTAGCAGTAGCTCATGACAGCTAGTGCTAGTTAGCTAGCTGCTACACGAACTTGCTTAGTCAAAAGCTATTTTTTTTTCAAGTGGCACGTCTTCTACAGTACACACAATACAAAACCAGCACTACATTACGGTCTCAGTTAATGATGCAACTACGGGTTTTCTAAATGTACTCACCTAGATCAAACGAGCAGGCAATGCAGCTCATGATGGGAGTTGACTAGCATAACAACTGTAGCAGTACCTCAAGGCAGCTAGTTAGCTAGCTGCTACACGAACTTGTTTAGTCAACAGCTAATTTAAAATGTCATATCACACAAAAACAACAAGCCAGATTGAAAGAGTTAATGGATATTAGGCAGACAAACCAACACATTTTGATGGATGAAAGCTTTCTTTATTATTTTTTATTTGTTTGTTATTTGGTCTGTTGTCCTTTTGAGCCCGCTATCTCCAACTCTCCACGTATTTCTTCATATATTTAATCTTTCCTTACTGCCTTTTCAATTTTGTCTTGCATTTCTGTTGATGAACAAATCGCTATCAAGGTATTTATTTCATCAGTGACCACTGCTGGATGTATTTTTCATTTATGTTTTCACTGTTTTCACTCATCATCTTGGTTGACGGGTGAAAAAAAATGGCGGCGGAAATTTCTGTTTGCTCCGCCCATAACCTCTGTGACGTTGGTTGTGCCGATTTTGATTCTCAGCACCAGCACCAGCAAAATTTTGGTCGAAACGCGTAGAACTGGTGCCAGATAAGGCACCGGCACTGGCACCGGCACCATGTCGGTGGAATCGAGGTACTATGACTGGCTCTCCAGGGCTAGCTTTGCAGGCCCCATGCAGCGTCATCTGCACCTCCTCCAGCGTCTCCTCTAGGAGCCGCAGAGCCCCTGTGTCTTGGTGAAGAGAAGCTGCTGTTTCCCCCATCTGCCACCATCCCTCAGATGGACCAGTACAGAGAGCCCAGCCCTCGTCAGACAGTTCCAGACCCTGGCAGAGGAGAGCCTCCTAGTCCTCAGAAGACAGTTATAATATAAAGGCTCCCCCATGATCTATTCCCCTGCCTTAGAGGTGGCACTCCAGAACAGTCAACCTGTGACACAAGTTGGAGGCACTCAGGTTATTTGTGACCAGAACCCTTCCCCTGTAGGGTAGCTCGGGTCAAAGGCCAATTCCACTTAGACAATTTGGCAGACATCTTCTTCAGCACACCCTACCAATTCCTTTGTCTGAACTCTTTCGGACGGAAGAACACCCCACGAAATTCAAACCCTTCCCTACAACCCCCTGACCCCCCACCGGAGTAATGGAGGCCCTTTCTCTAGCCCATTCACCAACAACAAGAAAGAACCATCACTGAGCAATTTACTCCAATCTAGCTGATGAGGCTCTCTCAGATACAGCTTGGGAGATAAAGAGAGAGAGAGAGAGAGAGAGAGATGAAGGGAGTGATAGAGAGAAAGGACATTGTGGATTTGAAGGGGGTAAGAAAGTGTCAGCAAAAGGACAGGAGAGAGCGCTTGTGTGTGTGGGGTGTGTGTGTGTGTGTGTGTGTGTGTGTGTGTGTTGTTACGTGCCAGCTCACGACACGAAACAAGAAGGGGAGGCCACGCAGAATTTAGGATATTTATAGTAATAATAATATATTTATTAATGATTTTACAAGTTTATATAGTTATCTAATAATTATAGCAAACGTGTGGTGAAGATCAGTGTTGTGAAGAGAAACAAAAGATGTACTGTAAAGTCAATTAACTGGTAATATAAACAAACGACGATAATCCAAAGACAACGACAACGACAATCCCAAATCCAATTCACTATCCAAATCCAACGATAACCAAAATCCAACGACCAATCCAACGCTCTCCCGACTTCCATCTGAGCAGGGCTTTTGTAGCCCAACCAATCATGGGTTACACCTGGTTCCAATTCACCTGTTGTGAAGACAGATAGCGAACAGGCATGCAAATATCATGGGGCGGGGCCTAGACCCGCCAGGGTCGTAACAGTGTGCATGCATGTGTGTGCCTGTGTGTGTTCGCGCACAGATGTCCATACCCACCTTGCCAGTTGGGGTTGCAGACACAGGTCCCGTTGCGACAGTACCCCCTGTGAGGGTGCCCGCAGCCAGCTGGGCAATATGGGATATCACACGCATCGCCCCTCCAGCCCACGTCACACTCACACACCACACCCCCGCCCTGGCCTGCCCTGTCCTGACACACGCCCTGGTCGGAGCAGTTATTGGGACACGTGTTTATCCTGCGGGACAAAGAGAGAGAGAGAGACACAGACACAGACACAGACAGTGAACCTTAAAGATGAAGAGGTCCTGTGCATAAGGCTTCACAGCATCCCTTTCATATCATATTCAGAAATCCCACATTCAAAAAATATCTGATTAAACATAACCACCGATGAGTTTAGTGAAGAGCGGAGAATTCACAGGAATCCTGAAAATGAGCTCTCAACTCAACACCCATCAGTGCGAGGGCTGGACCAGTTATACTGTGCTACAGTGAATTAATCATGAGCCGTAATGCTTGATTTATTTTAGGAAACAGTTCACACTTTCCCAGACCTAATGAGTGAATGACTACACCAAGACCAAATTATACATTACATTTACATTTAGTCATTTAGCAGACGCTTTTGTCCAAAGCGACGTACAAGGGAGAGAACAGTCAAGCTAAGAGCAATAAAAAAGCATGGTGTAACAATAAATACTACTTTACATGAGAATTAGAAAAACAACGACCTAGAAAAGAGGAAAAAGAAGTGCAGGAATGTAACTGAAGTGCAAGTTAAGCGCTAGTCAGGTGCCAGTTAGGAGGGGAGGTGCTCTCTGAAGAGTTGGGTCTTCAAAAGCTTCTTGAAGGTAGAGAGGGACGCCCCTGCTCTGGTAGTACTAGGCAGTTCGTTCCACCAACGTGGAACTACAAATGAAAATAGTCTGGATTGCCGTGCTTGCACGGACGGCAGTGCCAAACGACGCTCACTAGACGAGCGCAGCGTCCTGGGTGTAACATTTGCCCTTACAAGAGCATTTAGGTAGGTGGGAGCAGAACCAGTAAGCACTCTGTAGGCAAGCATAAGTGACTTGAACTTAATGCGAGCAGCTACTGGCAGCCAGTGGAGCTCGATGAGTAGCGGGGTGACGTGTGCCCTTTTCGGTTGGTTGAACACCAGACGCGCCGCCGCGTTCTGGATCATCTGTAGTGGTTTCACCACGCAAGCCGGCAGGCCCGTTAGGAGGGCGTTGCAGTAGTCAAGGCGGTAGCTCACCAAGGTTTGCACCAGCAGCTGGGTGGCATACTGGGTTAGGTACGGCCTGATTTTGCGGATGTTGTATAGCGCAAAGCGGCACGACCTGGAGACAGAGGCGATGTGGGCCGTGAAGGTCAGTTGGTCATCAATAATGACCCCGAGGTTTCTTGCTGTTTTGGATGGAGCAAGAGATAAAGAGTCAGTATTGATCTTGATGTTGTGGTGGATGACCTGTTTGGCTGGGAAGACCATCAGTTCCGTTTTGGCCAGGTTCAGCTGAAGGTGGTGATTTTTCATCCATGTGGATATATCAGCGAGACAGTCCGAAATCCGCGCCGAGACCGTGGTGTCCTCAGGAGGGAAAGACAGAAACAGTTGAGTATCATCGGTATAACAGTGGTAGGAAAAACCATGCGAGCGGATGATAGGGCCCAACGAGGTGGTGTAAATGGCAAAGAGAAGTGGTCCCATCACCGAGCCTTGGGGCACCCCAGTGGTGAGGCGGTGAGGTACAGACAGCTGACCTACAGACAGCTGACACGTTGAACGAGCGCCCAGTGAGGTAGGATTCAAACCAGGAGTGCGCATTGCCAGAAATGCCCATACTTGACAGTATGGACAGAAGGATGCGGTGGTTGACTGTATCAAACGCAGCTGATAAGTCAAGCAGGACGAGAGCCGAGGATTGAGCTGCTGCTCTAGCTGTTTTTAAGGCCTCCATTACAGACAACAGGGCTGTTTTGGTGGAGTGACCGCTTTTGAATCCAGACTGGTTCGGATCGAGGAGATTGTTCTTTGACAGGAACTCGGTGACCTGTTTGGAAGCTGCCCTCTCAATGGTTTTAGATAGGAGCGTGAGAAGTGAGACCGGTCGATAGTTTTCCACCTGAGTGGGATCGAGAGACGGCTTCTTGAGCAGCGGCGTTACCCGAGCCACTTTGAAAAGAGAAGGAAATGTTCCAGAATTAAATGAAGCATTAATCATCTGTGTTATTGCCGGTAAGACGGCAGGCGATATGGCTTGAAGGATGTTGGATGGGATGGGGTCCAGCGGGCATGTAGTTGGACGGCTACCTGTTAGGATACAAAACACAGAACCACAGTTTCTTATACCTCCTTCTCCCTCTCTCTCTCTCTCTCTCTCTCTCTCTCTCTCTCTCTCTCTCTCTCTCTCCCTCTATCGCACTCCTGAGAAGCCGTGAGAGGTGGCAAACACACCAGTAGGAAGGTTAGACGGGCTGTGACAGAATGCGACTCATCTTGGTAACACAAACATTCCCCAACATGTCACAATGCTTCCACAAAATGTCTGCTGGAGGTGTGCGTGTGTGTGCGCATGCGTGCGTGCTTGTGTGTGTGTGCTGGGAGATCTGTGGTGAGAGGGGTGCAAGACTGCAGACAGGGTGTGCTAGAGAGGTGGAGGACACCGAGGCAGAAGGGAGGAGTGGAGGGGTGGTGACACTGTGCATGGGGGGGGGGGGTGATGTGGTGTGTGTGGAGGGGAGCAGTGGTGCTGGGGTGCATTAGTAAGCCCCTCACACCCCCGAACCCCCCAAAAAAGAAGCAAAGAGGGGCACTGCAGCTGAATAGAAACAAGCTGATTGATGTCTTTGAGTTTGTGTGTGTGTGTGTGTGTGTGTGTGTGTGTGTAAGGCTGTCACACTAGTTCTGTTAGCCCAAACTTTGATGGGGTTTTTGTGTATGTGTGTGTCTGTGAGTGTGTCTGTGTGTGTGTTTGCTTAACCACCTCAGGCCTGACAATTTAGTCACCATGGAGACTGCCAGCAAAAAACCAAGACCGCCCAATCAGTCGTCCCCTCAGTCTCGACAGAGGTCAAAGAAAACATCCCTCTCTCTGTCTCTCTTCTGCCTTTCATCTGCGCCTTTTCTCTTTTCTTCTCCTCTATCCCCTCTTCTCTTCACTTTCTCTTTTTCTCTTTCTCTCTCTCTCTATCTATCTATCTATCTAATCCTCTGTCAGCTTCACAGACAGGCTCTGTGTGTTCCCCGTCTGAAGGGCACAGTCAAATCAAAGTTACCTTCCTGATAACATTCAAACGTTCATGTTAAAACTGGGCTGGTGCTAGAAAAGATAACTCTGTGTTTGTGTGTGTGTGTGTGTGTGTGCGTGTGTACCTGTATGAGATGTTGAAGCCTGTCAGGTTGTACGCTGCATCACTGATAAAGTGGAGGAGGGCGAATCCGGACTCTGCGACCACTTCAGGGACCGTTTCATTACTGTAGCGCTCGGGGACGATCAAGCCACTGTAACACACACAGAAGCACAAACATATGCATTCACAGGTCTGCAGGGAGGAAACAGGCAAACATACATATAAATATTCAGTCCAAAAGCCAGGAATGGGGAATTACAATACTCTGCATTCACACACACTTAACACTCAAGGTCCATTACACAAACACAGCCCAATGAATGCAGATGCATGTCTACTGTGCTGCTGGAAAGTTGCCTGAAGACAAGCCTTCTGTGTCTGTGTTTGTGTGTGTGTGTGCAGTGCCGCCGCTCCCATAACGCGCACTACGCGCTGTGCGTAGGGCACCAACTCCTGTGGGGGCACCAAAAAATAGGCAACTGAAAAATCATCATAGTTATAATAATTATAATGCCGATATTATTTCATATAGAAATATTAGGCACCGTTTAGGCATGTATATCACAAAACAGGCTGAACAAGAGATATATTTAATTGCTCAAAAAAAGTTACGCTGGTGCCCCCCCCAAAAAAAAATACACACTCAACTTCCCAAGCTGTGGGTGACATAGACATGGTGCCCTTTCCTATCTCAGTGGTCTGACGAACTTTGACAGTAGGCTAGGTCAACTTTTCGAAAATGGCCTCAAAAAGACAACAGGAGTCAGGGGCAGACAAAAGAAAGAGAAAGAAACTGCGAGATGATGCCCGTGCATCACTTCCAGGTAAGTCCATGTGTAATTATTGTTAAATACGGGAAATGTGCTGCTAATTTAATGGTTAGCCTATGCATACACCTCGAACTAGCTGACGTTATTGCTAATGTTAGCACACTCAAATATGGTATAACTTAGGTGCAAGTAGGGTTGCCAACCGTCCCGAATTGTCCGGGACATCCCGAAATATTATGGGTGATTTTGATTTGTCCCGTCAGGGACAGCTCCAGTCCCGTATTCCAATCACAGCCTTTTTATTTGTATCCGTGAAAAGAGAAAAATATAACAGTTAAGTGTAATCTGTGCCCTGGAGACAAGAGCCTCTCAACTGCACTTGACTCCACAAGCATTTGTTACGCCAACACGAACAGGTGAAACTTGTAGAGAGAGATCATCATGCCTCGACTGAAGGACAGACTTCCCCAACTCAAATAGAGTATCTTAAATCACGATTAAATTGGAAACTTGCACATTGACTACTGGTTGTTTTCATATTTCATATCAGCATTCTTTACACATAATGAACTGGTGTTAATATGTGTGAATATGAACTCATGAATATGAACTCGTTCATACGAAGTGTCACAGGCACCAATTTTAATTGTAGAAGTTAAATCGAGGAGACTATAACATTAGCTAGATAACTAGCTATCATTTCATGCAAACAGAAATCTTCCATTTAAATCGTTTGTTATTAAAAGTTTCCTTAGCTGCAAAGTTATGGATCTGACAAGAGGTAAATAGCGCCCCTTGACCAATCTAAAACAATGTTAAAACTGTGGCCAGGCAGTGAACTGCAACCAGTCTGAGTTACATAGGACGTTGAGGCCCTGTTCGAAATGGGTTAAAATGCTACGAATGATGTTCTGACTCTGATTCTGATCGGAGCGCGGGCCAAAAAAAATCGAGCGTGGGCCCCAAATTGGGCAGCCTTGGTCTAATGCTATTTCAAGAAAACAACATGAAATTTGAGAGAAACTTGTAATAATTGTCATGACTATTACTATGAACAATACACCCAAGCAAGTACAGTAGTGGTTTGCCAAAATTACACTGAAATGAATAGGTTTATGGTATGGCTAATGAAACCTTGCGATTTCCATTATTGTTGGTCAGCTGTTGGCGTGCGCGCACACCTGGAAGACATTTTTTTTCTCGGGGGGGGGGGGTTATGCTTAGGGCACCAAAATGGCTAGCAGCGGCACTGTGTGTGTGTGTGTGTGTGTGTGTGTGTGTGTGTTTCAGAGAGAGAGAGAGGAGGGGCGAGGAAAGCAAGTCTCTATGTGTGTGTGTGTGTGTGTGTGTGTGTGAGTGTGAGTGTGAGTGTGTGAGAGAGAGAGAGAAAGAGGAGGAGGGAGGAAAGCAAGTCTGTGTGTGTGTGTGTGTGTGTGACATAATGTACTCCCAGTAGCCATTCTGTGCCATGTTGTCCTTCATTAATGAGTCTCCCAGTGCAGTCCTGCCTTACACAAGAGCAGAGGCAGCCCTCTGACAATACATCAAGACCTCACTCGCTCCCTTACTCTCCATCTCCTCACTGACAAGATTAACCACTCAGACAATGCAACAGGTGCACACACACAGGCTCACACACAGACACACATACAGACACACACACACACAGACACGCACACAGCTACACATACAGACACACACACACACACACAGACACACACAAAGACACACACACACACACAAAGACAAACACAGACACACAGATAGACACACACAAAGACAAACACAAAGACACACACACAGACAGACACACACACAGAAACACACACACACACACACACAAACACACACACACACACAGGGAAAGGGACTGAAGGCTTTTGACTGAATTTCTCAGTTGGAAGTCAAGTATTCTTTCAGCTTCTCTTTGTCGTGATGGAATACACACATACAGACACACACACACACACACACACACACACACACACACACACACACACACACACACACACACACACACACACACACACACAGAGACACACAGACACACAAACACACAAACAGACACACACACAGACACACATACAGACACACACACAATGACACACACAATGACACACACAAAGACAGACACACACACAGACACACACACAGACACACACACAATGACACACACAAAGACAGAAACACACACACACACACACACACAGACACACACACAAAGACACACACAAGGACACACACAAGGACACACACAAAGACAGACACACAGACCGACACACACACACACAGGGAAAGGGACTGAAGGCTTTTGACTGAATTTCTCAAGTATTCTTTCAGCTTCAGTGCCCAGCATCTGGTGGGGAGCCAGACACACACATTGACACACACACACACACACCCACACACAGAACAGATTGTTCTTGTACTATACCTCTCTGAATTCTGTGAGGCAGAAGTACTTTTCCCCCACTTTTTCCCGCATTATGTCCCACTGCCCCTTAACGTAAGTGTGTGAGATTGTGTATATGTGTTTATAAAATAGGGTGATATTGATTTAAATGAAACCCAAAAAGGACTGTATGCTGGTGTACTTGAAATAGGTGACAATCGCCACAGGTTTGTCCGGTCAGAACATGAATGGATGTCAAGTTCCAATGATGATGAAAACACACTGTATTTATTTGCACACACACTCAAGCCTTGAATAGCGGGATGGACATGAAGGAATGAAGATGAACGGTGAATACAATTATCCGCGTAAAGGACTCGTATTCACACATGAATCCGTGAATTGATAGACATGAAGCCTTGAATGACCGTGTTTGAACCGTGATTGAGTTATCCGTGGTTTCTATGGAATGACACAATGACAAATATTAACAATTAACTACAATAAAGATGAACCATTATATACAACCCGAATGAATACGATATATACAAGATGAATGTTATGAATCAGATGAAGATATGTTCCTCGCCGCCGTGCGGTAACGGTGAACATTCTATTTATCCATATCAACCGTAACTTGTTGGTTAACGGTAACAGATTGACACATGACAAGACAGTGAATAATTACCACACTACATAAACGTACATATATGATATTCACCAGGCACGTGCACAGACATTTTGGGGGGCAGGTGCTCAAACCAAAAAAATTATTAATGAAATTAAAAATAATATTAATAAATAAAAAACACAGTAAGATATTCTCAACTTAAATATTTATTTTTGTTAACAAACTAACTCAAATTATCTCCTGAACATAACTCAGTCCTACACTCTGTCTGTCCTTCCTCATCCATGATGGGCTCCTCTGAACCAGGTAGGGTTACTGATTCTCCCTTATTTGTTTTACTAGTTGATGGCCTGATCCAAGATAAAAGAGAGCTGCTACCCTGAGCTGCTTGCTGCAGTTCCCTGTCCTTCTGCTTTTGGAGTCTCTCTTTTCTTGGCATTATGCTTCACATTTTGTAAATGAGATAAATCAATGTTGTGCATAATGATCAAGAGTGACTTACATTATCTCTGTAAAGCTGACAACACAGTGCACACACATTTTGTTTTACTCTTTTCTGACTGAGTTGAAGCATAAGCAGCATTACACTAATAATATACCACAATATACCTCACCAGACTGTCATGTAGCTCAACTTAAGACCTACCTTTCATTTCAATAATTACGATTTTAAATGAAACAAAACTAGTGAACTTGTCTAATTTGTAGAACCGTAAAACTGCCATTAAATTATCTGCCTGCCTGCCTGTCTGTCTGTCTGTCTGCCTGCCTGTATCTCTCTCCCTTCATTAAACTTGACAAACGTCAGTAAACAGCTGGACAAGGCTTTGAAATCACGGATTTCGTGAGTTTTGTGTTTGTTTATTGTTTTAGGAAACGTCGGACCAGTTGCGACGTAATGATTTCAGCGGCGCTAATGTTGTGGTTAATTTATCACCAAACAACGTCGGGGGATTGCACAAACACCGTCATTACCTGTTTGTCTGATGCTACAGGTCAGAGAAGAAGTAGGCTGCAGCCGTTTGGCCTGGCGCTCAGCACTGCATACGCACTAAGTGGAGGAAGAGGAGGGAGGGGCGCGTGGGGCTTGTGAGCGACGCGGAGCATGTCGGGGCGAAATTCTCACAAGAACTCAAATAAATGCCCCGTCATATATCAAAATACATTTGGGGGGAATTGATGACAGAGAGAGTATTTTTTATTCTTAAATATTGATGAATGAAGAAAAAATTTGGCTCCAGCAGAAGGGGCACTTTTGTCATCCAGGGCAAAAGGGCAAGTGCTTGAGCACCACTAGGGGTCTATCTGTGCACGTGCCTGATATTCACTGATATGAAACAGACTAGATAACTAACCCACATATACACAAACACTCACATTCTCAGTGACGCACGGCAATGATGAAGTGTAATGGCTATGCATGCAACCCGAATTGTCCAACGCACTCCTCGACCAAGACCTCTCCAACTCCAGTTTCTTATGCCCGACAACTTGGCCATCGGAGGGTCAGACTTATATAGTGGAGAGATGACGGGGGCCTTGAAACTGTCTTGAAACTGTTGAAGTGGCCAAATGGTCAGTGAAATTCCACTGTGCACGAGCCCCACGGAACTCTGGGATCAACTGATAGGCTGACCTCTGCCTGGACCCCAGGTCCCGTGAGTGGCCTGCACAGTGGGGTGCCCCAGCTGGGTGCAACTGGTGAAGCAGCCTTTTTAACAGTGTTTGTGTGTGTGTGTGTGTGTGTGCGTGTGTGCGCATGTGTGTGTGTGTCCTGAGATGATCCAGGATTATCAGGAGGAGTGAGGACTCCAAGCCTCAGACACACTCCGGCATAAACCACTTAACTCACTGATACCATACACACACACGTCTAGCATTTCACCAATCTCACTCTTACACACACACACACAAATATGTCTGAGAGGTGCACACACTTTGATTACAGAAATGACTCATACCTCAAACCTCCCTTGCCAAAAAGCTATCTGTCACAGTACTTTTTTTACAAACAACCAAAACATGTCCACACACATTCATACACACACATTTTTTTTACATTCCTACACCCCTTAAAAAAACATCCGGCTACCACCAAGCCCAACATACACAGAAACTGACACCCACACAGAAACGCCATACGGTACCTGAAGGCAGCCAGCAGTGGGGAATAGATGGAGTCTCCGTCATAAACATACAGGGTGTCCCAGCTGCACTCCGTGGCAAAGTGGTTGAACCGCAACCGCAGTATACTATTCGGCCTGCAGAAGGAGAAACAGCGAAAACATGAGCTCCAGTAAGGCGTGTCTGTGTGTCTGTGTGTCTGTGTACAGTCAGATTTGTGTTTGCCAGAGAAAAGCACACATACAGCATCCCACTTTAGAAGGAACTTTAAAAATGGCTCCTCAAGGGTCCTCGCCCTCTCAGTGAAATCAAGTAAACGTGCAGAACATTGAATATACCAAATGCCTGTACCAGCGAATTATAGCTCCTGAAATGGAAGTTGCCTGACTATGATATTGTAGAGTGATGGTGGTACAACATATTCAGAGCAAAGATTAAAACATTATCACAAATAAAACAATCTTAAGACAGATTTGTTGGTCCATGTGTTTTTCTGTTGGTGTGATAATGTGAACTGCATATAAACACTGACTCCAAATGTCATTACAGAGAGCCATTGCTACAGAAGGTCTTCTGACATCAGCTGAATGCGTTTATGAATGTCCTGCTGGGCGACAGGATGGTGATAAATTATATTATATATGCTTTTACAGTGGGTGGGGTTGTGTGGCTCTTACATAAATGCAATTTACAGAGGCCATGTGAAGAGAGAGAGAGATTAATGTTACCTTGGTGGCATAGCTATGGTAATCTGACCTGCCAGCCTGTATTACTGTATACGCATAATCTCCTACTGCTACAGATGCTCCAAAACAGGGGTGCATGCATGCAGCTTTTGGAGAACACAGCCCTGTTTTGTGAAACCGTCCATTCGCAGCGGTTTTACACTGAGAAACATTGGTTCACCGCAGTCCAGAAGCAGAGTGGAAACACTATTTAGATCAGACGTTGTGGACAGTGGAGCCCCATTTCATGAATGACGCCTCTAGTTACTCTGCTGTTTGACAGCAGTGGAGTAGCGCTTGATTGGTCCAAAGCATGCAAAAGGGGTGGAACCTGGGTCATGGACAACACTCATTGGTCAGTCAGGCAGACTACAATTCTTGAGAAGATTATTTTCATGAAATCAGAGGTGCTTAGGGAAGATTTGCTTAACGGACATCAAATGTGGTCAGAGTGTGTAACAGTGGAGATGTGTAAATGTGTGTGTTTTCTACGTGAGCTTGTCAGTCTGCGTGTGTATTAGGGATGCAACGGTACAGTGGGCCCACGGTTCGGTATGCATCACGTTTTTTGGGCCGCGGTAATGGTACGGTTTTGGTATCTTTGCCTATGGGCAAATAAAACGTTCTATTCGGAAAAATGGCAGCATGACTTGACTAGGCCTGGTTTCTGTCTCTAGCACAGTGAGGTAGCTTTCACTTGCTCTGGAGGTCCAACTATCAGTGGAGAGCGTTAGACAGGGCGTCTGAGTCAATTTGCTTTCAATTTCTCTCTGTGATGTTTCATAGCTTTACTGCTGAAATGTGTGCGGGAGGGGATATTGTAACAAGGTTCTCAAATGTGCTTCTCTATGTTTAGCTGGCCTTTGCCATTGTCAAGTTGGAGCAGAGATAATCTTGTTTTTAGATTCCCCTCTCTTCTTCAGCTCCTTTTTGCATACAGAGTGCTGATAGGCTCCAGGGATGTTCTGTGGATCTGAATATGCAACGTGCGTGCAGTCTGCAGCGCAATAAGCATGTTTTGGAAAATATAGGAAAATGACATAACGTAATACCGTGGTTCGCGCGCGCGCGCGTGTGTGTGTGTATTGAACTGGGGTCATACCGATACGTTTGCCATAATACCGTTTACCAATGCATCCTTACTAGTGTGTGTGTGTGTGCGTGTGCGTGTGCGTGCGTGCGTGTTTGTGTATTGAACTGGGGTCATACCGATACGGTTGACATAATACCGTGTACCAATGCATCCCTAGTGTGTGTGTGTGTGTGTGTGTGTGTGTGTGTGTGTGTGTACTCACTGTCCCTCTATGAGCCAGGTGCATTTGGTCTTGTATTTGTAGTTTCCTGGTCCATCTGAGAGGAAGCCAGAGGGTCCGGACAACCTTCAAAGAGCAAAACAAGTTAAGAACAGATATCAAGATGGCCTGCATTCAAAACATACACACAAATACAGACAGCTCCGGTCCATAGAGAACAGCAAGGAGAAAAAAAAAACAGGCAAACAGAAAGCACTGGAGAGAGACATCAGTAGACCTCTGCCTTAGTCTCCCATCACTGTCTCTCCATCTCTCTCGTGCACACACACACACACAGACAGACAGACACACACACACACACACACACACAATACACACTCACTCACTCTCTCAAATTCACACCATTTTACAGAGCTAATGGATGTAATATTCCTCATTAAAATCCATTAGGCCATTGTGGTCTGCTGCACCATGCTAGGCACAAGGAACGACAGGAAAGGATGAAAGAGCCAAGGCAGAGAAAGGAGAGAAGAGGAGAGAAGAGGGGAGGGGAGGAGAGAGAGAGAGAGATGAGAGGGGAAGGGAGAGGAGAGGAGAAAAAACGAGAGATGAAAGAGAAACAGGCACACAGACATGGCCAAGGGGCCCAGAGAGTGACATCAGAGAGATTTTGAGAGCGACACCTACGGAAAAGAAAATCACAGGAGGACACAGGGGGGAAACAATCAACTCGCCCTTACAGAGGCTGGGTCTTCCACAAGCCCATAATGCATTGGGCCAAATCACTAGGTGCACAACAACAACAACAATAATAATAATAAACAACTCTCTGCAGGCACACAGTCAGTGCCGCCGCTCCCAGAACGCGAACTACGCGCTGTGTGTAGGGCACCAAGTTCTGAGGGGGCACCAAAAAATAGGCAACTGAAAAATCATCATAGTTATAATAATTATAATGCCGGTTTCAGTATAGAAATATTAGGCACCTTTTAGGCATGTATATCACAAAACAGGCAGAACAAGCGATATATTTAATTGCTCAAAAAAAGTTACGATGGTGCCCCCCCCCTAAAAAAAAAATAATAAAATAATACACACTCAACTTCGCAAGCTCGCCGTGGGTGCCCTTTCCTATCTCAGTGGCCTGACGAACTTTGACAGTAGGCTAGGTCAACTTTTCGAAAATGGCCTCAAAAAGACAACAGGAGTTAGGGGCAGAAAAAAAGAAAGAGAAAGAAACTGCGAGATGATGCCCGTGCATCACTTTCAAGTAAGTCCATGTTTAATCATTGTTAAATACGGGAAATGTGCTGCTAATTTAATGGTTATGCATACACCTCGAACTAGCTGACGTTATTGCTAATGTTAGCACACTCAAATATGTTATAACTTAGGTGCAAGTAGTGCCAACCGTCCCGAATTGTCCGGGACATCCCGAATTATAGGTGATTTTGATTTGTCCTGTCAACAAGCGCCTATCAACTGCACTTGACTCCACAAGCATTTGTTATGCCAACACGAACAGGTGAAACTCGTAGCGAGAGACCATCATGCCTCGACTGAAGGACAGACTGCCCCAACTCAAATAGAGTATCTTAAATCACGATACAGTTGGAAGCTTGCACATTACTGCACACTACTGGTTGTTTTCATATTTCATATCAGCATTCTTTACACATGATGAACTGGTGTTAATATGTGTGAATATGAACTCATGAATATGAACTCGTTCATACGAAGTGTCACAGGCACCCATTATAATTGTAGAAGTTAAATCGAGGAGACTATAACATTTCATTTCATGCAAACGGAAATCTTCCATTTAAATCGTTTAAAGTTATTAAAAGTTTCCTTAGCTGGCTAGCTAGCTAGCATAGCACCTAGATAACCATAGCAACCAGGAATCACAACTTTAGCTGCAACGTTATAGTTCTGTATTATAATAATAATAATAAAACTTTATTTATATAGCATCTTTCATGCAAAAGAATGCAGCTCAAAGTGCTTTACAGCAAATACATAATATGCACAAAGAAATGACATGCACATAAAAATAGACATCAAAGAAACATAACTCAGATATAGTGCAAAAAAAAATTAATTATAATTATAGAGATATATTTAATCCAACCCCTTAATATCACCAGTAGAGATTTAAATTAAATTAAAAGTATTTATATATATATATATATATAGTGCGAAGTGGTAGCTAGTTAAAGGCTAATGTGAAGAGGTACGTTTTTAGTTTTCTTTTAAAGATGTTAAGCGAGCTGGCTTCCCTGATGTCTATAGGCAGTATGTTCCATAGCACTGGGGCGTAATTGACAAATGCTGTGTCCCCGATTTTCTTACGGCGACAAGAAGTTGTCCTCAAGCAAGTCTCATTCTCAGACATTTCTCAAGCTTTCCCAAGTCAGACCTGGAGGCCAAACTGCAAGAAAAGCAGAGAACACATGGCTCAAGCAAGTCTCATTCTGGGGCGTAATTGACATTCTGGGGCGTAATTGACAAATGCTGCGTCCCCGATTTTCTTACGGCGACAAGAAGTTGTCCTCAAGCAAGTCTCATTCTCAGACATTTCTCAAGCTTTCCCAAGTCAGACCTGGAGGCCAAACTGCCAAAAAAACAGAGAACACATGGCTCAAGGAACTACAAAAATAAATAATAATCAATAGGGAGTTGGGCTGCGGTGGGTTGTTTTAGCACGGCTCTTGTCCTATATGCCAGGCCCAGCCGTTCCCTCTTCATCGGGTGCCATTGTGTGTGCCCTGGTGTACGGCGCCAGATCTGCAATGTGCCATTCCTGCCACTAACTATGGTGGAGGCATGTGAAAGATCTCGCTGTCCTCCGTCGAATTCGTCGGATGCCCACGCTTGGTTCAAGTTAGCTTGTTCAGGAATAACAGACTTGTAGAAGACGGCTTAGCGAAAGAATGTGTTTTATTCAGTCACTAGCCACGGTCAGCTCGGCGCAGCACGAGCATGCGCTAGGCACGTCTGCTCACGGCTTGTTCTCCTTGCTTCATCTTCTCAAACATTACAGAGAATACAGACATTTTATATTGCAGAATTAACATGAGGTGTAAAGGGGAGGGGATGGGTGTGTCTGGAGGTCAGAGGGGAAAGTCTAGCTTGACTGGGGCTATGGTCAGGTATGGCCATATAGATGCTAATGCCTTGTGGCCTCGACCATCCTGTCGTGGCTGTAGACAAAGGCCAGCTAATGTTTCTAGCTCCAAGGCACACAAAAGCCAGGAACCATGTCTGATGGCTCATCAACATAGACAAAAGGCCAGGAGCCACCTTGATGGCTCTAGCTTGTGCTATGCCAACTAGCTTTTGGGGGTTGTTGCAAGTATGTGAAATTATGTGAAGTTATGAACTTAAATTAGAAAACCACCTAAATCTAACAATTTCCCCATCTGATCATAAATCAAAATACATCATGATCACAATAAACCCTAACAAAACCATAACGAACATAATCAAACATAGTGATCAAACAATCCAACATTGTTACAAAATGTCAACAAACAAGTGTTCCCATAGTGTAGTGGTAAAAAGGTTTAAAACAGAACACATGTTCTTATAGTGTAGTGATATCAATTTATGTTCCTATAGTGTATTGGGATCAATAGTCAGGATCTGGTGTTTCTTGCAACCAGTATGTTATGTCCTTTATCTCAGGTGAAATCGAAAATCCCATTATTTGCTTGGGTAAAATTATTTCACGGCCCTGCTTTTTGCACAGCGACCCCCGCCTTCTGCGAGCTGTGAATGGCGACCATGCATCTCAGTTTCTGTTGGTCAAGTCTTTGAATGTTGTATCGTCACTGCTGTCCAACGGGTAAGGTGAATCTGGACAACGGTGGTGGCTTGGTCAATGCAGCGGGTCAATGGTTCCTGCGTTCCAGTTCCCCTCATGCTGCTCCTTAGACTGTTGTTCTGAAAAACAAACAGAGAAAACTGCGGCAGTATCACATATTCCAAGAATGAGGCATTTCACTCATAGGACCAGAAAAAAAACATAACACTGAACATTAAAACTGCCTTAATACTAGGGCTCTGGCCTATATCATCAACCCATATCTCATAATCATGTCTATAATCAAGTCCATCATCTAAATTCCCATCCAATCATCATATCATTGCTAAAAGTAATGATATGATTAACACAAAAGAGCATGACTTGATTTTAGCCGTAGTCAAGTTGCTTCCCTCTTGCGCTCCACCAGAGATGGTTGTTCTGGGGCAATGCATGGTGTGCTGTGGGTGCCGTCAGTTCTCCATGTACCATGACTGCAGCAGCAGAAGGGAATGACAATACTTTTTGTGGTTTCTCACACAAAGTACGTTCCCCATCACGTGGCTCTGGATGTCTGCACACCACTCTGGCTCTCTGCACTGCTCTCGTCAATTTTGTACCGCACTGACTCTCAACTGGCCTAGCATTTACCTTAAATTCCAAAACCTTACAGAACATGCTTTCATGATCTCCTTCCTTGTTATATTTAAAATAAGCAGCATGTCTGCCTCTGCCCTGAGACCTGCATTCTCTTGCCCAATGGCCATAATCCCCACATTTACGGCATACATCATTTGTTTTCCTTCTGGACCCACATCTGGGTTTGGGATGTTGAAATCTAGAAGAATGCCTCACATGTCTATCAGCACATCGAGCTGTTAGCGATCTCAACCTTATAGTTCCATCATTAACATCTGAGTCTACACTCAGGTTCTCTGGCTCACACTCAGTAATTAACATCGGCATTGTTCCGGATGCGTCACTTTGTCCTTTCAGAGTGGCTAGCTCTGCCTTCAACTTAGCCAATACACTTTCAAGAGACGAAACTTTATCTCTCTCCAATCTCAGAATTCTCTCTGATTCTGCATTCTGATGTTCCCTCTGACGACGCATTAACTGATTTAGTGTGACAAGAGAAAGTGGGATTTTCTCTTTCACACGCATGAGTTTTCCAAAACAGCGTTTGACGTCGTCTAGACACCATAAATCATGTTCAATATTATACTTAAACTCAATTTTCCTTTCGGTCTCATCCAGTTTAAGACTACTATTCAACAAGCCTTGGATTGTCTCAATCATGGTTGCCTCGTCCACCTCCGGGACTCCTAAACCACCCTTCTCAGTGGTTGGGATATTTTTAGCCTGTTTCAAATTCTTCCTAAACATCTTTATATCAGACGAGTTATGCGCGCCGCGCTCTCAGCAATTTAAATGCTCTCTCTCTTCACAGATGTTACACAAAATACCTTCAAGTAAAACTATGCCAACAACTGGTCACTTGCTTATTTTAGGTTTAAATCTTAATTTAAAACGTTAGGTTCCGATCAATAATCTCGCTCCAATGAATGAATGCCCATATCAAAACGCAAACGAGTTCTCGTCATTTCATCCATCAAGCTCACACCCTGAATAGAGGTATACGGACATTTGCGATTAACACTACAGGACAGTCAAGCACGGCAAAACTATTATCAAACCTTCAAAACAAACACCAGATCTCTAATAACTAAATAAAACAGAAGTTCTTCACTTCAACGAGCTCATATGCTCCCGGACAACGGTCAGCTGGAACTACGAGTTTAAATCCCTTTGACGGCAATTAAAAAACGAAACGCTATGATCAAAATGACCCTTGCAATGCAACTCACCTTACTATAACCCATCCAATTTATTGCAATTATTACAGTTTACCCGGACAGCAAATCAAATCGCCCACTCTGATAAATTACTACCTTGCTATGCCACTTCTGTGCGCAAAAGCCATCGATATAATTATCAAACAAAAATCCTTCCCGCAGTCAACGCTCGGTCAGTTTATAATGCGACTTTTGAAATCGTCTTTCACCCTGTAAAAATTCAACACTGGAATTATTTCCATTCGGACCTCAGTCCCAAGTAATTTATCAAACGTTTGTTCACAGCCTACACCGTTATGTATGCTTTTCCGAAAAGGTAATATTACTAATAATAGATACCTTAAACAATACAATTCAACAAGGAATGCTCAAAATGCTTACGATTGTGGAATCGTAACACGTACAAACAAATGATCTGTCTCGGAAAAACAAAATCACTGTAGGCCCAGCTTTACAACCCTGTATTCCTGCTAACTGGCTCTAATTTATCACAGCAACTTTCGGTTAGTTTTTTTTTTCAGCGGAGTAAAAATTTAAATGACTCTCACCTTATTTCTCTTCTTGACTCCGTGAAAACTGGACGTGGAAACACCAAATGAAAGATCTCGCTGTCCTCCGTCGAATTCGTCGGATGCCCACGCTTGGTTCAAGTTAGCTTGTTCAGGAATAACAGACTTGTAGAAGACGGCTTAGCGAAAGAATGTGTTTTATTCAGTCACTAGCCACGGTCAGCTCGGCGCAGCACGAGCATGCGCTAGGCACGTCTGCTCACGGCTTGTTCTCCTTGCTTCATCTTCTCAAACATTACAGAGAATACAGACATTTTATATTGCAGAATTAACATGAGGTGTAAAGGGGAGGGGATGGGTGTGTCTGGAGGTCAGAGGGGAAAGTCTAGCTTGACTGGGGCTATGGTCAGGTATGGCCATATAGATGCTAATGCCTTGTGGCCTCGACCATCCTGTCGTGGCTGTAGACAAAGGCCAGCTAATGTTTCTAGCTCCAAGGCACACAAAAGCCAGGAACCATGTCTGATGGCTCATCAACATAGACAAAAGGCCAGGAGCCACCTTGATGGCTCTAGCTTGTGCTATGCCAACTAGCTTTTGGGGGTTGTTGCAAGTATGTGAAATTATGTGAAGTTATGAACTTAAATTAGAAAACCATTTAAATCTAACACATGCTACACTCTAAAAACAAAAGGTTCTATATTGAACCTTTTAGGGTTCTATAGCTTGGTACATATATGGCACCCTCAAAGGGTTCAATATAGAACCATTTCAGAGGGTTCAATATATGGCACCCTCAAAAGGTTAAATATAGAACCATTACAGAGGGTTCAAT
Source organism: Clupea harengus (assembly GCF_900700415.2). Classification (NCBI taxonomy): domain Eukaryota; kingdom Metazoa; phylum Chordata; class Actinopteri; order Clupeiformes; family Clupeidae; genus Clupea; species Clupea harengus. The sequence continues at coordinate 13,281,426 of NC_045165.1, forward strand.
TAAAAGAAGCCTTGGGGGTTCTTTTCTTTTTTTAAAAAGGGTTCTAAACAGCACCTTTTAAAAGGTTTATTCATTCTCCCAAAACCTTTGATCGATTTATTTTTTTGTATCATATTTTAACACTTAATCATCAATAATAATAATTAATGATAGTGAATAATACTGCAATAGTGCCTCTCAATAATTCTTGTATAACCATTTGGGAAAGAGCTGTAGGCAAAATGCAACTATTAGTTTAAATAAAATAACCAATAACTTGATAGCAAACCTTTGTTTACATGCTGTTGTTACTATAAAAGAAAGAGAGGAGAGGTGGATTCAAAAATGGACTGTATTTTTTTATTTAAAAACTCAACAGTAACAGTGATGAACTAATCTGGTTATATAATTTCAGAACAGGGATGGACACTTTTTTTTAACTTTGTATTTTGAAAAGATAATGCTCTGAAAAGCTAAGGGTATGCTTGATCTGCCGGGGGTACTCCACACCAATGACGAAGTACATCTCCAGCAGACATTGAATGGCATGTGCCACATCCATCTCGCCGCTTATAATGGTGATGCCATCCATCATAATGGATGCTCTCCTGGCAAGGAGGGGAGTCTGCATCGTGGAGGCTGATGACCGGAAATGAGTTGGGTGGTTCCTATGTAAATGAGAAGTGTGTAAGGGAAAAAAAAAAAAATTTGCACTGTTAAAAACCAACACATACCTTGTTTAAACAATTGAGAATATAATTCCGTATCTCATTCACAAAAATATTGCAAACCTCTTGTGTTGGATAATTCCCAGAAAGCATCTGGACTGCGTTTTCCAATCTGCACTTATTTTCTCTCTGAAATTAGCCATAAGAAATGTGTAAAATTAAGAATTAAGACCGGCAATCAATGACAACTGTGACTAGCAAGCAGATAGACATACAGACATAGGCACACAGTTGGGCTAAAGACAAGAAAGAATTAAAAAAATGGCACCTGATGTCCAGGTGGTTCCTCCAGAGGCACATGGTCCACAATTCTGTTTCTTCCAGCACCAAACTTTCTCTTAATTTCCTGGACGTCAAGTTGCCTAAAGGTGACCTTTCTTTTTTAATTTTGTTCCTCAGACACTCAAGTAGGGTCTCCTGTGGGTATAGACATAAATTATGAGGCTGGCACAAAATCAAAGTAGTATAGAAATTGAACTGAGGAATAATGTTTTGCATAACAGTTGGAAAAGAACATACCAGAGGAGCTGTGTTCTCCAAGAAACGGAAATCTGGTGATGAGATCCCAGAACATCTGTATTTTTTTTATGGTTTGGGTACCTGAAAGATCATTCATTGTAATTAGAACTTGCCTACTCAAATGGTTTTATTTTTAGTCTTTACACTGTAATTCACTTACTTTTTCTGGGGGGAAGGTGGACAGACTGAATACTGTTGGCCATGGTTGGGTCAAAGAAGACGAGCATGGTCTTTGTCGAAGCATCATTCTCAACACTGGCACAGGACAGTCTAGACAGGACAGTCTTTTGCCTATGCCTATGGTAACATAATTTGAACATCACACACTTAAAACTTCACACACATAATAGTAATGAACATGAGTTAATGAAGACATGCTATACTTACTGTCAGCATGGTCCAGGGGCAATCCAACTTCATGTCTGGATGAGAAGAGGAAAAGTTTTTAGTTTAATTAAATGCTTACTCACTTCCAAAATGCCTATTTACTACCATGTCTACTGAATGATTAACACCTCACTTACTGTTCTAGGAGCTAGTTCAGTTCCTTCACAAACATCACCTGCAATTTCATAGACGGGGATAGTTCTTCAACCATCCGTTCAGTGAGGCCCAGTAGTCTCCATCAATTTCCTGTTCTTTAAAACGAAAAATAAAACAAAAAAACTTGTGTTGACAATGATACAACTCAATTATATGTACTTGATGGCTGGTTTCCTGTAATTTAACTAGATAGCCTGGTAATTAAGTAGTTACTGCCATATCATTCTGATTTTGCATTGCTGGCTGACGTTTGTAGCTAGCTAGTTAATGGCAACTCGCCATGCTAGCTAGCACGCTAAATTTAGTTAGCTTAACTTATCGGGAGCCGGGAGGACAGTAAATATCATTGAACAACAATAGTGGATACAAGCTCAAAATCATATAATCGATAGTTGATTTTATTGTCAGCCTGACAAGGAAGTAGAAAACTAATCTTAATGATGGATCCAGTAGGGTGACAGGATAGGATAGCTAGCTGCTGCTAAAATCATTCAGAGACAACGAATTTATAGATTCTAGCTAACCGGTTAACGCCCACTGACGTTTATGAAGAACGCCCCTTGTTTTTTACTTAAGAGGCATAATTTCTGGCTTTGATTTGCAGACAACACGGGTAATGATTATGATTGAAATGAAAGGGATTAGGGTTGTAATGTGTGTCACTTACCGTTAAATCCAGTGAAGAATGAACGTCTTCAGAAAGGTTCCATAAACGGTCGTTGAAGTTCAAATAACCCTCACGTGTATGAAATAGCACCCTTTTTAGGCCAAAGGGTTCTATCTCCTTGGCTAAGACCCCCATGGTTCTATATAGCACCCCCATGAACCCTTTTTTCTAAGAGTGTAGCAAACACGACTGGGCCTCACAAACAGCATCCAACTTCCATATGGGATGTTGAAGAAAGAAAAAAAAAAACCTTAATGTCCAAAGGGCAGATAATAGCCCATTTACCCAGTGAACAAGCGGTTTGTAGTTTAATATGGCAAAATTCCTCCCCCTCTTCGTCTTGTCTACCTGGCACTTAAGACCTGTGAAACGGAAGCTATTGGCTATTGGCCTGCTCCCTGGACAGGAGAGACGTCCACAGTGGGGAGGAAGAGTGAGCACACTGGCGGTTAGAAGTCCTATGATGCAGGAACTGGGCAAGCAGGATGTGAGGTTTGCAAAGGTGAGGCTTATCAGTAGCCTGACGATGTCATACTCATAATTCTAGTCAGAATATGAGTCTGATACCGCTCCGTTGGACTGTGATTATGGGGCGTGTTTCAACCGAACCAGGAAAAAAAATGCCTCTTCGCTCAATTGGATATATCTAGAACCAATCAGAGCAACGTAGTATGACCATAACGTAGACCATGGGGCCAGCTGATACATTAAACTTTTACCGGATCCCGTAGGAAGGACGGCAAAAACATCTTTTCGATCGACAAATGCCTTGATCGCGTTTCTCTGTTCCTCTTTCAAAATGAATGTGCTGTCAATGTCTTCTAAAACAGACTCGAATTTCCACATTTCAGCTCTCCAACGGCAGCCATGTTCACCCCAAAAGCTCTTTGGTGACGTGGTTGATTACGTTAGGGTTGATCATCTGTCCATCAACGTATAAAGCCCGCCCTGACAATTTGATTGGTCTATCTATCTCCTCACAGATTTTTGTGAGGAGATAATTTCTCCCCAACGGAGCGACACCAGACCGAACTTCCCGACCAAAAAATGTGTGGGTGTGGCTAAGTTCGTCTGGCATCCAGGCTAGCTTATCAGCATATCATCAAGAATATCATCACTGGAGATCCAGATCAGCTGTAACGGTTCAGTGTGGGTGGTAGGCTTTCCACTGAATCACTGAGCGCTGTTGCTATGGACCAACCTGATCTTATGGACACTTTGCAGTCGGTGTTATGTTTGTTCTTGCAGAACAGATCACAGATAGATCACAAACAGGAATCAACCTCCTGATTCTGATCAACAGAATATATTAATGTCGATATTTGACGATGACCGTGCTGAGTAGTCCTTTACGGTGCCAGTGCGGTTAGTACGTTTATTTTATTTTATTTTATTTTATTTTATTTATTTATCTCTAGAAAATCTGTGTGTTTTTTACAAGTGTTTGTAACCCCCCCCCCCCTTTTCTTTCCTACTGTGAGGCGCATTGTGTTACCTCCTTGTATGAAATGCGCCGTACAAATAAAGTTTGATTTGATTTGATTTGATTTGATTTGATTTGATTTGATAATGTCCCAGTAATCTCCTCCTTCAGTGCTCATTATCAGCCAGGAAGTGGTTTCTCATACGGGTACACGATTTACATCACACAACATTTCCATAGCTTCTTTTCTGTTTGAAATCCACCGCTGTTGACTATGTTAGCCTGTAAACATGCAGTCTTATTTGAAATACAAATGTGGCTTCCACTGTGTACAGTTTGTCCACACATGTGCAACCTTATGGGTGGAAAGTCCTTGGCCTGTTGGGAGTTTAGACAATGCAGCTGCAGTCCCATATGGGTTCTTCTCCGTTATGAACCAAATGAAGCATCTATAGAGCCAAACTCTTCAGGGTCAGCCTAAGCATCAATAGCTGGTGGACTGCCATCATTAAGCAGTAATAGTGTCAGGGAATTTTTCACCCTTTACCAGGACTGTATTAACCTCAGAATTAAGACACACACCCAAGAATATAATAAATAACAGACTTTTACTCTGGCAAGTGCAGTGGTTTCAGACCGCTCGTCAACATACACTGCCCCTCTGGTAAAATGCCTAACCCTTTATTCCCAGAAGATGTTCACAGTTCATACAGGAAGACACTCCCATCTGCTCTTTGGTTCCCAGAGAAAAGAATGTTTACCTAAGACCCCCAAACCCAAACTCTGGGTCTTACAACAATAAATCAGTCTTAACCTAAAGATTTCATGACACCTCTGAGTTCCACATCTCTGAGTTCCAAAACCCCCACTTTCTCACAAACTCAGCATTCCTCTCATGAGAACAACGAAACATCTGAGTCTTCCATTTAACAAACTAATATCAAACTACAACTCATATCATGATAATAATTATATAGCATATTTCTTTCACAAATAGCCTACAAACACACACACACACACACACACACACACACTAAAATGCCAATCTGAGCCTAAGCATGACTTTGTTTCATGACATGCCCTCTAAAATGAACATGAAAGCCCTCATTGTGTGTCCATTGTAAAGACATTGAGGAGAACTTCAAACAAGTGATCAACCGCTGCCTTCATGGTAGGCAGTTTTTTTTCTTCTTCCTTGGTTCATTTTGCTAATATGCTTGAGAGTTCTTACATGGCTACAAAAAAATCTCACTCTTTTCCTTCCTCTCTCACAAACACACACACACAAACACACACACACACACTAGTAAACAGACAAAATAAACCTCAAGGAATTTCAGCTTTGGTTAAGTTTACAGTATGCTAGTCAGATATATTGAGGAGTGTAAAGGTCATGAACTGTGTGCAACTCAATTTTGTTTTTATGGTATGCTCAACAAAACAGTCTTGCACTGCACTGCCAATAAATAAGTCTGCACTAGGAAGATAAGACTAGTGAAATGTTAACGTTATGATGACCAGTTCACTGTAAAGTTCTCTATCATCTAGCTCATCATCTAGTTGTGTCTCATTGGTATCATCACATCATGTTCCCTTTCCTTTAAGCCAACAGAATTTCAGCATTTCCCTAAGACTACTCTGCATTTACAGTTTCCCAGGCCTTGACATCAGACATTTAAGATACAGCGCTTCTTCAGACTTCATGCACCTGCACAAAAGAATTGTAAATGAAAAGTATTCGAATCAACTGCTAATTAAATGAGAATGAGCATAGCGTGCCAAACCAGTGGCCCCTCTGGGGATTGTTTCCACTGACCAATGTCCAGCAGCACGCCAGCTGTCCAAGTCATAACATAAAACTAAGATTAGCAAACCAGACCTGAACAGGAACGGATGATAAGCGTTACCAACAACCGCTGAGACAATGTCTGAGCTGGTTGATGTATAACGGTAAGAAGACCACTCTAAAGGTGACTAAGCTAAAACAACTATCTGTCTCAATCACCAACAAAGCTATTTCCACATAGACCATACCTGTCAACATTTGAGTAGCAAAATCCGGGAGATTTCGGCAGTGGCGGTGTGTGGCGAGTTTTGAGGGATGGATGAGAGAGGCGGGCAAATGTTGGTTGTTGGGATGTTGTGCATATAAGTATTTATAGACAACGTATCTATTATGTATTATGTGGTCTTCAGTATATAAATAAATACACAACAACTGTATTTATCAACCAAATCTAATTTATTTAATAATTATTATGTATGTATTCACAATGAATGTATTCACAATCACTTATTTATCAATATAACAACCAACTATTGCAATAACGTATTATTTATTCATGACTTTTTTTATTACAACAAAATAATTCACATGAACATCACAGAAACAGTTGATGTAAGCCTGCAAAGGTCTCAGGATATACATTATAATTTAAAACAATGGCCAGTAGTAGTAGTGTGTGTGTGTGTGTGTGTGCTTGAGTCAGTGTATATTTGTGTCTGTGTGAGTAAGAGAGGGGGGGGCACAAAGAGTCAGTGATACAGAATTGAGGAGAAACTATCAGATTGGAAACAAATCTCAGGTTTTGCCAGCTATACAATCTCATAGAAATCCTATATGGATCTATACAGGATAGCAGTTAAAAGTGAACTACTGTAGTATTGTATATGTGGGTGGCTGACTTGGCTGCCCTACGTGTTTTCTTAGATGGGTGTACTTTGAAGGAGGCTTAGTATAGTTTATTTTGCAAGACGAGAGAGCACAAAGTGCTGTTTTTCAAACTTGTTCTATTCTCTGTATCTATTTTTTTTAACCATACTGAAACTCCTCGAGACATATGTGGAATGCGAAGTAATGCCTGATATGTTGACGGACGTCATTCTTACCGCCATGCCCTATGTTGAAATCGATACGACAAGCTTTGCAAAAAGCATGACTATTATCTAGATATCTGTTCGATATGCATGCAAACTCCTCTGTCTAGCAAGACTTAAATTTACAAACATATTTCACCTTCTTCGGTGGTACCCTGGCGTCCCCTTCTGTCATTTTCCCTTTGAGTTTGAGTACATGATCTGGCAACTGTAGAACATTTTGATTTGATTATTAATAAAATACGTTTGGACCTCATAATATACGGGAGATTACCGGGAGAAATGACAAAACAGGAGGGGGGCAGGAAAAAAAGCGGGAGAAACCCGGGGAAAACGGGAGACTTGGCAGGTCTGACATAGACGCAGAAGCCCAGCGAGTCTGCATTCAAAACTGACCCGCTGCTTGGTTTCAGCTACACTGCAAACAGCCATCACGTCGCATACCACGTCATGCAAACATGTGCATTCGTAGCCTTTTCTCCGGTACTAGCCTACCTGTCACATCGCCTCTTCCCTGGTCTTACCTGAAGCGGCCGCCGCAGTGTTGGCATTGGTCCCCAACCCAGCCCGGGTCGCAAAGGCAGTTACCAGTGGCGGCGTTGCACTTTCCATTCATGCAGGGCTTTTCGCATTCTTTTGCTTCGGCGAGAGTCGGCAGTTGCACCAGGACTGCTAGGGCGGCGAAAGAGAGGAGCGTCCGCGACAGTGATAAACGCTCCAGGCGGGGGCCCCAGCAGGCCTCCTGAACCTCCCCAGCCATATTCGCGAAAACGGCTGCTGGCCCTTCGGTGGCGGCGATTCCGTTTGCCAGGGTATCGCAGGGCTCTCAAGTTTTGAAGACAGGCAAGAGTGACATACCACCACGCCCCCATTCCGCCCGCCCGCCCGCCCCTGTCGTATGCCCACATACCAGCCCCCCCCATATTATTATTAGTGTTTTTGTTGTTGTTAATAATCATTTATTTTTTACCTGACATCTTTGAAAGACATATGCAATGATTCATGCAATGATTAATGCATCCTTGGCCAGGATATTTATAACATGCTGGTATGCCTAATGAGCTCGCGTTCACAACTTCACCAGGCGTGTTCAAGCAAACACATTTACAAAAAATAATGCCCATAATAACATCATTGAATATTAAGGGCTGCCTAATATTCGTTCGAATTATAGGCTATATATATTTTTAATAGGCCTACTCGAATTTATTATAGCCTATTAACGAAGTTCGGAGTCAAAGCTATAGTGAAAAGGCAGGCTGTAGCTCATTAAAAACTGATTATCTGGGAAATATTCTCTAACTGCAGTCAAGTTGTCATTGCTTGGATCAAACCATTGTGAATTTGTTGTAACATTAAAACAGGAGACGACTTACTCTTTGTAGAAGACTGATGCTCGGAGCTCCAGTGGTTTCCTCAGGTGAACGAAAACTTTCTGAAGATCATTCACGCGCAATTCCAGGATGCTTTATTTTCATTGGTTGCTGGATTCAATCATACCCAGATACAACAGATACAATGGATACGTTTTTTTCTGATGGGCTACACAATAGCCAATTTCTTTTTTTTGATTGGCTGATAAGTGGCACCTCACGGCAGAACTCCAGGGGATTCGGGGAGAAGTGCTTGATTCATCAATGGTGAGGTTAGCGCGGCCAGGTCATGTTTGCGCGCTGCGGCACATTAAATAGCCTAGAGTTTTTTTTCAGCGTGAGAAATACGATGTGTGGCGGGAGTGCGTGACTAAAGACCGAAATGAGTGACTGTCACGCTCAATGCGTGACACTTAGAGCCCTTATCGCTACCGGACCCTCGTTCACGAGAAACTTGAACAAAAGCCAACGTGGTTCAAATCACAGCTGATATAATGTAAATATTATTTTTTTTTCATAGACATATGGTTGCGACATTTTCATAAATGAATTAGCCACATTCTACTGATTTCCCGTAAACCATACACATGAATCAAGTTTGGCCAATTTGTTTTCTCTAATCCTGAGCAGTTATTGGCAATGAAATTCTCACGGTAATTTTCTCGCCTTACACATATCATAGTGGAGTTTCTCATTGGTTAAGAGCGCCCTCGTGTGAAATAATTTTATATTGCGACTGTGAGTGGACCTCCTGGAAACTGCACTTCAGATTTTCTCCCAGATAATATGGTATAGTATCTCCGCTTGATTTCAACATACATGAAAATATCGTGCAAATATCCTTAATGGAGATAAATATCATGTGAATATCCTCGATGGATATACATTTGGAGCCATAAGAACAGCAGTAATGACAGGTGGGCTTCTACTGACTTGGGAGACTAGGTAGAGGCATGAGTTGAATACCTTACTACGCACACATGCAATACCTAAATAAAATATATATCTGCATTCCTGTGTGTGGGAGTGAGATGAAAATTAAATAACGTTCTACCTGGTTTGTAATATTAACCGTCGATGCCCTGTAAACAAGGACACATCCTCAAAATAAACATGATTAAAAAATAACTCACTATTATTGAATGTATACCCAACCACACACACAAATTGAAATGTATTGGTTTGGGTCATTGCTAATTTTTTTCAGGATTGTAAATAAATTGTGTGATTGAGCCTGACCAAGCTCTACCGATGTACGTAAGACTGAAAAGCAAAGAATACTTTAGCAAGACAATCTATATAATTTATACGCATGTGTTATATAGAATAATGTATATATAACAAGACTGTCCTTTCTACTGCTTAAGAGGGACATCTGTCTGAAACAACCTGATTTACAAAAAGCATTGAAATTACACTGAAATAGCACTGTATCCCTGGATTTGTCTCTGCTATATATTTTTAATTAAACCATGACACGTATGTATAGAATATGCTGTGCTTAAAAGGAATATAGGGCAGCAAGTAGTTTGAAAATAGGTTGTCAATCATTCAGCTAAAACATACTGTTCACAGCAAGTGAACATTGCATTATATTGATCATAAATATATGCTACTCATTGAGCTCCACTGGCTGCCTGTAGCTGCTCGCATTAAGTTCAAGTCACTTATGCTTGCCTACAGAGTGATTGCTGGTTCTGCTCCCACCTACCTAAATGCTCTTGTAAGCGCAAATGTTGCACCCAGGATGCTGCGCTCGTCTAGTGAGCGTCGTTTGGCTCTGCCGTCTGTGCAAGTACGGCAATCCAGACTATTCTCATTAGTAGTTCCACGTTGGTGGAACGAACTGCCTAGCACTACCAGAGCAGGGGCGTCTACCTTCAAGAAGCCTCTGAAGACCCAACTCTTCAGAGAGCACCTCCCTTCCTAAACTGGCACTTCGACTAGTGCTTAACTTGCACTTACAGCAGTTACATTCCTGCACTTATTTTTCTTTTCTATTTCGTTTTTTTTATTTTTTATGATTTCTTATGTAAAGTAGTATTTATTGTTACACCAGGGTTCTAATGCCCGTGGCTTGACTGTTCTCTCCCTTGTACGTCGCTTTGGACAAAAGCGTCTGCTAAATGACTAAATGTAAATGTAAATAAATATGTATTCCCTTAAAATGTCTACAAAGGCATTAATGAGTGCTACATTAACCATTCATATGAGAGAAACATGCAATTCTATGCCTCCCTCTACTCAGCCTCAGACTGGTTTAGTCAATGTTACCGCTATTCTTGTTGGGGTAAGTAGGATCTAACCGGCAATGTGTCTGCTGCAGTAGTGTGTTCTACGCTTACATTTCACTCTGTGGGTGGCCACCGTTTACACGGTTTGGTAAACACAAATGTGACTTGCAACTGCAAAGTCTGGATATCAATGACGTCCTCCCCCCCCCCCACCTCAGTTTCTTGTCTGTGTGCCATGGATCTGTCAGCAAAGCATCGGAAACATCAGTCTTTTACCCCGCAGCAATCTGGAAAGGCCAAGCTTTTAAAGCTGTGGAAAGAGTGTGCTCGAACAAAGAAAAAACACCTGCAACGTTGTACAAATGTCATAGAACGTTTTTTTTTTATTATTAAATCCTGACTTATAAGAAGTCACAATATTCCAATGCGCTCCAGTGTCTGAAACACATTCATATATAACTTTTTTTTGTTTAATATTTATAAACCACCAACCCCACAGGATTGATTTCTGCAATGAACATAAATAGAAACAAATAAACATATTTACAAGAGAGAGCGAGAGACAGAGCGAGAGAGAGAGAGAGAGAGAGAGAGAGAGAGAGAGAGAGACAGAGAGAGACAGAGAGAGAGAGACACAGAGAGAGCAGAACGGAGCCCAAGGGCACAATCGTGGAGTTTAAGAGAGGAGTAGCCGGTATTGAGGACAACACTCGTCATGGCTTGATATGGAGAGAGGACAGAGACATCAGCGGAGATGTGTTTGGAACATCACTTATACCCTTTTCAGTAAAGAACCCATCTCTGGTAAAACAAGGCAAAGCCAGCCTGCACAGTTATCTTGACTGGAGAGATATGGAAAGACTCAGCAGACTGTCAAAAGAGTGGAAATATTACAAAACGATCTTGAGTTACTTTGATATACTGGGGTTTTTAAACAATCTTGAGTTACTGTGATATACTGTGGGGTGTTTTTTTGTTGGATACTCTTGGAAATTCTTAAGATGGTGAGCATAAGCTTGTGAGCACTTTGTCCAGCGAGTACTACAGATGGTTCAGTGAGAGTGTGTGTGTGTTTAGATATTATACTGTGATCAACGGAATGCCCACGCTGACTGGGCTACATGGCTCTAGGTCACAGTGTGTGTGTGTGTGTGTGTGTGTGTGTGTAAGCCTACACACACACACACACACACACACACACACACACATATGAAACTGTTGACATTTTTGAGTAACACACACAGTTCATCCTGATTTTCAGGTGTACGCCCAAGAAAAGCTCTCACTTCTGGTCATCTGAACATCCAAGCCTTTGATAGAAATCAGTTTCAGGAAAATACGTTTTCCGCAATATACAAAAAATTACAAGTAAAATCTCCTTCATGAAAGAACGCTTTAGAAAAAAAATGACAATTCCAGTAATTACTTACTGTAAGTACTTACTGTAATTCACAATTTAAGGGCAGCTTTGATATTTGGTAGCTGATGTGATCTTCAGTCCTGATCCCAAGTAATGCCATTACAACACCACACACACACACACACACACACACACACACACACACACACACACACACACACACACACACACACACACACACACACACACACACACACACACACACACACACACACACACACCCATCCATCCATCCATCCATCACTTGAATACACTTGTCTGAAGGCATCAAAACTCATCTCACCACATCAGTGATTACGCCTACACTGCCTCCAAGTTAAAAGAACAAAACAAAACACACACTGAGAACATCATGGTGTGCCATCTCCAACACACTCCGTTTGGTAAGGGTACCGCAGGTCTCGTACGCACACACACACACCCGTCACACAGCCAGACCAAAGTCAAAGGTCAGGGGGCATCATTGGTTATGATGACTGGGCGAGGTCGTTGCTAACAGTCTCCGTTTTCAAGCTTCGCCTGTTCCAAGGCCATTCATACCTCCAAACACTGAGGCCACGTCTTCCGTGTTAAGCGTGTATTTGAGAGTGTGTGTGTGTGTGTGTTTGTGCACGTGTCTAGGCGTGTGTGTGTGTGTGTGTGGGTTTTGTTGTCTTTACTTATTTACACTCAGAAAGAGAAAAGGAAAGGGTCCCGTGTCCATTTCAGCCAAATGCTGAATGATGTTTCCATGGAGACAGAAAAAAAAAAAAAAAAGAACAGAAAAAAGTTCAGACAGGCGAGAGAGATTTCCCGACTTCCTCATGCAGGCAGAAAAATGGACTGATATCCCAGCTTCCCCCTTTGAGGCGGAGAAGCGGACTGCAGCAATCAAAGGCAGTCTGTCTGCATGATCGTGTGTGTGTGTGTGTTAATGAAAATGTATATCTCTGTGTGAGTACAGGTTAAACATCAGCTGTTGTTTGTAAGTGTAGTGCAATAGAGGAAGCACAGCCTCCAGGGCTGCTCAATTAAGTGTGTGTGTGTGTGTGTGTGTGTGTGTGTGTGTCTATGTGCGCATCTGTGTGATGTACGAGTACATCTTCCTTTAGATGGAATGCTGTATTGTCTGTGAGTCTGGTCAACCCTGCAGGGCAACTCAAATGTGTATGTTTTTAAACGTGTGTGTATTGATCTGCGTGTGTGTGTGTGTGTGTGTGTGTGTGTGTGTTTATGTGTGTGAGGAGCGAGAAGGTCTTCCTGCAGAGGATGCGCTGTATGTCCGTGAGCGTTGGCGGGCTCTGCAGGGCAGCTCAAAATCGTTGAGGAGCTCCTCGTCGGTTATGTCGGACGCTTCTGGACGGTCCGCAGGGTTGCGAGACAGCATGGAGTGCACCATGTCCGCCTGGAACACACACACACACACACACACACACACACACACACACACACACACACACACACACACACACACACACACACACACACACACACACACACACACACACACACACACACACACACACACACAGCAGAATGGTCACGTTTTACCCAAATGCCAATTTGCATGTGATGTGTTCTGTGTTAAACTCATTGCCTTGGTTACAACAAAATGCTAACAAATCGATGGGAGACATTATCCAAATACTCTAATATGGCTGCCTACGTTCTACTCAGGTGAGCTATTCTAAGCAAAGAGCTCTAAGTAAAATCACATGAAGGTGGATTAGCAGTCTATACCCACAAATCAGATACAAGCCAAAACAGTTCTTTGACCTCACCAGTAGGGGGCATCAAACACACATGCATGCATGGACTCACCTCTTGGACATTGTTCTTGGTGAAAGAGGCAGGGAACTGTAGAGCTCTCACTTCGGTCAGAGTCTATGGGAGAACAATAAAACAACTCCGTCACTAAACAAAAAAAAAACAGGTCTTTGTGTTTGTGAGTAATATGTCAACAGTGTGAGTGTGTGTGTGTGTGTGTGTGTGTGTGTGTGTGTGTGTGTGTGTGTGTGTGTGTGTGTGTGTGTGTGTGTGTGTGTGTGTGTGTGTGTCGTACCCGGACTCTTTCCATCTGTGTGCGGAAAGGGCAAAGGAGCTCAAACAGGATCAGGCCCAGAGAGTAAATATCCACCTTATGAGAGTACGAGTTCCCTGATAACTACAGAGAGAGATGGAGAGATAAAGAGAAGGAAAAGAAGGAAAGAAAGAAAACGAAAAATAGATTTATGTAGGCCAAGGAAAACATTGAGTTACAAAATAGGCAACATTAACTCTTAGACAGCAATCTAAATCAAGGATTATATTTATACTAGTGAGAACAGTTTAAAAGAGCAATTTAGTGAGTCTAAATCGGCTTTAGGTTTACAGGTTGACACTGTTGCATGGCATTTCTGTTAGTGTATCTGAATCAGAACGGGCAACCTGGTAGTCTCTTACCTGTTCGGGGCTCATGTAGAGCTTGGTGCCCACCTGGCCGGTGTGACGGGCGTAGACTGGCATGGGCGTGAGGGCACTCATCTCCTCCTGGTCGTCCTCCTCCTGGTCCATGGCAGTCACCAGGCCGAAGTCGCCCACCTTCACCACGTCGTCCATGGTGAAGAAGATATTAGAGGGCTGGGATGGAGGGAGGGAGAGACAGAGAGGGGAACGTCAGGCTTCTCTCGCCTCTCAAGACGGACTTGCCCAGCAAAGTGCAGTTACTTACAATTACAAGGGATGTAGGAGAACACTCGATCTAGTACAACTCCATCTTGTGCACACACACCATTAAAATATGTGTGCGTCTATCAAGGTTTGGGTTTGTTTGCATCAATCTGTATGTGTTTTGTGCTGTGTCTGTATGTTTGCAAGTGTGTTTGTACAAGTGTGTGAGAAGCTGAACATTTCTTCTCACTGTTTCGAACATTCCGGACTGTTTTACCGCGAATGCGACATTGACATTGACTCCATTCATTCTCACACACACACGCACGCAGCCACAATAACACAGCGTCTTCCTGGAGATCTCAGTATATGTGATCTATGAACATTGTTGGGAGTGTTGTGGGGTGTTTTGTGGGTTTGTGGTGCTTGTTTGTTACACGGTGTGAGACTGTAATGGTGTCGGGTGTTTACCGCGAATTAGGGTATTGTTTGGTCTGCCGCGATATACAGCACGCATACATATTATTTGCATACACCTGCTGTTGCTCAATTATACTGATATATATACTGGGTACCCACCATCTCATCCATTTACCATTTGCATTGCAATAACGTCCATAAACTGGTTAACATACATTTACTCACACTTCCTGGTTCTCACGCTTCCACATACTGGTCCCAACGCGAAACCGCGCTCGCGCTGGGATAACACTTTTACATTGTGTCACTAGTGGAGGGAGCGGGGCATTATGTCACAGGGGTGTTTGTCGTGTTCACATTTCATTTAGGTAATAACTATGCATTGTAGGGTGATTTGCTATGGGGTTAAATGGTGTTTGAGTGATTATATGGAGACATGTTATTTGAATGTATAATGCCTGAATGAATGGTTTTGTTAATAATATGCACAATGTGCTTTGCTTCCCCATATTCATGGGTTAGCCCTATTAGGCCAATTAGGGGCAATAGCTAGGCCTTCTTAAGAGGCTAGCTCAGTGCCATTCAGAAGTGGAGGTAGAAGGACAGCTTTCCTGTTGTGAGGAGTTGTTCTAGAAGGTAACACTGTTACGCTGCATTTTGCTATTGAAGTTTGTTTTTGTCTGAAGTATTTTGTTTGGGCTTATTCATAATTTTGCTAAATCCAGAACCTGGAAAGAAAATAAATATTGTTGAATTGGAAACGTAAACCACTGCTCCGGCAATTCTTTTAACCACCATCTCCAAGTCCACATCCCTAATCGTGGGCTGGCCGCGCCGGTCACTCACAAAGTGTATATATATATATATATGTGTGTGTGTGTGTGTTACCTTGAGGTCTCGGTGCATTAGGCCCTTGCTGTGCAGGAACTCGACAGCCTCGGCGATCTGCAGGAAGATGTTGAGGCACTCGCTGTGCTCGCGCAGCTCTGGCGCACACCGCTGGGCCATCCAGTCCTTCAGGTTCTCCTTGCGGCACAGCTGCATCTGGATGTACAGGTGGACCTACACACACACACACACACACACACACACACACACACACAGACACACACACACACACAACCACACCAGCACAAAACAGGGCTCAGTTATCAGCTCTCAGGACGACAGGGGTCACACAAAGCGTAGACTGACCATCAAGAGGAATTGAATAAGGTTGCTTGACACTAACTCATGTGGCCTCAGGTGCAGTAGGTTATTCAACTTAAATAACTTGTTTTTGCTTGATTGATGTTTCAACAGTTACCCCACCCCCCGCCCCAAAGAAATGTTCAGCAGAGCAATCACTATGTGTTAAGGCCGTGTTGCAACAGGTTACACAAGTGTACTGCGCACATCAGCGGAGGCACTTCTTCAGGGACTGTGATCTATCTCAGCTCCTGTCACTACCCCCACGCCGTCTCCTTATTTCCTGTCAAGTCCCTAGAACTTCAATCTCAGGTGAGGAATGAAACACACTACTAATACGAAGGACCAAAGAACTAAGTAGGTTGGTTTGAAATGTGTAAATACATCTGGGCTAATGCTCAGGGGTCACTGGGTCACGGGGTCACTCACCTTTGGGGTCCCCAGGGGACGGCAGGCAACTGAGGGGGGTGTGGAGGGTCTGAGGGCCAGGGTGGAGGGCCGGGGGGGTGAGCTGGAGGCGGGGCAGCTTGGGGTGTGCTGGTCGGTCGAGACCGAGGACGCTGCTTTGTCATTAGGTGTCGTCGTAGAGCCCGCCGGGGCGCTGACGCCATTGCGCTCATCATCATCGTCGTCCTCATCACAGTCGTCCTCGCGGTTGTCGTGGCAGCCAGAGTCTTCGAAGACGATGTCAAAGGAGGAGGAGGTGCAGTCGCCGCTGGCGCCGCACGGGATGGAGATGGAGCGAGGCGGGCAAAGCTCGAAGGACTGAGGCGAGTCCGAGCACTCGGGGTCCAGGAGGTCGCGCTCGGGGTCGTGGTCAGACATGAGGCTGTCGCCAGCCTGCCGTTCGGCCACGTGGCTGCTGCTGCTGGCGTCGTCGCCGCCGCCCGGCCCGCACACACACACGCACGACGGGTCAGAGTGCTCCGAGCTCCACACTGGAACCTTCACGGACACCGGCTCCATGTGCTCAGGAGAACTTAGGGGCCAATCAGCCACACTGAGGAAGTGGGTGAGAGAAAGAGAGAGAGAGAGATAGATGAGAAATGATATCGTCACAATTCTTTTTGCTATCAACGTTTACATTTATAAAAGATAAATTATAATTCTGCAATGGTTATTTTTTGCCATCAATTTTATTATCGAGAGTTGTACAACAGAGGCAATATACGACTTGTGCGGTCGTGACTTGTGCATTCAATTAGTGTAAAAATGACGACACGGAAGGCCACCAAGCTCAATATGTTTGATGGCTCATTTGATAGTCGCCTACAAAACATTATCACCCTACAGCGTGGCCGGTACAGCTTTATACTACTGTCAGTAATAACGGGGAGTGCAAATCGAGGATGAATAGGCCCTTAAAATGAAAGAGAGCGACTCAGATCCATGGGTTCTCTTAGAAGAGGTTGTACGTGGGAGACAGATTCATGTCCTCCAGGATGAACTTTTATGCACGTTTTATTAAGACTGGGACAGGAGAAGGTCCCCCTCTGCCCATTAGGGTACTAAATCTCTGGGTGTGAGGGACCAGGCTTGCCCGGTGGAGACTCAGGCGAGAGCCTTTGGGCTGAGGAGAAGATCCTTCCTCATAAAGCAAGTACCTCATGACTACCCCTCCCCCTCCAAGGCAAACAAATATGCACCATCATCTTCATCCACTGTATCTCTATTCCACATTTGCTCAAATCAGCCGGTTTTGTTACTACCTGCAATGAAAATCTCCCCCCTAGAAATCGAAATGGGTGGAAATGTCCACATTAGGCCTCAGATGAGCCCCTTGTGTCTTTACGCTGGGCTGAGGTGTGCTGGAGGTGCAGGTGTCCTCGGCTGAGTGGCTGGCTTTTTAACTGCCTGAAACACCGGAGCAGATGGCTCTGTTGATGCACCTGGAGCCTTGGCTGTCAGCTCCCCGGGGCAGGGTGGGTGTATTGGGGTGTGTGTGTGTGTGTGTGTGTGTGTGTGTGTGTGTGTGTGTGTGTGTGTGGACATGAAAGGAAGGCAACCTGTCCATTCCCCCCACAACCACCTTCCCCCCTCTCCCCAACCCAGACTGCTAGCTGGAAGCACCACTCCTGTCACTCATGCGGTCGTTAATGAGTAAGTATTCCCACCTATCAAATACAGCTGTGTCCTTCCTGTTTGTAGCTGTTGCGAGGGGAGAGAGCAATCACCCCACCCAACCTCGAACCCAGGTCTTCGGAGGTACCAGACCTGTACCCTGAGTGCAACGCCACAGAGCCAGGCTCGTTGGTATGGCAGTCCGAGCGTATACTCAACCGCAGTGGCGACACCGCCGTCACAGCAGAACAACCTTAGTGGCAACATCCCCCGTCACAGCAGCCTTTCTAAAGGCTCCTCTGGGGATTGGAGCTGTGAAAATGGGACGTATACCCAGCGCTGCGCCTTTGTCACAACAAGCCTACGACAGAAATGTGAACGTACCCTCTGGGACCGTCAGACACACAGGTGCCTCTTCACACCAGGTGAGTTCACAGCAGAGAGCGCAGAGGTGAGCACTGAGGTGGGAGAACTAATAAGCCTGGTGCTTAGCAGCTGGCATGGAACCCATGTGAGATGTAAAAGACGCCGCAGTTAAACTGAACATTAGGAGTAGCAGCAAGACCCAAGACAGCCACAATGACAGTTATAGTGTTGGCAGCAGCAGAGGCAATGATAAGGACAGAGCAGCTACAGCAGGTTATTTATTATACGGTTCCTCACAATGCTGCAAAAAGTTCCCCTTGAATTAAATGGGCCATCTCAACGTTCTGAGGTCTGATACTTCTTTATAATGATAGCTACAAAAAATGAATGGCCGCTGCTATTAGCGTGTAGTAATATTTTAATATTGGAAACAGAGACAGAGGCAGCAGTAACAGTAGATGTAGCAGCAACAGTAATACTACTAACAGCTTTGATAGCGCTACTAGCTCCAAAAGCACCAATATAGAATTGGGAAGCAGAAATATAGTAGTGGTAGTAGTAATATTAGCAGTAGTGGTAGTAGTAATATTAGCAGAAGTGGTAGTAGTAATATTAGCAGTAGTGGTAGTAGTAATATTAGCAGAAGTGGTAGTGGTAATATTAGCAGTAGTGGTAGTAGTAATATTAGCAGAAGTGGTAATATTAGCAGAAGTGGTAGTAGTAATATTAGCAGTAGTGGTAGTAGTAATATTAGCAGTAGTAGTAATATTAGCAGTAGTGGTAGTAGTAATATTAGCAGTAGTAGTAATATTAGCAGTAGTGGTAGTAGTAATATTAGCAGTAGTAGTAATATTAGCAGAAGTGGTAGTAGTAATATTAGCAGTAGTGGTAGTAGTAATATTAGCAGTAATATTAGCAGTAGTGGTAGTAGTAATATTAGCAGTAGTAGTAATATTAGCAGTAGTGGTAGTAGTAATATTAGCAGTAGTGGTAGTAGTAATATTAGCAGAAGTGGTAGTAGTAATATTAGCAGTAGTGGTAGTAGTAATATTAGCAGTAGTAGTAATATTAGCAGAAGTGGTAGTAGTAATATTAGCAGTAGTGATAGTAGTAATATTAGCAGTAGTGGTAGTAGTAATATTAGCAGTAGTAGTAATATTAGCAGAAGTGGTAGTAGTAGTAATGGCTGTATTAAGCACCATAAGCTGCAGCAGTAGTGTGTACCCCCCCTTGACATGGGCACAGGCACTGTAGCGTGAGTGGTAGTTACCTGTCATCTTTGAGCCAGCGTGTGTCCATCTCCTCCTGCCAGCCGTGGGGCGGGCTCTCCTGCCAGGCGTTAAAGTAGCGGATGATGCCCGGGTGCTCCAGCTTTGCCAGTGCCTTCACCTCCCGCATCACCTTCTCACGCGCCACCTCCCTAGAAACAAGCACACACACACACACACACACACACACACAAACACACACACACACAAACACACACACACACACACACAATTAGGATGCAACTTTTGGCATCTTTCTGTCTCATCACTCCTGCTCACACTCACACACAAACAAACAAACAAAACAAACTTGTGCGTTACCTGTTGGGAAGCCTGATCCTCTTGATGGCATAGTGACAATCATCCACTTTGTTCCGAGCTTCAGACACAACCCCAAACCCACCTCGCCCCAGGCACTGCAGAGGCTCAAAGTCAGTCAGGTACCTGGGAGACACACACACACACAACCTTAGTCACACTCTTTTTCTCTGTCTCTAATATACTATTTTATATGGTTTGATTCTCCAACTGCAAAATAATGTGGTGTTTCATATCAATCTAACTACTGAAGGCTGTATGCTATGAGAGCTGTATTTTGTGTGAGTCCTATGTGAGTTATGATTTCATAAATGTGCAGCCCCTTTAAATAGCTCAAACACACTTGTGACCATGTGCTCTTGCAGGGAACAACCTGTGAAAGAACATCTGAATGAAACATTCTAGACCACTCCCACTCACTACACACACACACGCCTCATAGTTTACACCAGCCCCCTCTTGCAGAGAGAAGGGGTATGTCTCTCTGTGTGTGTGTGTGTGTGTGTGTGTGTGTGTAACATGTTTGCTTTTCTCCACTATTCCCAGCGAAGGGTTCATATTACCTCTGGAACATTGCCCAGAATTTATAGAGCGTTCCTCAGTACAAGTGTGTGTATGTGTGTGTGTGTGGATACCCTGAACAGATGTATGTGCTACATTGTGAGAAAGTGGGCTACGGAATGCAGCTGTTCCATTACATGAATATGTCACACTCAGGTCTTTCTGGCTCTCTCTCTCTCTCTCTCACACACACACACACCTTCTCTCTCTCACTCTAAAGTTCTTGGACATCAATAAAACAACAGTGAATCTCTTTAGACAGCGTGTATCCAGCCCAATCAATACTGTAAAGATTTTTTTTGGTTCTTCAATACAAATTCCATTAACTTTGATTACGACGTAACAAATTCCATCCAAAGTTTGTGTATGTCCAAGTGTGAGCTTACAGAAATGGGTGTGTGAGTTTGCGTGCACATGTGCTGTCTATGTTGGATGTGCGTCACAATGAAGAGTTAACTATCGTCATTCACTACTATTTATTTTTTGTAAATACACAAGTATGTAAGGGCTGTATCTACAGCTCTAACGGCAACTACAATGGGAGTTCTGGTTACCTGGATACATATTCACTTGGGCGTGTTTCCGTGACAACCACCTCTTTGGGTTCTGGATCCTCGAGATCAAACTTGCTGTCAGTTTGACACTGAGTCTCTGATTCCTTCCTCTGCTACAAAGAGGGAGAGAGAGAGAGAGAGAGAGAGAGATGGAAGAGAGAGATGTTAGCCTGCCTACAAGTGTGTTCATCCAGAAGTGATTCCAGACAGAGAGAGATGCAGGTCTATTGTAGAATTCACTGTGTACACATGCAAGGCATCTGTGTGTAGAATCTTAACTACATGAAGCTATTTGTCTTTGGAGTATGATTGGGAGAGCATGTGCATGTATGTGTGTGTGTGTATGTGTGTATGTGTGTGTGTATGATTTTATTCTTACCCTGGCCTCTGTGGTGGGCGGGTGGAAAAACTTGCGGACGATGTATGTGGTGGCGGTGATGCAGAAGACGATGGTGCCCACGATCTCTTTCCACCAGGGCAGCAGCAGCACAGGGTCCTTCCTCCTGCCCGACCCCCCTTGACCCCCTCCAGACAGTACCCTCACAGACACCTCTCTCCGCTCACGGTACCGCGCGCTGTACGGGTAATAACCATTGTCTGGAGAGAGAGAGAGAGAGAAACAGAGAGCTCTATTAAAATTGTTTTCAACTTTTAATTAACTTTTAAAACATATGCATGTGTTTTAGTAAAAGAGTCGCAAGAGAAGAAATTACAAAGGGAGAACCATATTTATTTAAAATGAATTACTTTCCCCCTCTCTGGTTCATTTGATTCATATGCAACAAAATATACTACAAAAAATGTAGTTAGTTGACATGGTTCTCACACTGCTGCATTTCCAGAGTGTATTGCTACAAGGCATTATGGGTAGTGTGGTTCTTACCATAGGGGTACTGCAGCACTGACAGGGCTCCATTGCTGTTTTCCTCATAGGAAAACCGGTCATTGTTCAGACACTTTTCAAACTCCTCTGAGCGTACAAGCACAGGTGTACGAGAGGGGGAGTCTGTGAGAGAAAGAGAGAGAAAGAGATTAAAAAAAAAGATTTAAAAAAGCGTCAAACACACATTGAAAAGTGCCAAAAAGGTGCACTTATGATATGTATGTGTGTATGTGAATGTTCTCTGAATCAATGAATGTGGGTACACACGTATGAGGGGTTTCCATCGGACTGTAGGCAGAGGCTGGGGGTCACCCTGGTCCAAAGCTTTGGAATTAGAGGGAAACTTCTCTGTGATCCTCACTGAGGACTGCAGATACAACTGGCCCTGGTACATACCTACACACACACACACATTTATTTATTCAGTATTATAAGTGCCACAGAGTTATGAGGTGACTTTCAACAACAGGTGTTTTAATGCATTTTAACTGAAAGACAGACAACAAACACTAATTTCTGGATATGTAAGTCAGTGTTATACACTGGATCAAATGATGCGTGTGGAAGTGATGAATTCCAGACAGGTGTGTGTGTGTGTGTGCTTGTGTGTGTGAGAGTGAGTTTGTACCTAGGTAGACGCTGTTCTCAGTGGCTTCGCGAGCCTTCTCCATGATGTCATCATCATCCTCCTCTCTGTTCTCCTCACTCTGCGTGGTGTAGGCCGTGTCATCAAACAGGCTGATGGGCGTCACCTTCCCCCCGCCAACCAACCAGGCGGCAGCAATCGGTGTGCAGAACTACAGGGGAGGGGCAAAAGTCACAACGTCATCAATATGCAACAATCCTTAACACATCAGACTTAACAGGAGTGCGTTTCCCCCAAAGCACTGTTGAACAACTACGAAAATGATAGTTAAATACGTTAACATACGTTAAATGATGGAGATCATTTTGATCACTCTCTCTCACACTGCTTGCTCAACAACACATTTGGGAAACATCTTTTCACTCAAAATGGTGACTGACTTTACAGTCAGTCTACAGTTTCTATGTTAGTGTTAAGTGACCTTAGGACAGTGGTTCTTAACCTTTTTTGAGGTACTGAACCCTGCGAGCTTCATCAGTGCATTTACCGAACCCTTCGTAATTGGAAAAATAAAATATGATTTCTTTAAAACATAGGTATATATAAAAACGACCCAACATTGCTAGTGTGAACCGGGCTATACTGTGTGTGTCTTGACCCCTGCCGAACCCCTGAGAGTGACTCAACGAACCCCTGGGGTTCGATCGAACCCAGGTTAAGAACCACTGCCTTAGGTTAAAGGTCGTCAGGTCATTACCTGGTGCTCCCAGATCAGCTGACCCCCAAGCTTGTTGCTAAAGGCCATGACCTTCCATCCGGGCACGGACACCTTGATGACCAGGTCCAGCGCGTCCGAGTGAGTGTGTGTGTGAGCATCGGCCTCGTCGATCAGCACTGGCTTGTTCCTCAGTGTGTCCCCGACATGTGGCTCCGCCTCCAGGAAGTTGAGACCCGACTGAGAGTCAGGCAGGAACATCAGCTCAAAGGTTCCCACACTGAAGTTCCATCTGAGGCGGGGGAGGGGAAGAGGGGAGGAAAGAGTGTAAGTGGGCCGCAAAGGGAGACTGTTCCCATATCACGATGATTCAAAATGACATCTCATTTCAAGGTCTCGTTTTTCTCAGCCACACGTACTTCTCGAGGCCGCTCCGAGGCCGGACCGCTCTGACCGTCTTCTGGGTCCTCTGGAGGAGGAGCACGTCCTCAGGCTCCGCCTCTTCTCCATCCCAGCGACTGCAGCCCACCGTTGAGCAGATGTACTGCAGCTGAGGAGAGAGAAGAGCAGAGATTCAACCGCTGACCTGCCGCTGGACTAGCACCCTTTTTCCCAGCGGTCTGGCTACATATTAGAGTAGCATTAGCCCCAGTGTTGGCGCCGGTGGCCTCCTACCTTTCCAGTGTAGGCTCCCAGGCCGTAGGTGGTGAGTGCCTTGCTCCCCACCAGCACGGTGTCGTCGCCGAAGCGGTAGGACGAGTCGAGCAGAGACTCCACGCTGAAGGGCACGGCCTCCATACTCTCCCGGTCACGGTTCCACTGGAACAGCGCCCCATCCAGAGACGGGATGATCACCTTATTACCAGACACCTAGACAGGGGGGGGGGAGGGCTCGTTAGGCCTTCACTTTGCCAAAACTCTACTGTATTATCGTCACAGGAAGAACTAACCAAAATGCAGCCATTTTTAGATATCGTGGTATTTTTAAATCGTGGTTTGATTCTGAGTAAGAGGCAACCGATCCTGACATTTTGGACTGATCTGACTAAAAAAAAAACTACGGCAGACAAAACGTTCTGCACTTAGGCAATACATTTGTCCAGTTGAGTATTAAACAAAAAGAGTATACATCAATAAACTAAATGTCGACAAAGTTACATCCCTAAATGAATATGCACATTGTAGCGTTCACAGGAGAAATCATTAAGTGCTGAAGCACCAGTTCTTCTCCGCTGGCCATGAGCCACAGATGCAAGGCACTCTGGACAGAATGATGTAACTGTCTGCTTCTCTCTTAAAGTGAATTGGATGCTTTCAGGAAGCAATGAGCTCTAAAACACTGCTCTAAGCAAATCACTGAGGACAGTGTGTGTGTGTGTGTGTGTGTGTATATGTGTGTGTGCGTGTGTGTGTGAGAGAGAGACGGACAGAAAGAGAGTGAGTGAAAAACTACAGACAGCAACTCACATTCTATTTCTCTTTCCACAAAGTTGCACAACTGTCATTAAAAGATAAAACACACACAATAACTGTCTGTCTCTCCCACAAACACACATACATGCACTAAGGGTTGCACAGAGTATTTGAACAGTTGATTAATCGTGCAGCTCCACACTCGAGTTTCTTCATTAACATTGAGTACTTGTTAATCATGTGATGCTAGTTTAAGAACAGAAAATGGATCCATTTCTAAATATTGGTCATTGTTAGGAGTAGGAAGGATGATGAGAGCCGAAATACATTGTTTTGGAAGTCATTGTGATAAAATAAATGTGCAGCAATTGTGAGTTGTGGACGATTTCTCAAGGAAGGCTCAAATGTCAAATTACAAACAAACAGCCTGCTATATGTAAACAAAAAAAACATTTTGTTGACTAGCCTACATTTTCTTTCTTGGGCTACTGTAGATTGCTGGAAACTCTGCATCATCCATACGTCACCATTGCGTGAGGTAAAACCAAGAGTTTATATTCATATCATATAATTAATGTTATGCTTTTCTCTATGTGCTGAGATCAAACCTCATCATAGTTGCATAGTCTTTTAAACTCCAGCCCAACTCCTCCCACCGAGTACTCGAGTACTTTTCAGGAAGAGATTACTCCTAAAATGACGTACTTGTGCAACTCGTAACAAACACACACACACACACACACACACACACACACACAGGCTTTGTACCTGCCCCCAATCCACAGAGAGCTTACTGGTCCAGCTCAACACACACCTGAGACGGCAGGAGTCAGAATGAGATCATATACATCCAGCCCTGTCTAATCTGGCCTCAGCCAATGGGAATGCAAGAATCTCTGAGTCAATAAAGGATAGCAGGGATTGGCTACTGGATAAAGAGGTGATGTCATCTCCTCATGTGAGTGGTGGTGGGGGGTGGGGGGGTCATGCTCGAAAGAGTAGGAGGTTAGACTCTTTGTGTGCGCGTGTCTAAAAAAGAGCCTAAGGTGAATGAGTTCATCTGCCACCGACCATGAGATGATGAGAGCACAGAGAATGTGTGTCTGTACACCACATGCCCATCAACATCATAAGTGTGTGTGTGTGTGTGTGTGTGTGTGTGTGTGTGTGTGTGTGTGTGTGTGTGTGTGTGCGTGTGCGCATGAGTCACCCTTGTCCTCTTGAGCAGGGTGTTTGGCTGGGTTAATCCTGCCCATCACCAGGTCTGCTGAAGGACCCCTGCTGGAGGTGTCATGTCACTCTACCCCCCCCTCCCCCCCCTCCCCCCTCCAAAATCCTCTCAGAATGTGACCCTGACCTTCCTCATCCTCCCCCTCCCCCCCCCCAGACTCTGACCTCCGTCAAAAACTCTCACCCCCTTCAAATCAACGGAAATGTGTGAGGGGGGGTGGGAGGTGAGTGATTAGAAAGTGCATGAGTGATTAGAAGGTACAGGCTGACAACATTAGGGACACACACACACACACACACACACAGTTTTTACACCAAACCCCTGAACTCTGTCAAAAATCATACACACAAACAAAGCATTCACCGGGTTCTGAATGCTAAATGTATCATGTTATATACTATATTGCCCAAGCAGTTGTGAATGTTAATAAAGAGACCAGCACAGAAATGTACTATTTACCAGCAACACAACTTAAATCACACTGACACACAGACACACACACACACACAAACAGAAAATCTAATGTGCCAGATGGATTTTCCCAGATTTAATGATGAAGTGATGGGGGTTTGCCTACATGCCCCCCACCCCCCCCTGAGGACCCCCCAGAGAGCAGTGGGGGAGGGGCAGGAGTCTCCCCTTGTCCTCAGTTACCCCAGCGCTTCAATTCACCCGTCAGATACCATCTCATCAATACACACACACACACATACCCATACACACACATACCCATACACACACACACACACACACACACACACACACACACACACACAGAGTGGCTGCATACAAACAAGCAAATACAAGCAGTTGAACGCAGATATAAACAAACACACACACACCGCACATGAGAGTATAGAGGTGAACTAGGTAGGATATGACATTCTGCCATCAATACACAGGTAGGATAGGCACCACGATCTGAGGCAGTCTGACAACAAAGGTCACTTTTAAAGTCTGTTGCTGCACACCCACAGAGACGCACACACACACACAAACACACAGAGACGCGCCTGCGTGTACACACACACACAACACTGTAATGTCAAACGCCCTTTAGACCCATGACTTTTTGTTCTAGACATTCTGTCCTCATAGTCTTTGTATGTGTGTGTGTGTGTGTGTGTGTGTGTGTGTGTGTGTGTGTGTATGTAAACACCAGTCGCATGGTAATGAATGTTCGGCACGATCAATAACATGAAGCACCATAAAAAAAAATGTCCAGTCAGCAGATTCCATTAACATTTCTGACATTCTTTACATTTCGTGAACATAAACCGGCGCACAATAGATCTCATTAACAGGCACTCTGAGTGGGTAAGAATGCTGAGATGTGTGTGTATGTTTGAGTGTGGAAGAGAGTCCCTTGTGTATTTACAGTTAATCACCTCTCAATCCAAAGCTGTTAAATCAAGAGATAAAAGGATGCGCAGCGTGCGTGCGTGTGTGTGTGTGTGTGTGTGTGTGTGTGTGTGTGCGTGTATGTGTGTGTGTGTGTGCGTGTATGTGTGTGTGTGTGCGTGTATGTGCGTGTGTGTAGGGATGACATCATCCTTCACATAAGGCATTACCTCATCCTAAATCCATCCCCCTCTCTATGAGTCACAACACAGTCTGAGGCATTCCTTTTCTTCTCTTTCTTTCATCCATCCCTCCCTCTCTCTCTCTCTTTCCCCCTCTCCCTCCCTCCCTCCCCCTCTCTCTCTCTCTCTCTCTCTCTCTCTCCTCCTCTTTCATCTTGCTCTCTCCATCTCCTTCTTTTCTGCACATACTGCTATTTTACCCTTGGTGGCCTCCTATAGGTGAGGCTCCCTGCTGGTGCCGTGGCGACGGCCAATCGTGTGGGGGCAGACGCCCCTAATCACTGAGCAGACTGCGTTGGGGGGACAGAACCCGCCAATCACGGCTGCCGGTTGCTAAGTGCTGCGGGGGGGCGAGCGGGGTGGAGGGGGGAGGAGGGCAACAGGGCAGCCAATGACAACTCGGCGCCTGCACCAGCCAGGCATTTCAGGTTACCGACGATGCAACCAGACGCAGGGTCACAGCTCAGCACAAACAAACTCATGTGCTCCATCACACACACACACACACACACACACACACACACACACTGTATAAGCAGAATCTCACCCATGCATGTAAATAACATTAAACACACACACACACACACACACACATATACAGGTCCAATTGAACTGGTCTCAAACAAAACAAGTGTACATACATAAACAGATAGTATGCCACACGACACACACTTCTATTTATATCACATTAGGGAAAAAAACACCCACCACAGTAAACACTGTTTAAGAGAGACGATCGAAACTTCACACACAGCACCTGTCATAAACACACACACACACACACACACACACACACACACACACACACACACACACACACACACACACACACAAAATACAATCCCAACTTGACACAGCACACGGTCCTAAACAATTACACACACACAAAATTGTCCGTTTCGCTACATTTCACAAATTAGAGACAGCAAGTGATAATGAAAACTGCCTCAAAGTCAATACACAAAACAGCAGGAAGAAGAGAGATAGTGTGAAAGAGAGAGAGAGAGAGGGAGGGAAAAAGGAAGGAGATGGAGAGGTAGTGAAGAAGGGATGAAAGTTCAACAGGCATGGAGAGAAAGTGATGCCAAAGGGAAAACGAGGGATGGAGACAGACAGATGGAGAGAGGGGTGAAGAGAGAGTGAGAGGCAAGGAGAGAGAGGAGACAGATGGAGGTAGATGGAAAGACAGAAGAAAGAGGGATAGAGTGAGAGAGACGGAAGAAAGGAGAACAATGAAAAAGTAGACTGTTTGACAAAGCAGGAGCTGCTGATAGCCACACAAACAAGCCTTCCAAACACTTAAAACAAGGCCCTTGGCTAACCTTCCACTGTGTGTGTGTGCGTGTGCGTGCGTGTGCGTGCGTGTGCGTGCGTGTGCGTGCGTGCGTGCGTGTGCGCGTGCGTGTGCGCGTGCGTCCTTGTGTGTATGGGTGCGTGCTTCACAAGCTGCCAAACTCTTTTCCTCCAGGCTACTCCGCAACCTCTGGAGGATGTAAGTCTGTGATCTAAGTACTTAAGAGTGTGTGTGTGTGTGTGTGTGTGTGTGTATGTGTGTGTGTATATGTATATGTGTGTGTTTGTGTATGTGTGTGCTACTTGTTACCATAAGCCTTAGATACAAACTGCTCAGGGCAATGCTTTATGCTTTGCCAGAGTTCATGTTTGTGTGTTTAAAATTGAGCGTGTGTGGGAGGACAAGATATAGTTATACACATGAAAAGATGTCACATTTCTGGTGCTATTGGTTGGGGACTTCCCACCACAGCCAAACCTCTAACTGCCACATGCAAGAACTCATACCCTACAACAACAATATTATAACAAGAGGATGCACCACAACCATCATGCCAATACTTAACAACAACAACAACAACAACAACAAGGATGCCTTCGTGAGCATTTCACTGGGGTTGTCAAGTGGGCACCGTCCTTCGTCAGTGTTTTGTTGAGTTAGGCTCACGACGCCTCCAGAGGGCTCAACAGTGAGTTTATGTACACTCTTTATAACGGCAAACTCGGAACACTGCCACTACAACCAGTGGTCAACACGACACTCAAACATCTTGTGACAACAGGCTTCTTCACTGGTTCATTCACACGTCCCCAAGTAGTCTGTGAGCGTCTTAGCCATAACCGCTGGCTCGCTTCTCCAGCAGCCTCAGACAACTCCTTTAAAAGCTCCCTCGAGTGACCGTTGTGAAAAACTGCAATCCAACAGAAGCGTTGTGGTTAATTTAGCTCCAAAGCCTTTAACACCTACGTTGGTGTGTGCTTACCAACCTCATTGCCTTTCTTCCACTACCATTTCCCGCATACTTTAGCTTCTTCCTTTAAAAGGCCCTGTCAATCGCATCTTCAAAGGGAATTGTTAACTCTAAGTAATGAATGCGCTCGAACTCAGAATAACAACACCATGTTCGGTCTCATAGCAGTCACAACAATACACTGTGGAAATTGAAGTTGCCTTCCCACATCAGCCAGCAACCTCCATCTCAATCTCCCGCTTTGCTTCAATTGTCAGTGCTGTTTGTGCGTCCCTGGTGTTCACTTTTCTGCCCGTCTTGCACAAAAGAAATTCTACTGTCCCTGTTATTAACCGGAAAAGAGTAAACCTCAACTCATTTATGTCTCCACAGGTAGTGACCCTGGGTCAAGCTCATTTTACAACCACACAGAATATATTTGAATAAGTTAACACCCATACACAACATGCAGCTTCCATCTACACCCACCAACTGACTGAGGTTCTGCGGAGTTGGGAAGACCAACAATGCTCCAACAATGAATTTAATGCAGTTAGCATCCATAGAACCACAATTTCCTCATCTGATCTTCCTCTTCTCAACATGAGTAAGTGTGAGCAAGAGTGATCATGTCTGTGTGTGTGTGTGTGTGTGTGTGTGTGTATTAATACCTCTGGCTTGCTGAGGCTGGAGGAGACCAGACAGCCTGAGCCCACATCCAGATCCCACTGCTTCAGGCCCTGATTGTGGGGATCCAGAGCGGAGATCCGGCCGTCCAGAGTACTGATGATCACCAGCGACCTGCAACACACACACACACACACACACACAATATAGCTATTATGATCACGCTCATCGAGATTCAGACAAACAGAGTACAAACACAGGGACGATATTTACAAAGGGTGTTTAGTTTTGTGCATTTCAGGTCAACGTCTAAGCACTTGTTAAACATAGCTTGTACACGCATAGCTAAACAGCGGTGATGAGTGCAATTCACAAATCAGGTGTTCATAATATGGCCCATACTGTAGATATCCACCTAAACACTATAGACAGATGGGGGCAATATTTACGATGGGTGTTTTTGTCTTCGTGGCAAAATTAAATCACCAAATTTCAAACGATGATTTATCCAACAGGCATCTAGTCACCAGTGATGACATGACAATAAAGTCAAGTTTACTCCAGATGAGATAGTAGAACATTGTCATATTCACCGACAGGAGGAATCCGCTCGAAGAGTTTAGCGATACAAATTCCGTTTATGCAATACAGGATTTCAAACAGATCATTTCGCTGGCATCTGAAGCTAATAGTCTTTATACATTTAAAAAAAAATTATAGAATTTATTGAGTATTTTTTTCCACTCATCAGCAGTCTTGGCTTGTGTATAGAATATGCATGTTGGAAGGTTGTGACAAACAGCTGTGTCGTTCACTCATGGGGTTTGTTGAGGTTTTTCACCCTGACAAGATAGACAGGTGCAGAATGAGCGGCAATGTCCCATTGGTGAAGCATGATTTGCTGTGTGTATGTCAAAACTCTCCACTGATTGGTGGGGTAGGGAACGCAGTTTGTGCAGCATGCAGCATTTAAGGGCTGGCGGGTTACGATATGCAGTTTGATCTTTTACACAGGAGTCGGTGAAAGGGTTCACCTGGCGGTTAAACATTACAACTCTGCTAAACTAAACTTTTACACCACTGTGATTGGCTGGTTGTGAACGCCTGAATTCTAATTGGGCCACGGGCGAGAAGAGGTGTACGATTGGTTGAAACTTCTGGTTGCCACCGATTCAGATGTGTACCAACACACACACACACACACACACACACACACTCGTACAGGTGCTCTGCAGCAGGGGTGGCTGGACATTTACATTAATCTTCGCAGAGGGAGGCTGATGAAGAGCCATTCTTACACGCAAACACATAAATCTTTCTCTTTAACACACACACACACACACACACACACACACACACACACACACACACACACACACACACACACACACACACACACACACACACACACACACACACGCACCTGTGGTGCATGGATATGTTTTCATAAAGCTTTCGTGAGAGCAAGACAACGCCTCCTAACTCAGTAGTGAATGTGCAGGTAAAACTGCCCGACTGATTAACATCAACACTCCCATCCTCAATCAATAGGCTGGAGCAGGTTTACTCACAGCATGATCTATGATGTACAGCACATCCTACAACTACACGCACCTAGAACCAGGGAAAGAGACCCAGAGGGAGAGGGACAGAGACAGAGAAAGAAAGAAGTAAGAGAGATTAAAAAAAAGAAGAAGAGAGTAAGAAGGGATGAGAGAGGGAGGTATAACAGAGGGAGAGGCACAGCCGGGAGAGGAGAGACAGAGACGGAGTACCCAGCTTCACCCCCCCAAAAAAGACCAGAAGCAGACAAAACTTCAGACACAACACAAGAATATTAATAGCTGATGAAGTCAGAATTTAAAATCATGTTTGTTCCTCGAAACTCTACAACTCCTTCCATGTGAGTGTGTGTACACTACATCCCTTTCTCCCCCTTACACACACACACACACACACACACAATGTCTCTCATACACAATCACACCTCAAGATGTTTTTCTTCCATCCTCCAATAGCAACACAGACAGCCTAGCTCCAGTGCTCCATTCGTGCGATTGGCTGAGCACTTTGTCCAAAAATATTTGGCTGATTGGTTGTTGCTAAGCAGTGGGGGTAACACGAGGAGCGGGAAGCAAAGTAGGCCACGCCCCTTCACCCATACTGTTGAGTGAAGGAGAGAGAGAGAGAGAGATACACAGAGGAGAGAGAGAGTGGGAGAGAAGAAGAATGCATAAGAATGAATAAGAGCGAAGCGAACAAGATGTGATTTTCTGCACATGATCGAAGTGTGTCAGAGGTATTTCATAACAAGAGGATAAATACGTGTGTGCTTGTGTGTGTGTATGTTTGTATGTGTGTGTGTGTGTGTGTGTGAAACCAACAACCAATAAATCGTTGTAAACAAAAACCACTCCTCACTCCCACCTGGTAAACAGACTGGTCACCACTCCAGTGTCCCTCCAGCACTGCAGCTCTCTAAGGAGAGGTCAGCCTGAAGTGCTGCAGTGTGTTTAATGTGCATGTCCTTCACACTTATACGCTCTGACAGGACATACCTGTGTGTGTGTGTGTGTGTGTGTGTAGACCATGCTAATCTGCTTTGACAGGTGGAGACGACCTGAGCCCTTGAAACAGTGCCCAGTGGAGATGTTGACATGAATTAAGGTGTTGGACAGAGCAAAGTGCAAAAACACACACACGGGTGCACAACTTCAAAAACATAGACATGCACACACACACACCCTGCAGAAAAACACACAACGCAAGATCTGATGATGTTTGGCTGTTCTGGCCTCTGAACATAATCAAACTGTCAAAACAGAACTGAGATAATAGCAGTTACTGCGCGCCACACACACACACACACACACACACACACACACACACACACACACAAAAGAGCAAAGAACATAGACTCTGTCCCACTCCCACACCTCCCAGCTGCTCATTCAGAGCACTTTTCCCCTTATCTTAATCCTTCTCTCTCTCCCTCTCACTCTAAAACTTGCACTCACTGTAAACACACTTCATTGAAAAAGGACCAGAGCACCTCCTTCAACAACAGTGTAGCTGAGGAGCGTCGGCCAATCAGACAGTGCTTCCTCATCCCTCCTGGCCAATCAAAAGCCAGTCCTGCAGCCACAGAGCCAATTGGGGGCAACGTCACAGAGAAAAAGCAACCAGTGAGAGGAGGCTGCCGGCTGTAACCATGGAGCAGTGAGGGGAAGCTCTCCCTCTCTCTCTCTCACACACACACACACACACACACACACACACACTGACTCGCGTAAGGAAAATATGGGAGCATGGGGAGCACGTGGAGAGGATGAGCTGGGAGAGACACACCCAAGGAAAAGACGCAGAGACGCAAACACACACACACTCACCTGCAGACAAGCGAACACTCACACACACATTTATTAGTTATGTCCAAAGCATATTTACCTCTGCTGTATCAACAATAACTGTTACAATGGGCAAGATGCTAAGTTTTTAAATTGGCCCCAACACGCACACAGTCTGGGTCTTAAGGTTTGTACAAAAACTTGTGTTTGAATGCTGCACGATACAGTGTGAAGATGGTCAGTGTGTGTGTGTGTGTGTGTCGCAGTGGTGCAAGGCTACGACAGATAATCGAACTTCCCTTGGAGAGCCCTCACAGCAGTGGTTTTATCCTAATGACAGGAGAGAATGCTGTCGCATCACATGCAAACACACACACACACACACACACACACACACACACACACACACACACACACGCACACTCAACACTAGGGTGGGGCAGCCCTGCCATAACTCATTTCAAGCACACAGCAACTATGCGCATCCACACACACACAGACACACACACCACATACATATACACACAGACAAAATTCCTTTAAGTCCAATATCATTTAGTTACCGCAACATCCACTGAAAGCCATCAAAGCCATCTCCTGCTTGAGAGTAGTCTACACTAGTTTACTTACTAGCTGTGAACTCTTCACTCGCGACGGGCATAACATCAGTTTTAAAGGATCAAAAAAATGGGGTACGCAGGCTAAATAGTCACAGGCAGAACGTTAATGGGTTTTATTGTTTGTGTGTTGGGGGATGGCTTAACTCAAATACCCCAAAATAAACTCCCGCTCCGCTCCTCTCCTTCTCTCTCCTCCACACTCGTCCGCGCCATCCTCGCTTCTGCTCGCCTCTCGAAAAATCAAATCTCAGACGCGCTCTGGGCCAGCTCACCCATTGGCTGAGCACCAACCATGATCTGGCTGGCTGATTTGTTGTTGCTAAGCAGTGAGGAGCCAACAGAAGAGCAACTGGGCAACTGGGTCCTTGTGCCTACCGCACTCTGATCTTCCTCTTCCTCTCCCTCTCTTTCTCTCCCTTGTTTCTTCTCTCCCTCTTCCTCCTTGCCCCACCTTCTTTCTCTCCTCTCTCTCTCCAGCCAGTACTGCAGTGCAGTAGGGTGTGGCCCCACCACAGGAGAGAGAGAGAGAAATTAAATAATGAACAGATAAAGAGAGAAGTGAAAAAGAGGAGAGAAACTCCTGCGAACCCTTTGGGAGCCCATTCAGAGCCCTTCCAAGTCACCATTAATGAAGACATCCAGCAAAGACACCGCTACACTCTGAGCGCTAACTACTAACTGCTCTACAAGTGGCTACTTAGCCTTGACAAAGCCAGAAAAAGAGAACACTAAACTGTTGTTTTTTTTTTCTTTTAAAAAGAAGTGTTCTTAATGAGTGACTTCCTTATTTACATCAGTGTTGTAAAAGTTATTGTACTTAAATGATGACGACTCTGTATGAGTTTCCTGCGCGGACTTTCCCCAAGTTCAGTCAGATCAGCATTAAAGTGTCGGCTAAACTGATCTCCAAATGTTGTGACAACAATCCACTTGGAGAGGAGGGCTTGTGTGATAGGTGTCTAAACAGAGAGATGGAGCCATCACTGTGAGTTGCTAAGTGAGGCTATTTATAAAACACACAAAAACTCTCCCCGGTTACAGAACTATGGAATAAAAAAAATCTCAAAACAAAAGTATGAACTCCATCACCCTGTAGCCCAACACTCCTCTTTTTACACTCTCACTAGTTCCCTCCCTCCCTTCATCCCTCTCTTTTACTCTAGCTCTCTATCCCCCTGTCTCTCTTGCTCTCGCTCGCTACGCAAACTCAAATTCTGAGCACTCTCCCTCTCCCAATATTTAATTGGCCAACAAGTTGCCAGGCCGGGGGCGTGTGATTGGCTGTTGCTAAGCAGTGGGGAACAGGGAGGCAGGGAGGGCTCCTGCTGCGAGGGGCGTTACCGCTGGCAACTGGTGGGGCAGGGAGGGCACCAAGCGCAAGAGCCTTGCGTCTACAAGCGTCGAGTCTACTTTCCAAGTGGAAAACACACACACACACACACACACACACACACACACACACACACACACACACACACACACACACACACACACACACACACACACACACACACACACTCACAGACTCAGTCTGACTGACACAACACAAGTAAAGCTGTCCCTCCTTTCCAGAAGGGCATAGGGGTAAACAAACACAAGAGTAAATAAACAAACAAACAAACAAACAAACAGCATGCCTGACTGAAATACGCCACAGAGTAGCAGTGGTAGAGACTGGCTGCTCTGATACAGAAGAGGAGAATACAGCACAGCACAAGTATTCAAACTTATCAAGCAGAGCGTCCCATACAACTGACAAGTCCTCTTCTTATGCGTTACATTACACAATCCCTCCAATTCTATGCCTGCCCCCCTTTTCTCAAAGCAGTTATATCTGTGACAATAACAAACGTTAATCTACCCAATATACTTATCTACCCACAAGCACTCTACAAGCACAGTCCTTTTTGTTTTGCACTGCTTGACTTCAATGTTTTTCTAATTTATTAACATGCCACTGGAATTTACTTCCTCGCAATAACAAAGCTAGCTGACTGTGGGGTGTGCAGTATTTTGTTGTTAGCCAAGGCTATATGTGGAGCAAACCAAGACTACATCATCCCTTGGTTTTTCCTCAAAAGCATGTTCATGGTATTTATATTTTATTAAATATAAAATATTTAATATTTGTAAAAAAAAAAGAGGAAGTTACAGGTAGTGAACATTTTATCTAATATTTTAAATTTTTAAATGACTAATTTCTCACCACCTGGCAGCTCCCTTGCATCACGTCAGACTGAATACCACTGCAGTAGAGGGATGGAGGGGCCGTTACTGGACTTCCATCAGACAGACACAGACACACACACACACACACACACACAAACTGAGACATGCCATAAATAAACCTGCCAAGTGGTCAAAACTAGTTACCACACCTACAAATGAAATTCAAGGCTACAGAATAGAAAACATCTCTGATGTCCTATCTCCATCCCCCTCCCTATACCCCCCACCTCTCTCTCTCTCTCTCTCTCTCTCTCTCTCTCTCTCTCTCTCTCTCTCTCTCTCTCTCTCTCTCTCTCTCTCTCTCTCTCTCTCTCTCTCTCTCTCTCTCTCTCTCTCTCTCTCTCTCTCTCCCTCTCTCCCTCCCTCCCTCCCTCCCTCCCTCCCTCTCCCTCTCTCTCCCTCCCTCTCTGTCCCACTGTCTCTCTCCCTTCCTTCCTTCCTCCCTCACTCTCCCTCTCTTTCTCTCTCCCTCACACTCTCTTCCTTACTCACACACACAAAAACACAAAGACACAGTATTGTAAAACTGAGCCTTCCAGGCTGCAGCTATGTTTCTGACAGCTGACAGGTTCTGGAGTAGACTTCAGAAGCCATCATCACGGCTCCCACTGTCTGGCAGATACAGGGGGTGAATGAGCTAGGAGGCTCTTCTCCCGCTAGTTGGCAAGCCAGCCTGGAGAGCTACCGGAGTTAGAGCTTACAGTTGTTGTGCCACAGTAACTGGGTGAAGACTTACTATGGTGATTAGGTGACAGTGTTGGACCTTGACAAATACCGCCACCTCCATGGCTGTAATCGGCTCATGTCTCCGCTTGTAAACATTCTGGGGAAGACTGAAAAGAGGAGTGGTGGAACTG
The DNA here is from genome assembly GCF_900700415.2 of Clupea harengus. NCBI lineage: Eukaryota > Metazoa > Chordata > Actinopteri > Clupeiformes > Clupeidae > Clupea > Clupea harengus. The sequence goes on from NC_045165.1 coordinate 13,318,887, forward strand.
TAGGCTAAAAAGTCATAGCTGATACTGGAACACGAAGCTGCCAAACACCTAGCAAATCAGTGGACTGGCTGCAATTGGGCATTTGAAGTGTCAAGGACACACGGGACGGGAGAGATTGTTCCAGAAGGTTTCAGAGGTTTGTCTGACAAAGCAGCGTGTGGTCGACGCTTATCAAGCCGTTTAGACCTTGGGAAGTTTTTTTGGTTTGGCAGAACACAGTTCCTGTACAGCAGTGGTTCCGTAACTGTATGGCACGCCACGCAGGGCACGGGACTACAACAACGGGAGTTCAGGTGGCGGGTGAAAAAATAGAACAAAAAACCTAAACAACCAACATGTTGTGCTCTTACAACATAGTTACAGCCTATAACTAACCTATTTGGTGACGGGTTTATAGCCTACTTACTACTTATATGATATGGTCAGGGCCTACCAATTAGGCTATTTATGTTATAGGACAGCTAGCCTAATTATTAATACATTGAACATGCGCCTAACATGAAGATTGTTTGGATTGATTACCCAGTAAGAAGTCAAAATGTTTAAACAAAATTTAAACAAACAATTATTAAAAAATGTTTAACTGATAACGTATTTAAGTTTAGCCGAGTGATGAAATTTATTTTGAAGAAAAGCTATGCAACAGCTGGCCTGGCATCTGTTTTTTTGTAATAAAAGTTAAACTGAAGTTAATAGGTGAGTGTCTCAATCTTTGCACTGTGGTGGTGGGGAGTATGGGCTTCAAAGAGAGAAAACACTTTAGAAGGGTTACTGACAAGGGCACTGCTTCTCAAATATCTGCACTCCTGAATCCGAACAGGGGCGCACACACACACACACACACACACACACACACACACACACACAGCAATAAAAAGACTGAGATCGTCAGACAAAGAGTCTGGACTGAGAACTGTCATTTCACCACATCAATATGATGTCCACAGCACCATTAGCATATAAGTACTATTCCAATGAAGTACAGTATCCTATTCACAATAACGCTAGCAGAGGGATTAGCCGTATTATAGCTCTTGTGTTGTTCCATTGTCCATTGTCTTTCTACCCTCGTCTTGCTTTCTCTAGAGGTTGTTTCTTGCTCAGATGGAGACTCTCTCGCTGCGTTTCTACTGGGCTTCCGTGTTTTGGCCCTGTGGTCTCCTGAGGTTCGTTCCTCTTGAAGTCATCTGCTGATCAAATGGCGAAGAATGCTGCCACCAGCTACCAATTAGAGATCTGCCTTTGCCACCCGTACTGTATGACTAAGTGGGAAGGGGGGTTCCTTGTTTATGTTCCTTGGTGTATAGGTTCCATGTCTTGTTTGTGTGTGCGTTGCCTGTTTGTTTGTTTATTTACACTCTTATGTCCTTAGGTCAGGCTTGACACTGTCCACTGACGAGAGGTTTGAGCTCAATGCCGTCTTAATGATGCAGAGGAGTCCACAGCCCAAAACAGGGCACTTCCTCCAACACTGCTATTGTTTTCAGCCCAGTCTCTGTGGGCTACCCAGGCGTGGCTTCTCATTGGCCAGCACTGCAAGGGCTGTGCATCACAGAGAGGGTTCCCGTGGGGACTTCTTCCCCCCAGAAAGTCTGTTCCGTATCATGAGGAAGGCCTGGGGGTGAGCGCAGACACATATAGAGATAGAGCTGGGGAGTTCACGGCTTTGATTACACTCAGGGTTTGTTTGTGTGTGGGTGTGAGTGTGAGAGAGAGTGTGTGTGCGCGCGTGTGTCTCTCTGTGTGTGTGTGTGTGTGTGTGTGAGATAGTAAAACTGCAACATTAAGTGGAGGGGCCACTGGCTCTTAACCCCGCCGTTTTAAACCTTTAAACTATTATACAAATGGAGCCCAATTCCAGAAATGTGACCACTGTGTGTGTGTGTGTGTGTGTGTGTGTGTTGTGTGTGCATTTGCCAGGGTACCAGGTGTGAAGGCAGCTGCTGGTCTCGCTCCTGCAGTGACACGGAGGCACAGTGCTGCTGTGTTTAACACACACACACACACAAACACACAGTTGAGTTGAAGATGGACGGGTAACACACCGCTGACCTAATGTGGACACATCACAAACCAGCGGCAATGGCCAAGGTACCAGCAGCTCAACAGCTATCTGTGTACACATTCACACAGAGCCAAACATCACAGTCATACTCAGACAAACACAAACACACACAATGACCCACTTCCCACAGGCTTACTGCATAGCGAAGTTAGACACCTTTTCATATGTTGGAATCATATCTAAAATCTATAATAAACCATCATTATCATTATATCAAAACAGTGTCATCCTCATTGTCTTCATTACTGGCCAATAAATGATCAACCCCTTATTCCATCGTTTAATTACAACAACGTAACAGTCTCTTGTTATGTCATAACACATCGTCTCTGAACTGCCTCACTATGTTTTTACCACATGACCATCACGGCTAGTAAAACAAAATTGAAACAATGAGGGACACAAATCCAAGCCTAACCCTTTGTTTCAACACGGGATGCTATATGAGCATTTTGTTTGTAAACCTCACTAAACATCTGCTGAAAAAAAAGTAAAACACTAAAATCCTCAGCACCAGAATTCTGCACGACCCTTTGCACTGATCAAACGCCTTCATTAAGAGCTCAACATTTAATCTGCGATCACCACTTCCCCGAGTGAACTCCGTGGCCCGTGGAGTCCCGGCTTAGTCTAACTCACCCTCTGGGCGCTCGGATCAGATCAGACGGACGAGCGCTGCACTGCGCCACGTTGCCCACGCTCTAACCGCGGCCTCCAGCTGGGCACAGACCCCGAGTAGAGCCCGCAGCATCGCCAGCGCCGACTCTGACTGAAGGAATGAATGAATGAATGAATGAATGAATGAATGAACAGCTCTCTGTGGGCAAACGGGGGGGTGCCACGGTTTGTTTGAGTTGAAATGGTGGTGTTAAGTGGCTGTGGGGAGTGGGACGTGTTCAGAATGAGTTAGAGTGCGTTGTCGGGAGCTGGACTGATGGTGAGCGGTGTGGCTGTGGCCTTCAGACTGAGAAGGTCTCCTGTTTTTGGGGGGGGGGGGGGGGGGGGGTTCGTTTGAGGACTTGCTGGTGTTGCCGTGGAGCTTCAATGCTGTTGTGGTGCTCCAGACGAGGAGGATGGAGGGTGGGGTTGGAGGGTAGAGCATGGAGGATGGGGAGGGGGGGGGGGAGTGAGAGAGGGATCTTCTCCCTGCCATGCAGTATTCAAGAGGCTGCCACTTCAGGGCACTGCAGGGGAGCGTAAACATACGAGGGCGAGAGAGCGAGACAGAGACAGAGACAGAGAGAGAGTGTGTGTGTGTGTGTATGTGAAAAGGAGAGCAGGAGAGAGGGAGAGAGAGTGACAGAGAGCAAGAGAGAGAGCGCAACAGCAACAAGAGAGCAAAAGAGAAAGGAGAGAAAACGTGCTGACAGCTAGACAGCATGATGTGGCTATAGATCATGTGCATGGAGTGTTTTAGTGTGTGTGTGTGTTACAGATCTGGCAAAACTGTTAGCCAACAGATGTATTTCCGTTTTTTTCATTCCCTCATATCACAGGGAGACAGAGATATAAACTACAGGAATGAAAGCCGAGGTATGACAGGCTCCAGGGAGATGGAGACAAATACAGAGAAGGGCTTTGGTCTCCGCGCACAGCGTACAGACAGATTACACACTTAGACATATACCCAGAGTTTTAAACACACATATAGCCTGTGTTTCACTCCCTCTCTCTCAGGCACACACTCACTTTCAGAGCTCATTAAACTAAAAACTCCTTCTTCCCTTTCCTCTTCCTCCTGCTTTTGCTCTTTCCCCCTCTCTCCCTCTCACACACACCACACACACACACACACACACACACACACACACACACACACACACACACACACACACACACACACACACACACACACACACACACACACACACACACACACACACACACACACACACACACACACACACACACACGCTCACACCCCATTAAGGTTCCTCATGCACAGTTTTGACACCTGTAATCGGTCATTCTGGCATCCCTGGCGCTCAGGGAAGCACTAGCCTCATTTCACTATAGGTGTGTTGACATCACCTTCAAAGTAGGTTATTTGGTAAGTGTTACCCTGTCTGTGTGTGTGAGCGAGATAGGGTGTGTGTGTAACCGAGATAGGGTGTGTGCGAGTGTTGCTGTCTGTGTCTGTGTGTTCATTAGGGCTGCAACTAACGATTATTTTGGTAATCGATTAATCTATCGACTATTTTTTCGATTAATCGACTAATCTAATGATTATTTCCCATAGCAAATTAAAATAACGACTCAAAATGTTGGAGTAACAAATGTAATCATCATAATACATAAATTAAATAGTAATACAAATTAAAGTGCAAATATGCATTTAAAAGTAAAGAGAAAGTGCAAATAAAGTTTTAAAAGTAACTCAAATTAGCAATCAAGCCTCTGCAAGTGCAAAATAACGCAAGAATAACTGGGCTGCAAGTGACATTCAAATTCAACTTATGAAATATATTTTTTTCCCACAATCTTTTGTTTGAAGAATGCTAAGTGGAGGAGGTTAACTATTCAGAACAAACGAAAATACAGGCTACTCTGATAATTCACTGATTTACTACATTGCACTTAACATAACTAAAATAGCGTTAGAAAGCATCCTCCATGAGACGTTCTGTTTTCCAATATGTAAGCTTAGTTAAACCTTACTATAAGTTATAGATATATCATATATGTCTATGGTAATTTCTGCTAGACACTCACTGTTCTTGTGCTCCCACAGCTCATTCTCTTTGAAATACTGGAATAGTGCTTCTTTAACTACTAATAATTGACCATCATTGAGAAAAATTACAACTTTTCTGTTAGCCATATCTCATATGCAGCAGCTACTAAAGCTAGCTTTGTTTATTGTTTCCATGGTAACATGAGCAGTCTCAGAATAATTCGCTTTTCTGTCGGCCATTTCTGATATGCAGCACATGAAGGTACGAGAACGGAGGGCAAAGAAAACGGTGCATGATTTGTATGCTAGGCTATTTGCAGATTATGTTCAATTTTTCTCAATGATGGTCAATTATTATTAGTTAAAGATGCACTATTTCGCACTTCCTATAGTGCATTGCAATGCCGAATGAAAATTACCGGTAGCTCTGCTAGCGTCTGCCAAAAAAAAAAATGACGTGTCGACAATTTTTCACAATCGACGTCGTCGATTTCGTCGACTAATCGTTGCAGCTCTAGTGTTCATGTGTGTATGTGTGTATGTGTGTATGTGTATATGTGTATATGTATATGTGTATATGTGTGTGTGTGTGTGTGTGTGAGAGTGTGAGAGAGAGAGAGAGAGAGAGAATACAAGAAGGGAAGGCTGACTTAATAAAATAATCCTGCCAATCCCTTGTCTCTAGCCTACATTAACGAGTAAACTGCAGAGAAAACTGGGCAAACAACATGTGTGCAACACTGAACAACAGACAGAGAGAGAGAAATAGAGAGAGAGATAGAGATAGAGATAAAGAGAGAGATTCGGTTATATTCAGTATTCAAAGTTAATTCTGGTCAAATTAAAATGCAGACAAAAATGTACTAAACACAGATTTGTCCTGAACGTCAATGGATACCGTTGCAGTGGAATGCAAGTTGAGTTGTTTTGACACAAACAGTTTCCTGAAATACAACACTTCACCTGTGTGAGTGTTCAAGTTCACTTAACCTCTTGTACAGAAAAAAAAAACTCCCTGTGAATCCACCCTAGTCCCTAACTGCCTTTTCCACACTAACCTAGGCAACTCCATTACATCCACCTGTATGTGTCTCTGCACACAAAAACACACCACAAACAACAGACACTTGTTCTATACACATCTCTCCTTACTCATCCCGCCAATTCATTCAATTAGCTTTTCCAAAGTTCTAAATCTCCACAGCCCAAGCCTCCGAGACGGAACTGGACAGGCATGGCTGGAGAGATCTGTCACGCTGCCCACATTCATGCCTGGGTGGGGCTGCCAGCTGTCCACTGCAGCCCTGCCCTGTCAAGCGCTCCGCCACTGCTGGCTTTGGAGACTTCACCAACAACAGTGCGGATTTTTACTAATGAAGATGGTTCACCAGGGCCCCAGACACAGCTGTCTCTCCTGATCCGATTTCTGTCTGATCCCGAAGTTTACTCTGACACTTAATAAGGCAAAAGGGGGGAATTAACTCTTCATGTGATCTGGTCTATTCCGTCAGTCGTAATTAACTGTTTTTTTTTGTGTCGCCTTCGTTAGCTGCTTTTTAAAACAATTTGAAAGTCCGTGTAGATTGCTTCCGTCTCCTGTTGCTAACCATATCCATGAATGCCGCGCACGCAAGTTATTTGGCCGCGTGTGGCCACCGGCAATCCTGCCTGCTCTCACAACTTGCTGCTTGAAGAAGACCATAGTTGAAGTGCCTGCCGGATGTGTTGCGTAATACTTTTAGGTCTTTGAGACGAAGTCATGAAAGGAAATCGGTTGTCAATCAACTAGTCCTTTGGATCTTAGGAGTCGTGTGTAGTGTATTCAAGTGAAATTAATTAAATTAAATGTAATATGTGGTTTTCGGTTAACTGAAATAAGGGTAAACATTGTGCATTGTGCATAATGATTTGTTTTTTAGATTGACAAATTTACAGCGAATTTACCGCGAGATTCCTGTTGCAGGAAGTTAACATTTACACCGTTAACTTTCACTGCAGCACCTACCAAAGACCTATAGCAAATTCCACCGGACATGTCATCATCCTCCCAACCTTTCTGAAAGACAACCTTTCTGCAAGAAATGTCACCACAATAAAGACATCGCATGTACCACATAATACTAATTGTCATTCAAACGTGGTACAATTATTTTAATTTATTGTTGTTATTGCTCAATCGCAGTGAAAAAGTTGGGTCTGCAGTAATGTTCTGTGTAAACAAAGTTGGCCTCTTGATCTCATGGAACATATTATCAGCTCAGAGTGAACTACAGATAGAGGCTTCTGGAAGTTTACCTTTCGCACTGCAGCCCCAGCCCTTAAGACTGAACTAACAGTTATACGGTCGCCATGTAACTAAATATGCTAAATAACCAGATCAAGGAATTAAACAATGCTTTTACAAATGTAAATGCAAGTTAAGGTCGCTCACTGTACCATTACAGTGGCTAAACCTCACAAGACAACTAAACCACATTCACGTTAACAAGCCAGTGCTAAGAATTTAAAGAAAAGGTTATTTTCATTAAATGCAAGTTTAGATGTCTTTAGTACTAAGATACTTTTAATACTGTTAAAACTTCTGTCAGTGTTTACCAGGTGACGTATGCTTTATAGCGAGCTGCTTCCAAACATGCCAAGTTAGCTCATTGTCACGGATATGACCTTGATGTAACTAACGTTCATTTTCCAGATGCCGCAATCTCGATAATGTTAGCTCGTTCATGTTAGTTGCTAGTTGGTTAGCTCGAATATGAAGCTGGCGGGCGATAACTCTCTTGAGCAAGCCGAATGACTGAGAATCAGGGGCGACGGGAACAATAAGGGACATGTCAGAACACTACCATCACCGAATTGCTTGCTAGCGAGCGGGCATGAACTTTGAAAGTAGATTGAGTCAGTGCACTTTGACAGCTAGAATGTCATGTGGTGTGAACTGTTTTCTGTGACAGCAACAATCAAACAATCGACACAGACGAAGTTAAAAAAAAAGGTTAGCTTGCAAGCTACATGCCTTTTGTGGTTGAAGCTTCCATCGCTGTCCCCAGGTGTCTCCTCGCTTTCTACATTCGCACCATTCTCGTCATCTTCAATAGTCACGTCCCCATAACCTGAGGTGGTGACGCTTTCAAGGGCCCGCTCCGTAACTCCATCGTCGGTCTGGTCCAGGGCCGTTTCTGTGTCCTTCCCGACGGAAGCTTGAGTTGCAGAAGTCCCAGTCAAAGCTCGAAGCAACAACAGGAGCACTAGAGAAATGCCCACGTTTCCTAACTGAAACCCCTTTTCCATTGGTAAAAGTGTCTCATTAGTAAAAAGGCATTCACATACCAAACCATAAAGTGAATACAGTTGGAAGAAGTGACAAAACGGCGCCCAAAAATAGTTTCTTGAGCTTAGTTCGTCACCTAGCCTTGTCTTTTCGTTGTCTTTCCTTAACGTAAACATTCATGGCCACTTGGGCACCATGATATTCCCTTTATACTTGACGTCGGATGAGCCTTGGTAACACTGAACCCACCCCGTTTCCAAACACGTATTGGTTGCAAAAAATGTTAGACGTGCTCAGTCCCCTGTACTGCAAGATGGTAGTTGCTTTATCAAGTCAATCATACCAGCTCGTGTACTCAGCAGTAGACGATTGCTTAGCTCGGTTGTCATTCACGACTGAGCGTGCCTATACGAACCGCCCACCAAACGCTGAATATTACTGGATGTTAGCACGTCAATCAAATCATGTAGGCGGGGAGAGAAAGGGAGACGAGTGGCGTGTCTGGACATGACCAGTGGAAATTCTCTGACAGGACTGTATCGTGGCACTGATATGGCTGCAACTCAGCCAATGGTCGAAAGAAAATGTACCTCACATTCAAACCATTGGCTATTTTACCCAAACCGCGAAAGGACCTCTGGTTCGTAATTCGCTGTATATAACTGCCTCTCAAAGTCGTTGCTACGACAAGTTGATCAGAGGCGGGTTTTTGGCTTTCACCGCTCTTGATTGGGTCGAATAAGATCGAGATGGAAACATCTACGTGGCTGTTTGCCTCAGGGCAAATGTGGACCAATGTCGGTTCGGTTCTTCCGGTTTCACCCTTGGATTTTAGACACAAAAATGTCGTGATCATGTGCTTATTACTTAATATTTACTGTGATAGTAATAAACAGTTTTCCACATATACGAATTGATAAACCGAAATCTTCCCTTAGCACATGTAAGGTCTACTTCTATAATACACACATAATTTGACATGTCCATCTGCTAAACTTAATTTAGTATTCTGTAACTGTGTAAACAATAACCATTTCGTCAAAGTATGTGGTTTAGTGCCAAACCTGGGTAAGTTAACCTGAGTAAGTGTTAAACCTAAAAGAGGTCATGTGGCTTTGTTTTGCAAGGACAATGAAGCCATAACACTCTTCTATTAGAGGTTCACCACTTACTGCGAGTTAATTCACGCAGGTGTGTCACTAACTAGGATTACCCCCGTTCTGTCCCATCTTTCCAACCAGTTTCCAACACTATGGGCGACTCTCAAAAGCAGTTTACTCTGACACCGTGGCGCCTCCTTGTGGTGAATTATGACTGTCTTTGAAGTATGATAACTTTCTTACACTCTAAGGACATTAAAACACAATAATTAAAAAAAACAATGCAGATACTTCCTTTCTTAATCTTAAAATAATCTTGAACAATCTCATATTTCAAAAGTGTATAAAAACGACAACCACCAAGTTTTGTATTTGATTGGTCCTGTTTAAGATGGCAACTCACAGTATAAAGTAATAATCAGTTTCCCTGTTTCCACTTCACAGTAGTGCTGGTACAGACTACATTTCCCAAATCCACAGTAGATCAGAGACCCCTGGAACATGGGTATACACAGCCTTTGAACTACGAAGATGCTCAATATTCTCTTTCAACAGCAAAATGCCTCAATGTCATGATGGCATTTGGCAGCTGAATGACTTGACAGACCATCAGTACAAGCAAAGACAGACTTGAAATAAGGCCAGTTCATTTGAGACTCCACAAGGCCATTGGCAACAGGCACATTCTCATAGAAGACAAAAATATCAATGAAAAAAACAAAACACGTCATCACAATTCATCCAACTGAACTTCAAAATAACAAAAAAATATTTGTTAATTAGTAGGCAAATTTTCTGCTTTTCTCATAAGTATACAATCACAAGTACCTATCGCAATGCAAGGGAAATGAGAAAAGAAATCACACTTGAGAGTCATTAAAACAAATACATCTAAGGAACACCAATACTTTTGTACCTGGACATAGACATTTTGGTGAGGCGTCACTCTGTGAACCAAACTGAGAACTCTACTCTCCCTCATCCTTATGCATAACATGCACCGACCTTTGGTTTGTTTAAAAAAAAAAAAAAGAGAGAGAGAAAAAGGCGGCGTGTGCGTTTCGTGGCGAAAGGCCAAAGCCACTGCAGTATTCAGGCTTCTCAGTGCTGCTCATGGGACCCTTAGCCACTGCATGTTACAACATCTCCCTTCCTGCTCAACCACACCACTGTGAGCTCATCAAGTGATTTGAACGCTACTGATTGGCTGGCTTTGATGGGATCAGCCAATTAAGGGCTGACACCTTCTCTGTATTCACAATCCTTGATCGCCTCAACTGAAAGACATTGTAATTGTCTAATGAGTATAAAGTAGCGTGTCCGAAACAGGAGAGGCACTTCAAATCTGCAGGGCCTAGGGTTCTTACATGACGACTGAGAAACCCATTACACCACAGAAACAAACATGAGGCACAGTGAGCGGAGAAAGTGAGCGGAGAAAACGTGCAAGAATGGGTGAACTGTCAAATCAGTTTGACAGACATGCAGTTACACAGCATTTTAGGCTAAAAATGCATCCCTCAGTCAGAGGGAAAGACATTAACACCCCCACCCCCCACAATTACCTAGCTCTCAATCAAGCGAGAGAAATACATAGAGAAAGAAGAGAGACAGAAAAGAGCCAGAGCACCCCTCTCTCAGGATTAGCACCAGTCTGTAAGAGGTCCAGTATGGGTGAGGTTTAGTCTTTCCGCTATGCCCTGGCAGTTGAGTGAAACCATTAGGGCAAGAGCAGGGGGATATTCCACAAAGCACGATTCCCATGTTAGCCACATAACTATGCCAAGTGCAACATGGAAGCCACCCAAATCTGGCACATCGATTTGGGTAAAAAGTGCTGCTTGGGTTGCACGTCAACGCATCTTATCAGATAATTCAGCGATTCTGCTTTGCGGAGTACACTCCCCCATCCAGCCCCAAGTGTACACCTGGCCTGAACTTTACAAGAAGAGGTGGTAGAGACATTCTGGCTACAGGAGTAGAAAATTGTGTGTGCTTGTGTGTGTGTGTGTGTGCTTGTGTGTGTGTGTGTGTGTGTGTGTGTGTGTGTCTCATATCTTCTTCATGGGCACTTGAGGTGACAGGCTGATAATCTCGGAGTTGAATGCTCGGTAGGTGAGGTGTCAGTTAAGGTGACAGGCTGAAGATCTCGGAGTTGAATGCTCGGTAGGTAGGTGAGGTCTCAGTTGCTTGGTGGGGTCTTAGATGATTGGAGGGTCTCTGGTCTTCACACTTCCATCCTCCATGCCGAAGTAAGCTTTCTCTGCCATTCCTACAAATAGCCCGGTCTCCACCACACCTAAAAGGCAAACAAACAAACAGAGTGAGCAGGAGAGATGAAGACTTCAAGAGACGTAGGCATACTACACCACAGGAAACTATTACGCAGGCACTGAATGTCACTGCTAAGCCAAATACAAGCAGCAATGCAAGAGACGGAGGATGATCTATTGTGAAATACAAGCATTTAGAGAGCAACTGCAGTCATCTACATTAACATATTAAATAGCTGAGTACAAATTTGGTACAACCCACTATTATGCTCGCTGATAATGTAGTAATTATGTTGTGTTGTCTACAGGGTCGGATTAAGAATGCTAAAGACCCTGTGCCTAACCACCTCATTATCCCACAAGATTTTCCGGACATCTAGGAAATGTACCAATTTGCAACCACGATGAAGTGCTACATCCTTACCATCCCACCCTTAACACAGCACACAAATGCACACTTTGGTATAGCAGCACTTCCTCAATGACAACTCAGCTACACCAATTGTGAGCAACTAGATGAGGTGATGCTAACTAGAATGTCAAAAAAAGATAAAACTCAATAATCCTATTAATCAGATTAAATCCTATTAAACGATCACTTTCACATAATTTAAGTAACATGATTATACAACACAAATTCAATGCTAGATCTCCACAGAAAACACAACACAGACACATACGTTTTCGTACAGTAGTTCAGGCTATTCCATGACAATCGAACTACACAAATTGTTAACAACTAGATGAGAGAAAAAGTTAAATCAGTACAAACAGCGTCTTTTTATCAACTTAACGGCAGTAGCTACAATCCCAGTTAGGAGTACTCTTAATGAAACTGGCTGGTCGTCTAAAGCCGTGCACTCAGCTATTGGCTATCGTGAGGCATCAACTCCTTTCTCTCCAGGAATAGTTGCAGGGTTGGTTGATGTGCATTGGTGCCGGTAGATTTTGTAAAGTCTGCATACTTGTTACGATAAGTATTTAAGATAAGTTGCTGACATTGAAACCATCTGACTTTGTGCCTCCTCTAAATAAAGCTGCACAGCAGGTTTGTCTGCCAACCTGATTTCCTTTTTGTTAATAACGAAATATTAGACTGCCGACATCTGTCATGCATTTCTTTCCTTTCAGACTGAATGTTTTGACAGCTCCATATTTTCATGTCGGAAAAAACACGTTGAATAGTCAAACAATAGGTAGGATAGCCAGTTAATTTCTAGTCTCAGAGAATTATATAGTCACAGAGAATTATCTAGTGACATGCAGTTTGGTTGCCACCTGACATATATACTCATATCATTTGTGGAAATATTGTGACAGGGTCCGATGTCATGCTTGAGGAGTCAGACTGACCTGGGATCATTTTGATGGCTGTGTTTACTTCCTTCCAGTTCTGGCTGTGCTCAAACTTCCAGTCCAGGATAAAGTTGCTGTTATCAGTCACTACAGGACCCTGGTGTTGGACAGATGCATGAATGACAGTTGAACCCACCAATCACACTTGATTTGCCAAACAGTTTGAGAAAAGCTCTGGTTATATCCGTTCCCCTTTTATGTCTAAATACAAAATTTCACAATGGTTATAGAATTGGTGGTCCAAACAAATATTGTAATGTAATAAATATTTGTCTAAATGTTTCATAAGTCGACGCAGAAATTATTTTCAATATTTGTGTGAGGGTGTGTGTGTGTTTGTCTCACCGCTTTGCTCACTGCCATCCTCAGCACAGCTTCACCACCAAACCTCTTGGCAATCGCCCTGGAAACGGGGATGTATGCCATGGGGATGACCTCTATGGGAACCCCCTTCTTCCACTGCTGGCCTAAAGCCTTTGAGTCTTTTCTGTACAGACAGGAAATGACACGTCACAACAGTAATCCTCAATGTTTAAAAACGTACTTAAAGGCATGATCCACGATTCTGGCGAAAAGTTGTTGATGTTTGAGCTCCTAGCCATTTGTTTGTTTCCCATTTACAGAACACCTGCGTGTTTTTAAGCACACCAAATGGAGTGCTAGAGGACCATAAGGAGCAATTGGCTGAATTTGTCAAAAAGTTTATTGGATTAGAATCATGGACCTAACCTTTAAGACGTCAGTGTCAAACCCTCTCACTCTCACACACCGGACACACTCACACCTACCTGAAGTCTGCGATGACTATGAAGTGTTTCGCACAACCAGCCACAATCTTCTCCTGAGTCAGACAGCCTCTGCCAGAGAAGGCCACCATATGTTGTAAAGAACCTCATACCACTCTCAGATATTTTCAGTCATGTCAAGGCTGAGGAAATGTGCCTTGTTCTTACCCTCCTCCCTTGATGAGAGTGAGTCCTGCATCCACTTCATCAGCACCATCAATGGCAACATCCAGCTGTTACAGACAGACACAAACAAACAAACAAACAAACACAAACTTTGAGAAACATTCTTGAGTGTGTGTTAAAATAGTCTTCTTTCCAGACACGTGTGAATGAGAAGCTATGTGTGGTGGCTGACTGTTCAGCAGCTCACCTCTGGATGCCGGTCCAGGTCAGAGAGAGTGAGGCAATGCTGCAGGATTAACTGACGCGCCTGAGGAGGAGAGAAAGAGAGTGCTGTGGGGAAAGGGGTGAAGGACAACTGATTTCACAAACATGGTTTCACACTCTCTCCACATTGACATCGGAAAATTGCACTTACCTGGAAGGAGGTAGGAACACACACAATGTTCAACTTCTCCTGGCGCACTCTCTCCGCTAATAAACACACAGACATGCAAGCATAGATATTTTTGCAAAAATACAAATGACTATCCACATAAATATGCCTTATTTATTCTTCCAAAGTACCAAAGGAAAAATCCACTTACACAGCCTATCAACCGCATACACTATGGTAGAGCCACTACCAATACCAACGACCTGGTTATTCTGCAGAGGAGGGAAAACAAGATAACACAGTTACAAACGGTCATACTCCCGCTACAGTTTAACTAAATTGCGGATTCTCCAAGGTCAAGGCATGCACGGGATACACCACACTGTTATCAATGGACATACTTTAGTGTTTCTGCTCTGCTCTTTCAAATCACTTTCTAAAGCAATGCTATTTTTCATTATAAGCCTTCCAGAGAGTTAGCTTGCTAATTCACGGCCTATGTATTGATCTGGACACGTGCAGTCACATTGAAATCAGATGACTTGAACTGGATGACAAGATTCAAGACGCTTAGAACTCTACTTGGTAAATCTCAAATAGTGAAATTCTTCAAACGGGCAAACTGAAAGTGTACTTTCACTCTATGGCACATAGTTATCCTTCCTGCTAATGTTATCAAATAGACATAATGTTATATTGGCGAAATGTCACTCACTGCTCAGGTCGAAAGAGTTACTCTTGAAACATTTGAGTAACTAGGCTGACTGCCAGTCTAACTTGTGGATAGCGACAATTACTTTATGTGCCCGTGCTTGATAGTTTCGCTGTCTAACTTCGCGGAAATGGCTTAGTAAAAAGATAAGACTGGGCACTGTACCCAGATATAGCTATCCGAGGATTCATCACCTTAGGTAAGAAGATAACACCTTAGATAACAAGATTGCTAAATGAGGAGTTAAACCAGGTTATTTGAGTAGTAGTGCACTACATTATTAACTTGTGAGCAAAGATGTAACATGTAAACGGAGGGGCAAAAACTACCTTTTAGCAGACCAGCATAATGATAGTAAGTGAAGAATGCAACAGTAATTGTCGCTATCCACAAGTAAGACTGGCAGTCAGCCTAGTTACTCAAATGTTTCAAGAGTAACTTTTTCGACCTGAGCAGTGAGTGACATTTCGCCAATATAACATTATGTCTATTTGATAACATTAGCAGGAAGGAGGATAACTCTGTGTCATAGAGTGAAAGTACACTTTCAGTTTGCCCATTTGAAGAATTTCACTATTTGAGATTTACCAAGTAGAGTTCTAAGCGTCTTGAATCTTGTCATTCAGTTCAAGTCATCTGATTTCAATGTGACTGCACGTGTGCAGATCAATACATAGGCCGTGAATTAGCAAGCTAGCTCTCTGGAAAGCTTATAATGAAAAAATGTCATGGACGAACTAAAGGACTGTTGTTCAGGTGTGTCATTAGTTCATTCATGAAGTTAAGTATTACAGCCAAATGTAACCCTGGCATCAGGATATACTTGGTTTACCTACCTGTATGTGGTTGTCCACTGCAGCGTACGCAGCGAGTTTCTTTGCTTCCTCTGCCATTACTGTTCCGTAGCTGCGAGGGCGACTCCCGCAAAAACACACGTGTGTCTCCTTCTCGATTTCAAAGAGGGGTGGCCTGATCCTCCCCCAACGCAACGAGGACCTGAATGTAAACCCGACCCACCCCTGGAACAGCATCACCCAGCCTCCAAACAGGTCAAGTCTGACATACAGGAACTGAAGAGATGGCTAAAAAGTCACTTGACGCTGGATGGTGTGCTCGTAGAGGCGTGTTCGTTTACGATAACGCGTATTATCGCGAGTTATACTATTTCACTGATATACAAATCATTGTGATTTCCACAATGCGCTTCTTGAAGAGGTAGAGATGAAGTGCATGTCAGTGGAATTACTCTGTTTGCCGCCGCCATCTTGCCCACGGCTACACTACTTGTCCAAATTGAATTTGTAAAAATTTTCCGGGGCTACCCCTCAAACGTTAGCTCTTAGAATAAAGAACAAGGCCCTTCAAGCACATTCAAACGCGCTTCTTCTGTTTGTTGTGACTGACTGTTGCTTTCAAGGAAGCATTTCGTAATGGACTGTCAAACACTGCTTCTGAGCGTCCATGCTTCATTTTATGATGGGCAAAACAACAAGGTGGGGTCATCCCACGATTGAAAGGGGCTGAATAGGTGTGAGATGAAGATCGGGGGTAATTACATTTTTTCTGCCGGATACAAAGGAATAGGCTGTGCAGTGAGTAACTCATTCCCCGACACCGTAAGAAACCTATGGATTTTAGTTTTCCTTGTTAGCACGCCCGTTCCCATGTACGAGGTTGCAAGTTCGAATTTGGTGCGAGACTGCTTGTTTACACAACGCGGAGCCGTGAATGTAACGGTAACCAGTGGCGACAGTGCAGTGCCGAGTAAACCTCACTCCCTGGCACTGCAGGTTACAGAAACACCTGCTGAAGCAAAACATACATCTGCTGCTGATTTCACAGAGACATTTCCATCTCGAAATTTGCAAACGTAATTTGTGTATGCATATGTTTAGTTCCACATGTTGTGTGGAATGTACCCTGACAGAAATAGGCAAATTATGTCCTGGCCAGGGGTGTAAACATAGCCACTGGAATACACAGCATATGAAAGTACCTCTATGCAGATGGAGAGGGACCCTCTTATATGTCAGCAAGATTCATCAAAGCACAACAGCTAACATTTAACAAGTGTGTGTGTGTCTATACACACCCTTAATCTGACAACACTGTCTCGGTCAGGGTGTCCAGGTGGACCTGACACCACTGGCCCGTCGCTGCTTATAACGTTAATTATCCTGATCTCAGACTGTAGCCAATGTAGCCTATAGCACAGTATTTTTTAGGAAAAGACTCAAAACTAAGAACTATATTTATAGATAATGTACTAATGTAGGTTATATGGATGTTCTGCATGTAGGTTTCTTTGCCCTTTCCAAAGCTCAATTCCATCATCCTGACTTGTGATGGGACTACACAGAAATACACTCAGACACACATTTTGGCCTTTATTTGGCAACCAGCTTGAAATGATTTATTTTCAGTGTATAGCATAAACCTCATATTCCTCACACGATTGCTCAGATAGACATTTCTCTCATTTGTTCACAAGTATGCAGTTTACAAATTCTTAGCTTATCTGTTGACAAAATTATTATTTTGACAATGTTTTTGTTAAATGCTATATAAAAATCTACACATTGTACATTCATGATTAGAAAAAAAGGCTAATAACAGAAGGAACAGAACAGCACGAAACATAACTCTTTAAACAAACCGGAAATTCAGATATAAGGTTCACAAACGGAGAGGAATATTCTGATAGTAATCGTGAGGAGAATCCAATGTAATTTGGGGAACGACAGAGAGGGGGCGCTGTTGGATCACCCACAGACGGAAGGACAGAAAAACAACACCATTACAGACCAGAGGTTCTCCTGTCTCCATGGAGATAAAGTGAGGAGAGAGAGTGTCGGGGATGACTAATGTATGAACTGGTGTGATAGATTGATAAAACTAAACTTCACTTTGAAAAAAAACTGTACATAATATCTTCTAATCCCCACCCTCTTTCTCTCTGTCTCTCAAGAGCTCTCTTACATTTAGTAAGAGATTATGCTAATTATGTCTCCTTTTCTCTATCGCTTTTCCTTTCTTTCTTTTTTTTCTGAGGTATCCCCCCACCCTCCGTCTGTTTCTAAAAAAAAAACACTAAATTGGAACTCTTGGTCTACTGAGGGGCAAGCCTCAAAACATCATGCTTACACGCCTTGCAAATACAACAGCATAAATGACAAGTAGTCCGAAACAGATGATATTTCTAGGGGTACTGAACTGTATCGCTTTTCAGGCCCTTCAGTCCCTATACTGCCTAAACACAAAATCTGCCACATGGTGAAATGTCACACAGGTTCTGACACAGGCATTGCTTTGATATGCCTTAACACACGGAACTGATGCTTCATATGGTTGGAATAGAGTGGCCATGATTGTTCACACAGCTTCAGGATGACCTCTTCTAACAGCCTCGGCTTTCAGGTGTGAAATGCAATATGTCGTATGCATCAACGAGAGCGAGCATGAGTGGATAGGCTACCCTTGTGACTGAGATATCTGAGATACCTTGGCTAATGTATGTCTCAGCTGTGCAGAAGCATATGGGAAATTGGTGCACTTCCCACAGGTGCCAACAGTGGACATATGGACAGTTCAAATGTGCATGAGCTGACATACGAGTAGGCCAAAGTCCTGAAGATTTGAAAAAACAAACGTGCTAGATTTACCCATTTCAATGTTTTAAATTAAATGAAAACCACAAAAAAGTCATATTAGCCCACTCACAACTCACAGTGACATTATTGCTGGTTCGAGAGTTCCCTGGAAATTAGTTTTGATATTAAATATTTAAAGAGAAAAGAAAAAAAAAACTAATGAACTCTTAGCAATTCACTCTCATCTCCAGCAACTATGTCAGTCAGGCTCAGTGCTGCAAGTGAAAGATCTCTGATTTGGCCAGGCTTTGATGTTTCCCCTCAATAAAAAAAAACCTTTTGTGCAATCTGGGCATGGGTAAGTAAGACTGCGGATGTTAGAAACAAGATGTGTCGAAGGAGGCAAATAACGCAGAATAGAGGGATATACCATTAAGGAAACCTATAGAGTAGCAGACTGCGGAACTGGTCACTGCTGGATCAGAGCAACACCTGTTCCAGAGTCACATGTTTCCTCTTAAAGACATTAACGACCTTGTGTTCCAGTCCGTGTGGGAATTAATACACGACAAATACCCTTTGTCTATCACAATCAGAACCAAACATTTATCTCTCTCTCTCTCTCTCTTTCTGCCTGTTTCTCTGTCTATATATTGCTCTGTCTCTGTGCACTCAAATATCTTTTAAATTCAACTTTAATAAACTTTAATATTTTCTTTGTTTAAAATAAATAAAACAACCCTGGGTTCATTTAGAAAAGGCATTTTTTTGTCTTTAGTTTTCAGTATGATTCAGAGAAGCCATGCTTGGATGGATGTGTGACTATATATTTGTCTTGTGTGTGTGTGTGTGTGTGTGTGTGTGTGTGTGTGTGTGTGTGTGTGTATGTATGTGTGCTAGTGTGCGTGTGTTTGTGTGCGCGTGTCTCTGTGTGTACATGTGTATGTGTGTGATGTGAGGCCTCTATAAAACTGATTCAAACTTTAAACGGGTTCAGATTCCTTTCCAGAGTCTGATGTCACTTCACTCAGAACACACACTTTACATTAAACACCTGTATCCAAACTAGAGATCTATATATTAACAGTATGACAAACACGTCTCTCTTAGAAATATCTAAAATACTGATCAGATAATTCACTATGTATATTGCTCTGATACACAGCTTTCAGAGAAGGGTATGTTTCTACATTTTGGTCTGTGCTGTCTCCTTAATTTGTATACTAGTGTACCATTATGAAAAGGAATGTCTGTGAATTGGTCACTTTTTTTGAGACAGTGTGTGTATGGGAGTGTGTGTGTTTATATGTGTAGGTCTACTACAAGGGAGACTGTTTTTGTTGGTCGTGCATTTTAAGTATGCATGTGTGTGTGTGAGTCTAATTAAGCACAGAGACACATGCACACAGACACACACACGTGCACACACGCACACACACACACACATACGCGAGAGTTGAAGGTGACTCTTTGGCACGGAACTCAAAAGGGAAAACAGTGGAGAGGAATGGAGGTCAGATAGAACTGCTACAGGCTGCTGTATCTCTACTCAACTCACACCTGATCCCGGGAGCAATCTCTATCTCTTTCTCGCTCTCTCTCTCTCTCTCCCACTCTCTCCCTCCCTTTTGCTCTTTCTCCCTCCCTCTCCCTCTCTCTTCTTCATCTTCCCTCTATTTCAAAATATATTCTTTCTCAAATTTCATCATTCTGTAGATATATATTCATCTCTCATTTTTTCCTGTCCATTTTTTTTGCTTATTTTCTCTTCTTCTCCTCCTTCATTGCTGCATCTCTTCATTCCAGTGGTCCACCTGTGCAGCTGCAGTTCCCTGTTTTAAATCAGACTATTTCCTCCCAGTGTTTTGCATTCCAGAACTACAGCCCCCAGAGGGCTTTGCGCCTGGGCTCAGTCTCTCTCTCTCCCTACATGTGTTGCGCGTCCATGATATCCAGGTAGCGAGCCTCGATAATGCGCGGGAGCAGGCAGTTCCTGTGGAACAAAGGAGTGGAGTGTGATTCTTGTTCATGTTCACACAGAGAAAAATGCCTGTGTATGCACAGATACACACACAAGTATGTCTGCACACACACACACACACACACACACTTTCTTGCACAGAAATATACACACCTAATTACCTCTCTCTCTCTCTCTTTCATTCTCAAACACACACACTCTCATTCTCAAACACACATACATACATATTCTGTATATGTCCATGCATGCGCACACATATAGGCATATATAGACCTCCACATAGGTACATCCAGGATGCACATACACCACACATACACGCTTTTACCTGATGGGGATGAGTATGATCATGAGCAGGGGGAAGATCATCTTCATGTAGGGTAAAGGGTACATCCCAAACGTACAGAGGAACAGGAGCTGCACCATCTGCAGGAAAGTGAAGTAATGGATCTTCCTCTGCGGGACCTTACGGATGTAATGTGTGGGAGGATAGGACGTCTGTGATAGAGACAGAGAGAGAAAGAGGGGGTAGAGACATTTACACAGTAAAAATCAATAACATTACAAATGTTGCAGAAGACATTTTAACCCCCCACCCCACCCCATCTGTCTGATTTAGAACTGCCAGTCATCCTCGGCTGCCTCATGGCCACAGAAAGGACGAGGATGGCGACAACCATGTCCATCAGCTTTGTTTCTGTTCAGCCAGGAGTGAGACAGAGGCAGTGCAGCGGGTGAGAGCAGGATGCCAAGGAGATTCCTCCCACGGCTCATCTTGGCTCTTTGACAGCTGGAGCTGGAGGCAGCAATGACAGGGGGGGGGGGACACCCTGATCACCTCAACCCCACCCCCCCCTCCTGGGAACAAAGCCAGTCACGTTTCCTGAGGCTTCCCGCCGGAGATGGCTCAGTGACTTACACAGCCAGGACTCCCCACCGCCACACACACACACACACACACACACACACACACACACACACACACACAGCACAATGGATACAGCAGGATTCCTGGCATTTGATTCATTTTTTTGTTTTTTTCTCTGTCATTGTTTCCACGTTATCTAGGAGTGCTTGTCACCATGCACGCTGCACCTGTGCTCTGAGATGTCTGGCTACAGCACTCGTGCGTAGAGCGAGTGACTGATGGAGGCTGTCTAGAGTGCAGAGTGAGTGAAGGTTACATGATGGGGGAACTAACTCATAGATTCCGCTGGTGCCATTTTAGGCAGGCTCAATGCGTCTGGGTGGAAGGAAGGGATGGGGGGGGGGAAGGACACTAATGTTTCTCGTTGCCAAAGTCAATGTTTCTTTTCACATGGTCTGTGGCGTCGATATCTTCAATACGTCTAGCGCTCACTCAATCACAAATAGAGACAGACACACACACACACACACACACACATAAACAAAAGCAAACACACACAAAAAGGCAGAGACATACAGTACACATACATTCACACACACACACACAGACCACCACACATACATGTAAAAAGACAGATCCACATACACACATATATACAAATGCAAACACACAGAGATAAAGACAAAGACATATATATCTATATATACACTCACTCTCACGCACACGCAGTCAATCCCTACACACATATATACAAAGATAAATACACACAAACACAGACACACATACACACAGACATAACCACCGACCAACACACACACACACACACACCTGTTCTTTGAGCAGCAGCGCCATGCGGTCACACATCTGGTTGCCGTCGATGGAGGTGAGGGCGATGTAGAGGAAGAGGCCGTACAGGACGGGTTTGGGGATCCACTGCAGGGGTACCGGCAGCAGGAACACACTCACACCGATCAGGATGTTCGCAACCAACGACGTCACGCGTGTCTCCTTCACGCTCACTATCCTGAAACATGCACACACACACCCGCGCACACACACACGCATACACACACACACAAATACAGGGTGAGCATTGTGTGATGAGAAAGAAGGAGAGAGGGAGATGAAGGAGATGAGGGGAAAAGCAAGGCACCCACATACACATTCTCACATTCCCTCACACCAATCAAGATGTGCTCCACATGTATTATTCCCTTCACACTTATTGACATGGATAGGTGACCTCAAACACACACACACACACATACACACACACAACATGTACACACAAACACACACTCACACCAATCATAGTATTTGCTATCAAGGACAGTAGGTCATACAAAATCTCTCTT
>NC_045165.1:13348909-13356409 GCF_900700415.2 Clupea harengus
ACACACACACACACACACACACATAACCTTACCATGTGTAATATAAGAACATCAACATTCATATCAGTACATTTCAAAGACATTAGTGCCGTACTTCTAAAACTGCAACCCATGAACTGTGACTTTACAATATATATACATGTGTATGACTTGCGCCTGTGTGTGTATGTGTACGTGTGTGTGTGTGTGTGTGTGTGTGTGTGTATGACTTGCGCCTGTGTGTGTATGTGTACGTGTGTGTGTGTGTGTGTGTGTGTGTGTGTGTGTGTGTGTGTGTGTATGACTTGCGCCTGTGTGTGTGTGTGTGTGTGTGTGTGTGTGTGTGTGTGTTTGTGTGTGTGTGGGGGGGCAGAGACATAGAGAGACAGAGGGAGAGACAGACAGGCGGGTCATTCAGAACATCAACATTTATAATGAAGTTCAGAGATTAAATACATATTTAAAATAAACAGTAATTTTTTAAAGTGGAGCTTAGGCTGACTTACTCACTCTCACAAACACACACGCGCGCACACACACATACGCACACACATGCACACACACACACACACACACACACGCGCACACTGCACACACACACACACACACACACACATTGCTCTGCTCTGTAGTAGTCTGGTGTTGTGCCTTATGTTTGTGCATGCTTGTCCATGCGCATTCGTGTGCACGTGTGCACCCATGTGCATAATATATGGGCATATGTTTGAATGAGCACACATGCATTTATACATGTGCATCTCTCCGCTGTGAGAGAACATGTGTGTGTGTGTGTGTGTGTGTGTGTGTGTGTGTGTGTGTGTGTGTGTGTGTGTGTGTGTGTGTGTGTGTGTGTGTGTGTGTGTGTGTGTGTGTGTGTGTGTGTGTGTGTGTGTATTTGAACATATATGAAGGCCAACCCGAGGAGGGGGAATCTCCCAGGCTTAACACTGTCACAAAGGATTTAAGCTTCAACTCCTCCGACCCCCGTCGTATGTGGTAAAGCTTTCAGATAATCATGAACATCAAACCACCAAGCACTGGAGCCCCAACCAGCTCTGCCACCCTCCCCGACCAGCTCAACTACTGCCACGCTCGCTTTGACCGGGGTATTAAGCTGATCTACTGCCACTCTCACACCCTCCACCTCAGATGTTTACTCCACCCTGAGCAAGGTGAATGTGTGTGTGTGTGTGTGTGTGTGTGTGTGTGTGTGTGTCTGTGTGTGTGTGTGTGTGTGTGTGTGTGTGTGTGTGTGTGTGTGTGTGTGTGTGTGTGTGTGTGTGAGAGATGTTTACTCCACCCTGAGCAAGGTGAATGCACGGAGGGCAACTGGCCCTGACTAAATACCTGGCCGCGTGCTTAAAGCCTGTGCAGGCCAACTGGCCGGGGTCTTAACGGACATTTTCAATCCCTGTCCCCGACTAGTTTCGAGACCTCCATCACGCCCCTGCAGAAGCTTCTACGGCCCTTAATGATGTCCATCCTGTTGCACTCAGCCCCATCATAGCTGAGTGCTTCAAGAGACTGCCTGCTACATTGGACCCACACATGTTTGCCTCGCAGGTCAACAGAGGATGCCACTTCCACGGCTCTCATCTCTGCCCTGACCCACCTGGACGGTCACCTCCCGTACGTCAGAATGCTGTTTACTGACTTCAGTTCAGCATTGAACACTGTGATCCCCTCAAAGCTTAGTCAACCTGGTATTGACTAACAGACTCCAGTCTGATGTGCCCTTCAACAACCTGGATCTTTCCACCCAGAGGAGATCATGGTGGACTTCAGGCAGGCCAGGAGCAATGCACACAACCGCATCTACATCAAAGGAGCTGTAGAAGAGTGTGTGTCAAGCTTCAAGGTCCTCGGCATCTCCAATAATCTCAACTGGTCCCTGAACTCCTCCATCCTGGCTCTTTTACTCTCTACGGATCATTAAGAAAGCTCACCTGTGTCCCAGGATACTGGTTCAGGCCCTGGGCTCTGTAAAGCGCCTTGAGGCAATGTTATTGTTTCGGCGCTATTTAAATAAAATGTAATCGAATTGAATTGGCGAACCTCTACCGCTGTTTCATTGAAAGCATACTCACGAACTGCATGTTCATGCCCCTGTGCTATGTGTGTGTGTGTGTGTTCAAGTGTGCAGTTACCGTATGTGTGTTAGTCCATGTGTGAGTGTGTGTGTGTGTGTGTGTTCAAGTGTGCAGTTACCGTATGTGTGTTAGTCCATGTGTGAGTGTGTGTCTGTGTGGAGCACCTACCTCCTATGAATATAGCGATGGGAGCTGTGGTGAGAGGGACCACCAGGGGAGACCCAGCACACAGGGAGTAGATGATCCCGCCAATACTCTGCCCAATGATCGTCTTCTGCACATCTTACAAACACACACACACATACGCACACACACATATGAGAATATCAGAATAATTTATGTCTTGGTTCTATCCCAATGTCAAAATGACTGCCTTCAGCATTAGAAACAGAACTGATTGTGATGCATTTATTCTGTTTTATATAGATGCCTTTTCTAGGCTGCCTTCACTTCACTGTGTGTGTTTGAGAGTGTGTGTGCGAGCGAGTATATTCTTGTAATATACGTATCATTTTTTGGTGAATCCGTGATTGCATGATTATGTTTGTGTGTGAGTATGTGTGTGTGTGTGTGTGTGTGTGTGTGTGTGTGTGTGTGAGTATGTGTGTGTGTGTGTGTGTGTGTGTGTGTGTGTGTGTGTGTGTGAGTATGTGTGTGTGTGTGTGTGTGTGTGTGTGTGTGTGTCTGTGTGTGTGTGTGTGTGTGTGTGTGTATGTGTGTGTGTGTGAATGTGTTTATTCACCTATCTCCCCGCGTGTGCTCTCATCATTGAGGGAGCCAAAAGCGATGGCTGGAAGCAGCATAATGATGTAGAGGAAGATGGCTGTGGTCATGTACTTCCCCAGAGCTTTGTTACTGCCAACAATACCTGCACACACACACACACACACCCACACAGAGACATATAATCACACATAAGCATGCACAGACACATACATATCCATACACACATGCACAAAGGCACCAACACAAGCTCATGCAAGCACACACACACACACACACACAAATACACATACACACATAATTATTGGAACATAATTATAGAATGGGTGAAAATCTGTTTGCCTGGATGTGACTGTTTCAACTGTGTACACCACATTGTGGGTGTGTGCATATGCATGCGTCTGTGTGTGTGTGTGTGTGTGTGAGTGTGTGTGAGAGCGTTGTACCATCTGTGAAGTCAGATGCGTAGAAAGGTAGACGTCGACACAAATCCTCATAGATCCCTCTCCCCAACCGGAAAAAATCTCTACACTGCAGGCACACAAGATTCATCAAGTTAATGCATGCAAATTCACATACACACACAAAGACGCACACATATGTACACACAATAATAAACACACATCTTCATTATACACATCACAACACATATACACACACACACAGCAATATACTTACACGTACACAAATATACCAGTACACAGCACATAACATATATTAAGCACAGATTACACATACACACGCAAGCATACACATACACACACACACACATACACTTAGACACCCGCACACTCTCACACGCACCCAGACACACACATTTATTCTTACACTGTAGAGAGAGGTTCAGCGTTAAAACGCGCACTCACACAGATATCAGCACACAGCACTGAGAGACAGAACATTGTATCTGCAGACTGGAGAGAGAGAGAGAAACGGAGAAAGGGAAATGGGGTTAGAGGGAGGAGAGCGGAGGAGGAGAGAAGCACAGGACGGGAGAGGAGAGGACATTAGAGGAGAGGAGAGGAGAGGAGAGGAGAGGAGAGAAGAGGAAGGGAGAGGAGAGAAGACGGGTGTTAGCACGACGCCAATGCTGGTGATCACAGGCCTCGCAGTTTCACTCAGAAAACATCTCAGCACAGAATGAGTACTGTTACGAGTACACACACACACACACACACACACACACACACACACACACACACACGCGAATACTCTCCCTTTGTCTCAAACACACACAAACTCAGACACAAACACAAAAGTCTGATGCTCCATCTAGCATCCACTTTGAGCATGGCACAGAAATAACCCACATCTATGAGTCTATAAATAACCCAAAATGAACAACAAATGTGGATGGAAACAGTGATGAAGGTGTTGTTCATTTGATCACCGTCAGAGGTGTGCTATAATATCGCATCAGCGCCGTGCGCTATTTCTATCCAGGGAGAAAACACACCACTCCGCCACTCTCACCCAGGCCACTACTGCTCTGCCCATCTGCTAAGAGCTCAAAGAGCTCCGGAATAACTGCTCGCTCCATTCGCAGGGAGCCACTTTTACTATTTAACCCCTAGCACAACTAGTAGAGCAAGATGTTAACACCACCGAAGGTTCAAAACCCCGGGACCACACACACACTGATAGAACCAAATGTATGTCTGCAATGTGCTGCTGCTGCGATCGCTCTGGATCATGGCGTCTGCTAAACGGACAGACGTGAAGGAGTCAGTGCCGTGAGGTTGTGCTTGTTCTGGTGGGATTGTGAGGTTGTGCTTGTTCTGGTGGGGTTGTGAGGTGGTGCTTGTTCTGGTGGGATTGTGAGGTTGTGAGGTGGTGCTTGTTCTGGTGGGATTGTGAGGTGGTGCTTGTTCTGGTGGGATTGATTTCCAGCGAAACAGGGTGACCAATTATAACTCATCATGACACAACTTAATTTATGATTGGCAAGATTTAGACTTCCTGCTGAATTGTATCACCCCAGAATTCCTTTACCTGAGGTCCAACTTTAGTCTGTTGTGAGAAGCCTAACATAAGCCTAAAATAAGCACAGTTAATCCACACCGATAAAACGCCTCAGCTCTGTCTGTGCTGCCATATGGCTGCTTTTTTAAACAGTGCCATCATCCTACTTTGAAAACACATCATTTGACTATGTGTGTGTGTGCGTGGTGTGGATGGACAGTTTGTGTGTGTGTGTCTGTGTGAGAGAGAGAGAAAGAAAGAGAGAGAGAGAGAGCAACAAAGAAAGAGATAGAAATAGTCCCAGTGAATGTGTGTGTGTGTGTGTGTGTGTGTGTGTGTGTGTGTGTGTGTGTGTGTGTGTGTGTGTTCGAGAAAGTCCTTTGTAGTGTTCATGTGAGATGGACTGCTACGAGTTGTTTGTTTTTACCTTTGAGTACACACCCAGGAATGTTATTCCGGGAAAACCTATCTGGGCTTTACACACCATTACAACCAGGCAGAATCGTGTTTGTGTGTGTGTGTGTGTGTGTGTGTGTATGTATTCTTCTTCTTGGCTCCCTTCCATACCAGATCATGACTGATTACGCACACACACACACACACACACACACACACACACACACACACACACACAGACACATACAAACTCTATCCGTTTGCCATTTCTCAAATGAAGCAATTGTGAGGAAATCACCATTATGGTTCATTTTTCACTTCTAAAAGAGGGGAACAATTTGTGTCGGTGTGTTTGTTTGAGTGTTTGTGTGTGTGTGTGTGTGTGTGTATTTGTTGGTGTTTCTGAGCCAAATCTTCACGTTTGTTTACACTTTGTGTGTGTGTGTGTTGGGGGGGCACTGCAAGTCCAACATGAAAGAAGCACAAGGACAATTTCATTAAAAGATGAACACAGGAACGTCATGAGAATGAAATAAGAAATGTTATCAAAGAGAGAAAATGGAAAAAGTAGTCTCAAGGTCAAAATGACCTTTCACACACTCTTTCACACACACACCCACACACACAAACAAGTAAGTAAACACAAACACACAAACGTCCACACCACCTGCCACACACATACCCACGCACACACAAACTTCCTTGCACCCTGACATACACACATACACACACACGCACGCACACACACACACACACACACACACACACACACACACACACACACACACACACACACACACACACACACACACACACACCTTCAGTGGTTTGTGGCTATGCGGATCAGTGCCCTCCTCCTCGGCGGAGACTGGCTTGTGCTTGGCGGAGGTCAGATGGTACCTCTGGATGACCAGAGCCTCCTTGAACTCCTGCTGCGTCTTCGTCTCCAGGAGCTTCTGGCGGAAGGAGATGTCCGAGAACATGGTGGCAAACGTGCGCCCCAGCTCCATAGCCGTCTTGGTGCTTTTCTGTGACGCAGAGAGAGAAAGGGCAAGAAATAGAGGGAAAGAGAATAAAGTGGAGAGGGAGAGACAGAGAAAGAGAGAAAATGAGGGGAACAAACGTGACAGAGTACCGACTAAGCAATCGGACCAAGTAAAATACTGAGCAATCGGAGCCTGGCAATTGAAAAAAGGCAGGTAAACCTGACTGTGTGTTCACTGTAGGCAGAAAAGTAAAACAGTAGATTCTGAAAATTCAAGATATGTTTCTTCCATACACATGCAAACTCTATCTATCTATCTATCTATCTGTTTGAATTTGAAGAGATGGAAAGATGGGCAAAACAGTGGTTGAGAAATGGAATTAGTAGGAAGAGAGAGTGAGACAGAGACAGAAATAGAAAGAAATAGGTAGAGAGTAAGAGAGAGAATGAGTCAGAGAGAAATGGGAATACAGATAGTGTAAAACAGAGACAGAAAAAGAGAACAGACCAAAGAGAGATGGAAAAAGAGAGAGAGACACAGAGGGAGAGGGAGAGGGAGGGAGGGAGGGAGGGAGGGAGGGGGATGTCAAGAAAAAGAGAACAAATCAGAGATGGGTGGATGAGGCACGGAGGAGAGCAGCAGAACAGATGAAGATGGATTTAATATGGCTCAAGCAGGATCTCAGAACACACACAAACACAACGCATACGCACATGGACACACACACACACACACATATACACAACGCATTCGCACATGGACACACACACACACACACACATACACACAACGCATACCCACATAAACACACAAAAACACGTGTGCACACACATTTGCATACACAAAACTCACACAGACTAACATACACCCACTATCAGAGAGGGACTTTGTGTGTGAGGACCGTTTGTGGTTCTAATTAGCACAAAGTATTGAGAGGTCTGGAGCCACTGCAGTAAACACACTCTTTCTTTTTCGCTCACTTTCTCTGTCTCTCTCTCTCTCTCTCCATCTCTTCCTCACTCGCTCATTCACGTACAAACAAACGCAAACGCTCGCACAGGCACACACATACAAACATGAAGATTTATTCTGTAAACAAAGCTCTAAATGTTTGGGGTAGATCTTCATTTGCAGTCCAGCATGGTATAACATAAAGACGTGTGTGAGATTTTGTTTTGCTGTACATACATGTATGTGTGTGTGTGTGTGTGTGTGTGTGTGTGTGTGTGTGTGTGTGTGTATGTCTGTTTCTGTTTGAAGAGCCCACATGTGTCTATGTGTGTTACCATTCTTAGTGGGGCCATAGCTCACCACAATGGTGTGTGTGTGTAGTTTTGTGTAAGCAAATGTGTACACATATATGT
>NC_045165.1:13358909-13371409 GCF_900700415.2 Clupea harengus
CTATCCTTTATGTAACATGTTTTACGTAGTCTGTTGAAATAGATAAGTTGAGTTGCCACTTCACAAGATCCATATATCCCCACTGGTTTTCTGAGGACTCTGAGGTTGGTAGATCATGGGGTGAATACGACGCCCAAGGTGCTGTTTCCCCTCATCTGCTCATATCCCCTAGGCTACATTCATTCATTTATATTGCCTTGATCTAATTTACTCCAACACACAGCACAGGTCATTTATGAATATATGTAAGAATATTCACTATCTGGGAATCAAATTCATGGTGATCTACAGGGCCAGGTCAAGAATAAGAATTAGCTTTATGTATCTATGATATACACATACATATAAATACATTACATGAGAATAATAATACATAATAATAATAATAATAATAATATATTATATAAGAATAAGAATAAAACTCATAGGCGGTGTTGTTTGAAGCTCCTCTGTCTAGTGCTGGAGCTACAGGAGCGGGTAACAGGTGGAGTTAAAGCAAACTGAGTTAAGGCTGGATGTTTACACCCTCTGTCTGGTCTCCCGTCTGCTGCGCTGGAGTGAGATTTTGGTGCCTGGCCAGGACACTGCAGTAAGACGCATTCCTTTAGTCAAACTGGCTGCAGTAGCACACACACACACACCTGTGCGAATCACAAAAACAACTCACCAGCACCCGGGGCTTCTTGCGGCACATCCAGACTCAATAGAACTAACACTGGCCCAGATACGGCCCAGATACGGCCCAGATACGGCCCAGATATGCGTCTCTATGCGTCTCTATGTGGCTCTAGGCCGGACCCGCTCTGCAGTCGGCTACTACTGCTGGGTGTGCTACCGCAGGGGAGATACGTATGTATACACTGAGTGAAGTTACCCTTGAAATGATTTCCACTGTTTATACCATCTGAAATGTCTTCAAAGCGTCGTCAAAGAAGTACTTTTGACGGTTGAAAGGGCTGAATATGAAGCGTATGCAATATTTCAACCAACTTTGCGTATTGACACATTTAGGATTTAAAATTGTAAGTCATTAACTACTACAGGGGGCATCTGCCTCCTACCCATAGTCCAACTACCCCGTGAAGATTCAGTTTTGATAGCTTGATAGAATACAATTTGATAGTCGTTTGCACACTCACTTTATTCACAGGACTAAATATTTGATAAGTAAAGTGATGTTTTAAATTTTAACAAAATGTAACACATTTGTTCGTTTGAATCCCTTTAGCAGTGTTTTAAGCTTTTCTATCTTTCTTGTAGTGTGATTTTAAGCGATAGCAGAGACTAGAAGTATCTTACTGTGGGGCCGCTCTGCCTGTTAGCCGGCGCACCTCTCCCCTGAATGAATGAATGACTCATGTAAGAGCCTTCCGCCTGACTAGCATTTTCTCCGCCGCGAGAACCTCAGTGCCTCTATGTTACTCTACTTTAAGAGTTCATTCCCTCATACCACCTCCCAACACCCAGCTCCCCTTACCCCCGACACAAGGTCACGACCTCATCAGAGCCGATGCTCATCACGACCTCATCAGCACTCCCTTGTGCTCGTCACAGCTCTCTCTCTCTCTCTCTCTCTCTCTTATACTCTCTGACACACTCCGACCTGCTCCATTCTCCGACAGCGCTGTCTTATCCCTTACGCTTCTCCCTCCCTCCATAGCGCATATGTGAAAGAGTCCATTACAGGCAGGGGGAGATGGACCTGATGGAGTGGCTAGTCACTTTCAAGTGCCCATAGGTGGTGAATGGGTCCTTCTAACTGATAGGATGATAGGATAAATGTTGCTGCAGTGTGTGTGTGTGGGGGGGGGGGTGTTTGTGTGTGTTGGTGTGTATGTAGGAGACAGGAAGGGAGGGGGCGAGGGAATGATATGTGTCGACCCAGCCTTTGCAAACACACTTGAAGTGATACTGATCAGTGACCATCTTACCGTTGTCATAGAAAAGGAAGCTTTGAGACCTGTCTGCATAGAGAGACCACAAACAAAAAAGGTTCAGCTTTTGGAAACAAACACATACACACACACACACAGAGAAGGCAAACACAGACAGAGAGAACACAAACACACACACACACTTTCACACCCAACATTTATTAGTCTTAAAAAAAAATGATTAGACATCCTTAGACTGCTGACATTGTTGAGAGACTGTCCCACTGGACACAATGGGCAGAGAGCACCTCAAGTGTGTGTGTGTGTGTGTGTGTGTGTGTGTGTGTGTGTGTGTGTGAACACAGCAGCTGTTCCTTAAGCACAGAGTCCTTCCCCTCCAGAAGCGCGCGGGCGGCCAGGGTGGCAGGGCTCATAATACCATACAAACAGTCATTAACGGCTATCAGGAAGATACACACATTAGCCATCAAGCATGCACGCAGCGACACGCCCATACATGTGTACACACTCTAGTTCGTACACACACAGACACACAGACACACATACACACCAACACACAATCACACCCTCACACACACATGCACACACACATTAGCGGTGACGTCTGACAGATGCTAAAAGCCGTAATGGCTCTCTCTCTGTCTCCCCACAGTCCAGTGAAATATGATTAAATATTATTACAATGAATTTGCCTGATTGTCCTTATATCATGACTGAACGACACACTGCTATTATACTACTCGCTAATTTGATTCCAGCTCTGATATGTGTCTCTGTCTCTATGTCTCTGTCCTCTCATCCTCTCCCCAATCCCCCATCACCTTCTCTCTTCCTCTCCGTGCAGGTTTTTTGGAGATGCACACCACATCACATGTTTAATCACACATTTAATTACATGTGCATTTTGTGTGTGTGTGTAGGTTTGTGTAGGTGTGTGTGTTTGTATGAGAGAGAGAGAAAGAGAGGGAGAGAGAGAGAGAGCCCACTGGTGTGTGTGCGTGTATTTCACTGCATTACATGAGAATTTCAGGTGTGTGTGAGAGAGAGAGAGAGAGAGAGAGAGGAAGTGTGAATGTGAGTTTAGACATACTGCATTTGATTGGTTAGAATGTGTGTGTATGTGTGTGTGTGCAAGAGTGTAGACGTACTACACTTGATTGCGTTAGCAAGTGTATGTGTGTGTGTTTGTTTGCGTGCTCCAGAGTGCTTCAGAGCTTGATTGTGTTAGTGTGTGTGTGCGAAAATGTAGATAAACTACGCTTGATTGCGTTAGCATGTGTGTGTGTGTGTGTGTGTGCAGAGCTAGTGCATTTGATTGGGTGAGCATATGTATGTGGGTATAGGAGTGCTCCATAATTGCATCCAGATTCCAAACTACTTTGCACGATTATCAGTTTCTCATCATTTTAATACCAAAACTATTAGCATAGATTAGAATATTCATGATGCATGTGGTGCTTATTGGCTCATTTGACTACCTTGGTAACTAATCAGATCCAATCTCCTGATGGGAGCCATGTATCCTAGCAACAGTGACAGTGAGGGGGGCGGTGCCAGTGAGTGAATAATTTATGTTTCCAAATTATTTTTTAAAGTTGTAATTGACGAAAGGAGTATTCCCCTTTGCGGTGTCAGAACTGCAGAAACACACACACACGCACACACAGACACTCACACACACACACACACACACACACACACACACACACACACACACACACACACGCGCGCACACACAGACACGCACGCACACACACACACACACACACACACACACGCACACACACACACACACACACACACGCACACACAGACACGCACACACACACACACACACACACACACACACACACACACACACACACGCACACACAGACACGCACACACACACACACACACACACGCACACACAGACACACACACACACACACGCTTACAGTAATGTTTAACTCAATTCAACAAAGTGCTTTACATTTTGCTCTTTGTTCTTCCTTCAAAACAATTCTTCACGATTAAATAAGTAATTTGGGATTTTCTCTGCAAAACGTTCTAAATATGATATGCAATGTTTTCACACCATAATCCGACTAATGCGGGCATGACCAGGTTCATTTGAATGCATTTGGATGTTGGCAGAGCACCCAGGGAATTGAGACACATTCGCTCAGGCGGAAATGATCAATAAAACCGTCAAAATTACACACGCCTCTCGCCTCTGCCAACCAGCTAATCTTCACAGTTAGCCTTGAAACACACTCACACACTCACACACACACACACACACACACACACACACACACACAGAGACATACACACAGGCAGTGCTTGAGACAGTAATGTATTAGCACGTTGTTAGGTCATGAATATGTAACCGTTTCCCTTTGATTTCAGACCGAGAAATTCTGAGGAGGGATTATGCAAATGACAGCAGACGAAAGCCAATGAGATCGATCACATGTGACAGATAGGCACGAAAGCCAATGAGATCGATCACATGTGACAGATAGGCAGGGGGAGAATGACCGCCCCATTACTACACTGAACAATAAGGAACCAAACGTGCTGTTTGTGTGTATGTGTGTGTGTGTGTGTGTGTGTGTGTGTGTGTGTGTGTGTGTGTGATAATTAGTTCTGAATCATGTAGGATAATTGTGTGAATCTGGATGTGTGTGTATGGATCTGTGTGGGTGTCAAGTGTGTGTGTGTGTGTATACTAACGTGAGTTTGTGTGCGTGTGTTTGTATGTCTATGTGTGTGTTTGTGACAGGTGTGATTGATTGACATGTCTCCATTATCACCTGACCACACACGCACCTTGCCAAAGTGACCTCTGAACTCGCTCACACACCTTCCAGGATGGATGGTGACAGGAGGATGGTGACACACACCCCTCAAACTTTATTTACCTTTCACTCCCCCATCACTTCTCTTGCTCTTTTTCTTCAACCTCTTCCTCCTGTCTTCCCTTTCGCTTCTCTTTTTTTATCTCCTCTCTGAACTTTGTCTTTTCACTCAATTTGTTTTGTTTTTGACTGTCTCTATCTCTCGCTCTTCTCCGTCTTGTCTTTACAACACTTATATGTTGCTGTCTCTCTCTCTCTCTCTCTCTCTCTCTCTCTCTTCATCTCTCTCTCTCTCTCTCATCTCTTGCTCTTTTACATCTTGTCTCTTTCTTTTTCTGTTTCTACTCTTTCTCTCCTCTTTCTCTCTGCCCTGGAGCTGAAAAAGACCTTGTCATGATCTTGTGAGAATGTGCAAAACAAGCCAAAGGAGGCTGGCACCCGCACAAGAACGCCCCAAATCCGCCCGCGAGCGAAGCACTTCCATAAATTCAGTGCACCGTCGGCTCTCAGCTGGGATGTCTGTAGACACAGCAGAGAGGAACAGCACACACACACACACACACACACACACACACACATGCACGCACACATGCACGCACACACACATACTCCTACGGGTGTTTTCATGACAGCTGAACTACTTTTGTTGACATGGGTAGAAGACATCAGGAGTACGACTGCACAAAGCAATATAATATTTAAGACAACTCGCTAACAGTGAATGTTATGTAACATTTGGTGGCTGTGGAAATCAGAACTTTTCTTTTTTGAAATCGCCTGAGGTTTCTCTCAGTAGTTCCTTTCATCCCTTAAATGATGCCTTAATACAAGTATTGTGAAGTCACTGTGATTTCTAACATCTTCCCATAATTATGCAAATCTAATCACGATGCAGATAAACTCATACACACACACACATACACACAAATACACACTCACACACACATACGCACACACAGAGAGAGACTCACCATTGACCTCCTGCGAGCCAGCGTCGGTGAAGAGATGGCTCATGATCTCCTCGAAGTTGCAGCCGGGCTCGGCGGTGTGCGGGTCCTGGGAGACGTGGAGCAGCATGGTCTTGAGCACGTCGTCCAGTGAGGCCTCGTCCTCGTGCAGCAGGATGCTCGCCCGCTCCAGGAAGCCGTCCAGGTCGCGATGGGCGCGCACCTCCTCCTCAAAGTTCATCAGCTTCACATACTGCACAAAACACACACACACACACACACACACACACACATAAGAGTAACATACAGACACACAGACATAGACACGGACACGGACATTGACACACACGCACACACACATATACACGTGTGTGTACAAGTATGTATGTAGGTGAAACAACATCAACAGCAGTGCAAGCATATAGACATTTAAAAATGCACACACACACAAGGTTATACTCACTAGGGGTTGCACAAGTACATCATTTTATAAATCGTGGAATCAATTTTCTGAAAAACTCAAGTACTCTGCGAGAGGAGTTCGGCGGGAGGTGTCAATTAAAAGACTATTCAACTACGATGAGGTTGATCTCAGCACATAGAGCAAAGCATAAAATGAATGATACAACGTGAAAACAACTCTTGGTCTTACTTTATGCAATGGTGAAGGTATGTATGACATTTTAATGTTAGTTACCATCATTCTACAGTAGCCCAAGATTCGTATTGTGTTTTTATACAGTGGCTGCTTCATTAGTAATCCCAACCAATTAAAAACTGAAATGAGTAGTATCTTGTATCTATTTTGAACAATGTTCATTTGTTTAGCCACGCTAGTGTAGTAGCCTAGTATAATATATGACACTTGATTTTTGAGCCATCCATGAGAAATCCGTCTATAACTCACAATTGCTACACGTTTTATCACAACTATTTTATCAAAGAACTGCCAAACAACTGATGCCTGCTGTCAGAATCCCTCCTTTTGTTTGACAAGGGCTCTCACTGAAAACCGAGTGCAAATGTTGAGATCCTCAGGAATGGATTTACGTTGGGTAGGCAATCATTTCACAGAGACAGATGAGTTCGGAGCTGAAATGCTTTACTTCTCCAGCACCACCCGAAACACTCCTACACTCATCCGCTCTTCTTCTCTGCTCTCAACTCCTTCCAGAACCTGCTTTACCCCTGACTCCAAACAAAGCAGTATGGGAAATGTAGTCAATACTAACAGTGAACAATATTTAGAATTCAGTTCTTAACGAGTACTCGATGTTAACGTGGAAACTTGAGAATTGATGGAGCAGCTCGATTACTCAAAATGCTCGAGTGCTCTGTGCAACCCCTTACACACGCACTCTTTCTCACGCACATACAGACAGGGACAGCCACTCTGAAAAGGTTTTTGACAATGAAGGGATCACGGCAAATACTGTCTGTATGGGCCTATGCACTCAGAGGAATTAAACCAACCATGGTGCTCTATTGCTGAGATTAGGCTTTACGTGACTGTTTTGTGACTATGTGCTTTCTGATGCTGTAACTTCAACCATGTGAGCCTCTGTATAAGTGTGTGTGAAAGTGTGAGTGTGTGTGTGTGTGTGTGTGTGTGTGTGTGTGTGTGCGTGTGCGCGTGCGCGTGCGCGTGCGCGTGCGCGTGCGTGTGCGTGTGTGTGTGTGTGCAACTGTTAAGGTTAGTGAATGCATACTGTGCAGAGGCTCAGGATCTACGGCACCTGCAATACCAGAGACACCAGACCACCGGAGGAGTGGAGAGAGGAGGAGAGAGGAGAGAGGAGGAGAGGGGAGGAGAGAGGAGGAGAGAGGAGAGAGGAGAGAGAGAGGAGGAGATAGGAGAGAGGACCAGCGAGGAGATGAGGGTAGAGAAGAAGAAAGAGAGGAGCGAAGAGAGGAGAAGTTAGGAAAGGAGAGAGAGGAGAGGAGAAAAGGAGAGGTGTGGAGATGAGAGGAGAGGAAAGAGAAGTGTAGATAGGAGAGGAGAGGACAGATAGGAGTGGAGAGGAGAGGAGAAAAGAGGAGGACTTACTCTCCTGGAGGTGTTCAGCAGCACAGATCCATGGACATCTGAATCTGGGGGAAGAAGGAGAACAAAGGAAGAGAGAACAATGCCCATTGAGCAAGGAACAAGAACTGAGCACTTCAGCTAATGAAATGTATAAACCCGCCTAGATCAACACACACACACACACACACACACACACACACAAATACACACAAATTAAACCCACATAAAACTGTCACTCAAAAACATACATTTGGTGACATTTCAAAGTATGTAGACTGTATATGAGACACGCACAATTAACCCACTGCACACAGCTTGCAGTCAGAGAATGTCCTACCATCATGGTTCTGATATCCCCAGATTGCAGACATTCTCCTCTACGTGTTTATGGAAAGGTATTCTCGCTTTCATCAATTTGTCTATTAGATACATGTAAGTATAGCAAGTATAACAATTTAATAAGAAGCTAAATCATTTTATTTTCATAAGGACACTAATATAAAACCTGAGCAAGAAATAGCATATGAAATGACTGCACATCTGGATAGCTCAAACTGCCCTAAAAGACAACATATATGTAAATGGACGGCTGCCTCTTATAGACCAAGGCGTAAAGGTTATTAGTATAAGGCTATTCTGAAAGTAGGCTAGGGTCCATACGGGTCAACCAACTCACAGTACTAGTCTTACTCATGCACTCACACACACAATCACACACACACACATACACATAATTATACACCTGCAGAAAGAACACATCAGTCAAACAGAAAGTGCCATGACATTTAAACACATGTTACACGCCACTGAAAAAAACATTAACAAATGCATACAGAGGCATTGCAATGACATTTAAGTCACATGTGTAAAATACACACGCACAGAAAGAGAGAGGCATAGGTTACTTAAATGAAAAAACTCATTATCGCTAAAAGATGTTCGTTTTGAGCAATGGATCTTGCAGGTGGGATTATTCTGACCCTGCTCTGACTCCTGCAGTTTCCCAGCTCAGATTAGAGCGACGTGGATGGGATTAGGATTAGGAGAGGAAGCACGGAGAGCAAAGTTGCCCATTTGAACAGGAGAAGCGCAGGGGTTTTTACGGGAGGTGAGAGATAGCGACGCGTGAATGAATTATGTAAGCTATTCAGCTCTTTAAGTGGCCCCTATCTCAGTGTCATTAACTCCCTATCTCTCCTTCTGGACTTGCTTGCTTCGCTTGCTCTTTCTTTCTTTTTCCCTGCCTTCTCTCTTTCTGTCTTTCTTCCACTTGATCTCTTTCTTTTCTCCTCTCCTCCTCTACCCCTCCCTTCCCTCTCCCCGTGGCTCTCTTCTTGTCTCGCTCTTGACCTTTGCGAAGGTCAATGTGATAATTAGAATATGGATGAAGAGCGTTTGGCCAGTTTCATTTTACACTGGCAGCCCACACAAACACAAAAAGATTGTCCATCTGCACATGCAGACATGGAGACACATGTTTGAAAATGTACACACAAACAGAAATGCAAACACAAAGACAATACCAAACACGAATGCATCGAGTGTAAATACAATTACTTAACCACAAAAACACATGGACAAAATTTAAAACATATACAAAACCACAAACACATTCACAACAAAAATAATTCTCACATACTGCAAGAAACTCTCATACATATAGTACACACACTAAACACACACACACACAAACAAACAAACAACCAACCAATAAACTTGCACCATATGCACATGAATGCACACACATAAACACACAGAGATCCAGTACACATAGATACTCGGTATCCAAGGCAAGGTGGCTCTGTACCCCACTGACTGAATTGGGTGACAGCACATTTAATCATACTCATTAATGAGGATGCAGTCAGCACACGTATTAAACTGGGTTGATTTAAAGTGCAAATGAAGTGTGTTACTATAACCTTTAGGAGGAGTAATCAATAAATGTCTTTCCCTTTACAGTTACCTAGTTATCCCCTACACTGAGACATGGGGCAGTGTGTGTGTGTGTGTGTTGGG
This sequence comes from Clupea harengus, assembly GCF_900700415.2. Taxonomy (NCBI): domain Eukaryota; kingdom Metazoa; phylum Chordata; class Actinopteri; order Clupeiformes; family Clupeidae; genus Clupea; species Clupea harengus. Next base: position 13,368,640 of record NC_045165.1, read on the forward strand.
GGGGAGCGGGGGGTCCCAGGTGTGCTGAGTGACACTCATCACCTGTCACAGAATGGGGGGGGGGCACATCTTGCTGCACACACCTGATGCTGTTGCCAAGACAACCACTGCTCTCCTGACCCCCTGGTTCTAGAAATAACAGCTGTAGGTGCCGATGTGTTCTACTCTCTCTCTCTCTATCTCTCTTTCTCTCTCTCTCTCTCTCTCTCTCTCTTTCTCTCTCTCTCTCTCTCTCTGTCTCTCTTTCTCTCTGTCTCTCTCTCACACACCTTTCCAAATTATGCCCAAAAGTGCACTTATAAACCAATATTCCACACCCGTATTACCCACACACACATTCCACACTTGTTTTACACACACGCACACACACCATCCTCCCACCCATCTAAAGGCATCTCCCATCCCTCCACCTACTCTATTAGCACCCCTGATGCAAATGAACTTGACCTCTCTCTCTCTGTCTCTCTCTCTCTCTCTCTCTCTCACACACACACACACACACACACACACACACACACAGACAGACCTGTCCCCCCTGGGTGTATCTGGTTAGCGTAGAGGTGGATGTCGTCTGCAGAGGGAATGGGTGAATCCTGGCCCTCCTCCCGCTCCTCGCTGCCATCCTCTGGCTCCTCTTTCTCCCGCTGTTCTGAGAGGACACACAAACACACACACACACACACACACACACACACACACACACACACACACACACAGGAAGGCACACACACATACACACACACACACACACACACACACACAGGCAGGCACACACACATACACACACACACACACACACACACACACACATACATACACACACACATACACAAACAGTGTTAATCTTCCACCCCAACAATGACTTCAATAATGAACTCCTAGTAATTGTCACTCTAACAACTCTATGCACATTTCAATGTATGTTTAGTGCTTGTGCCGGTAGGGGATGATCACAGTGGCCTCATAGACTAATTCTCAGGATACATACGTAGGCAATGACACTCTCCACCCTAAATCATGGTAAGATGTTTAAATGCATTTGATGCAAAAGGTTTAGAGAAAGTAAGCAAAGAGACTTAAAAAAATAGGGATTATTTATGTGCTTTGAGCCTTAAGCCTTGAGGTCCTCTCTGAATGGAGCCTATGAATCAGACACAATCTCATGCTTTGTTTTCAGGCCAGAATAATTCATCAGTAAATGAATACACCGAGGATGAGAGAACACATGAAGTGGCCTAGGTTAGCCACGTGGGAATGGAGTGTGCCTCTGCAGTGTGGAATTCAAATCAGCCTTGCCAATGACAGGGTGACAAGTAAAGGTTAAACTCTCTCAATAAATCTTCATCCAGTCTTTCAGGTGACAACATAGTCTCTGACCGACCAGCCGATCAGTTCAAGCCAAAATGACATCAAAGCCACAACAGAGACACTTCTGGGGATGAAATGTCTCACAAATGTTTAGATAAGGGAGAGCAGGCATAACCAGTCCTAAACATGCCTTCATGCCTAATGTCTAAATGCAGTGCCTCAGTAATTGTCTCCTGCTAATGACCACCATTTTGGGCAGTCAGGGTATGCAGATCTCTTAGGAGCCTCAGGGAGGCCTGGGAGACTCAAGCCTGAGCGCGGTTGCGTGCATCGCCATGACGTTTTCATGTTGATGGGAATAATCCGAGGCAGCAGCAATGACATGGCAGTTTACTAATAAGCGTTAAGGCAGTTTTTTACATATATGGAGCCTCAAGCTGAGCAACACTGTCAACCACGAGTGCCAAGTTATGAGAGGAACTGAGTGGGCTCAGACATTACATCCCTCCCAAGATTACCGGGAGCAGATGCAGGCTTCAGCACCCCCTCCATAATGTTACAGTTAAAATATGAAATAACAGAGGCACTGGTGCTCAAGCTCCATAGCTGGTGAGTATAAATGTGTTTTCTTTGCGACTTTATGTGTGTGTGTGTGTGTGTTTACGTGTGTGTGTGTTTACGTATGTGTGCGCGTGTGTGTGTGTGTTTATGTGTGTGTGTGTGCGCGCGTGTGTGTGTGTGTTTATGTGTGTGTGTGTGTGTGTGTGTGTGTGTGTGTTTATGTGTGTGTGTGTGTTTATGTGTGTGTGTTTATGTGTGTGTGTGTGTGTGTGTGTGTGTGTGTGTGTGTGTGTGTGTGTGTGTGTGTTTGTATTTCAGTGGACAAGAGGACGCAGAATGTCTAGGAGCCAAATGTATGTCTGGCTAATAAATCTATGGTTGCACGAATCACAATCCCTCCAAAAGTGGCATTATGTGAGACAGACAGCGTTGTGGTAGGAAAGAGAAATTCTCCTAATGATCTGTTTCACAGCTACACAGTAGCGCTGCTCCTATCAAACATCAAGGTGATGTGACACAAGGGCTGTCCGTTTTTAAGGCATGCTGTTAGGGAGCTTTCAGCAAGACCAACACATCCAGTCTGGCCACCCCACTTAGCCACAACACCATGGCATTCTTCTTAATTCATAGAATGGTGGCAAAAACAAGAGGGTTGTTTCCATGGTGATGGGAGTGTCTAACATGCCTCTGTTTATCAGCCAAGTTGTCCCACTTACAATTAGGAAGCGGGTTTCAACAGATTTGTCAAAATAATCTCACTAGAAGGGACATCGTTGCTAAACTGGGCTAAAATATGCTGTGAAACTGGTTCAGTGTGGGAAAAGGGCAGTCATGTGAAACGACATGAGATCGCCTACCTTTAAAAGATCCTCATTAGCATTACAGCCCAAGTTCCATATCA
>NC_045165.1:13401409-13411409 GCF_900700415.2 Clupea harengus
ACACACACACACACATGTATACACACATACACACACACACACACTCACATGTATACACACACACATACACACATTTATACACACACACACTCGCACGCAAGCACGCATGCACACACACACATGCACGCATGCACGCCAGACGCACGCACACACACACTTAAGGCGAAAATATACTTCTATGACTCTGGTCACGTAGTTGCCTCGACGGGCTCGTTTTCATTTATTGTTCTCAGACGGTTGTGGGTGTTGAAAAGCATTTTTTTTTTAAATGACGGCAGTCCAAACTCCATAGATGGACGTATTTGTACATAAAAGTTGTTTGTCTGACTTTTTTTTGCTTAGATTTTTTAATAGTTACCGAGAAATAGACCTTATTGTAACTCAAAAATACGTCTGAGGGGATTTGCGAGGTGTCTGAGCCAGCTATCTAATGTTGGCATAATACTACTCACAAGGTAAACAGCGATGTATTGACGGATAGACGGAGACGGATAGTTAAAAAATTTGGGAGGTGCACGTCAGGCCACGGAGAGGGCTCTCTGTGTCTCCGTGTATCCGTAAACGGACGACCATAAATCTGCCTTTACACGCACGTACGTACGCACGCACGCACACACACACTCACACAGACACACACACACGCACACACCTACACGCACACACCTACACATGTATACACACACATGTGCACACACTCACATACTACACACACAAATATACACACATACTGTATGCACACACGCACACACACATACACACACATTTATGGAGAAGATTTCACAGTGGCATTTTGTATTAAGATGCTTGTACTGGGATGACATGACCGTAATCGTACAACCATCTGTTTGACATTCAGTCAAGCAGCCATCTGGCCATGTGAAAGTTTGGGCATAATTCCCTAAAAAATCTGCTGTTTCATATGAGGGTGTGATGGAGGGAGGGTGCTCTGGCTATTACGCCTGTCAGCTGTGTCAGCAGTCTCAGCCTGGAGGAAAGCCCTTGGACACAAACACACTCGCTCAGAGTTTCCAAACATACTCACAGACTGACACAAAATATGGTCTCTGTCACAGCTGGATTCAAATGTATCTGTCTGATATAAAACCCACCCACCTACCCACTCACACATGCTTACACACAGGTCTGGATGCACAACACATACATGGCAATAAACATATACACATCAACCCCCCCCCCACACACACACACACACACACACACACACTCACACACACACACACCACACACAGTGGGCTTTTTGACACATGTGTTTATGTTTTTCAGCTATGATGATTTTTACTTCCTGACGGAACCCAGTGAATTCATTGACACTCACTTCCCCGACCAATCAGAATGGCAGCTTCTGGACACGACCCTGAGCTGGGAGGAGTTTGAGAAGAGAGCAATTACATCATCAGCTTTCTACAGCCTGGGCTTAAAACTGAAGCAACACCACAGAGTTACCACGGGTAACACCACACACACACACACATACACACACACACAAATACACAAATCATACAAATGAACACACACCCTTGCACACTTACACAAACTCTTTTGTTCACACACATACACACACACAAACAAACAAAAGGAATTTTGATATTATTATTTTCCTGGCTATGGATCAAATACAGGCCTGCCTCAAGGGTCACATACACACACACTCATACACACACACACACACACACTCATACACACACACACACACACATACACACACACTCATACACATGCGTCTGGAGTTATTTTGGGAAGTGCTGACACAATGTTCCAATAGTACCACATTTGAAAGACAGAAAGAGTGTGTCTGTGTGTGTGTGCGCGCACGCGCGCGTGTGTGTGTGTGTGAGTATGATGTTTGTGTGCTTATATCCGGGCTTTAAAGGACTTCTTTGTTTTAACATAGATCAGATTCCTCAGAGAGAGCCTTTGTTGTGGACATTTCCTTTGGAGATAGTTTACAGTACAGGAACACACACACACACACACACACACACACACACACACACACACACACACACCCACACCCACACACACACACATATACACCCACACACACACACACACACATATACACCCACACCCACACCCACACCCTCACACACATACATTATCTGCCAGATTACTGTCGCAGACAAGCCCTCTGTTATTTTCCAGGCGCACAACAAAGCCCCAATAAACCATAAGCCAGAGCTGACTAAATGAATGCATGACCATTTGATTGCAGCTGTGCAAACCCAATAGTGAAACACACACCCAGTCATTACCTGAACACCTCACCTCTGCCAGTCAAATCTGGACTTTTTAGAGCTCAAGTGCTCTCTGCACGGCTGCTCGACCCAGACCGGAGCCGGCACTGAGGCGGACCTGACCCAGATCTGGCACGTATCCGGGGGTGATGCAGCTGACTGAAGCCTACGGCACATGAAAATGCTTGAGTAACGAGGCCCAATATCACAGAAAAAGACCATTTATAAAACTTCATTGATGATGATAATAGAGCTTGATCTAGTAGCCCAGGTATTCTTAAAGCCCAATTTATGGTTGTCCGTTAACGCAGACACGCGGACATGCAGAGCCCTCTCCGTCGTTGCAAACCCTCTCTGAGCACCTCTCCGTGGCCTGACGTGCACCTCCCAAATTTGTTAACTATCCGTCGAAGTGACGGAGAGCCCACGGAGACCCCAGGGCTGTGATTGGTCCAACCCATGCTGTTTACATTATGGGTAGTAGCATGCTAATATTAGATAGCTGCCTCAGACACCTCGCAAATCCCCTCAGGTTTATTTTTCGGTTAAAATAAAAGGGTTTTTACATTGCAGTCTATTTCTCGGTAACTTTTAAAAAATCTAAGCAGAAAAAAGTCAAACAAACAACTTTAATATACAAATACGACCATCTACGGAGTTTGGTCCGCCATTTTTTTTTTTTTTAAATGCTTTGCAACACCCACCAAACCACAGAGAACCATTAAAGTTCACAAGTCCGTCGAAGCAACTGCGTGACCACGCAGTAACACAGTAGAAGCATAACGGCACCTTAACTGATACACTGTGATGGAGATAATTTGCAAACACTGTTAATTACTTAAGAATGTATGAATCATGTGCTTATGAAAGCAGAAACATGGCTTTTCTGTGTTTCTGCGTGTGTGTAACTTAGAATATTAGGTGCCACTTAGTCTGCATATGTACAAGAGCATGTTTAGACCAGAGGTGATAAGAAGGTTCGAACTGTGCTTCTTCCGACCTTGCAAAACTTCCATCCTTGCCTCAAGCGTCAGAAATCCACCACGTGGTTTTCCCTGCTGAACGCTAAACTTCTGTCTATATAAACCTTGTGCGATGTGTTTATCATTGCTTCACTTTCAGCCTTGTGCTGGGAGTGAGCCCGATTGCAATTGTTGTTTGTCTAATAAATATACTTATATGCAGCTCCAGAGTCCTGAGGTAACTAGGGTGAATTTTCACCTATCACACTGTCCATATGGGCATCTATTATTATTTATGATAGTTAATGTATTTCTGTCTGGTTATGCAAAATCTGCCTCGGAAAAGGGGCAAGATAGAAAGGCTTGATAGGAGGACATCAGTCAAAAAATTACTGTAGATTGTTCATTTCTAGTGGCATTCAAACTATATTACTGTCTTAGTGAATAGGGGAGACACTTTAACAAAGAAGAGAAGTCTTATCCTTACCAACAAATTTACAACGGTTAAATCTAAACCTAAGTCTTAAAGAGGCTGACCATTTGAGATTAACTCTTATGACAGAATATGATTGATGGATGGTCTAGTGTGTTTGCAATAACTCTTTGTAAACACTCTCCACAGATGATGGAGAAACCAAAGTGTGTATGAACTTCCCCCGGGCCATGAGTGTGACCTACGAGCTGCTTCCCCATGATGCCCGTACCGAGACAAACACGGCCCGGTGTGCGCAGTCAGATGCACCGCGCCAGCAGGGAGCTCCAGAGGAAGGGGACTCCAGTGGCTCCTCTGCCCGACTCAGCCTCACCTCTCTGGGCATGACCCTGCAGCTGAATCCCCCCGAGGCTGGATCCTATGACCTGCGTCTGTTCGCTCGGCCGCTGTCCGAGAGCGCGAAGCACCGCTGGGTGTGTACCGTGGAGGTGGTGTGTCCCGTCGCAGCGGAGAGAGAGGAGGTGCCGGCTAACCCGTTCCAAAGCTGGGGAGTGTGTGTGTGCGCGGGAGAGCTGGGAGTGGAGCGCTGCAGCGCAGGAAGTGATGTCACAGAGGTGGGCGAGGGCGGCGACTGTGTGTTCACCATGCACACGTCGCGTCCACTCATGATGCTCTGTGAACTCGCGCACACCTCCCTCGACCCTGCCCGGGCCAAACGTTGCCTGGCAACGCAGATTGGCCCCACCCAGCTGGCGTGTCATGTGGTCTGTCCTGTGCGTGGCTTCTACAGACTGTCTGTGTTCGTGCGGGACTACAACAACGGTGACGGAAACTTCCAGAATGTTGGGAACTTCCTGCTGCACTGTCGAAATGCCAGCGCAGAGCCAGAGAACCTGTTCCCCCCGAATCTCGGCCCGTGGTGCGGCCCGGGGATACGAACGCAGCAGGCTGGACTGTCCCAATTCAGCCACACGGGACCAGTGGTGAGCCTGCCTCAAGGTCGCTGCAACATCAGCTTCCACAAGGGCTCTCCAGACCTTCAGGTGCATGCAGGCCTCAGCGCAGAGCTGCACCAGGAGACCACAGTCCCTGGGAGACAGGGCCTCAACACGGAGCTGCGCGAGGAGGCCTTCCCTCTGTCACGTCACCTTCTCCTCACCCAGATGGACGGGAAGGTGACCGCGAGCGTGTGTGTGCCCCAGCGTGGTGTGTATCGCCTCTCGCTGTATGGCCGGACGCCGCCGCAGCAGGACTACTCGCCGCTGTGTGAGTTCGTGCTGAGGAGTGTGTGCGAGGAGCGTGGCGAGCCGTTCCCGTGTGTGTATTCGGCGTGGGGTCGCGGGTGCGTGCTGCTGGAGCCCCGTGGAGGGGTGCTGGTTGCCGGGCAACAGGTGTCGTTCCGGGTGCGCGTGCCCGGGGCACGGAGTGTGTGTGTGATAGGAGAGAAACACACAGAGCTGAAGATGAACAAGAGCCGAGTGTGGGAGGGGCAAGCACACACCGGACACGGCACGCTCACACACATCAAACTCGCCGCGGCTACCACGGAGACAGACAGCATGGCCATCCTCCTGACCTGGGACGTCCACAATCTCCCCAATGAACTCTGAGTGTGGTTCCGTGAGCCTGGACATGAGTGTGAGTGTGGTTCCGTGAGCCTGTACATGAGTGTGGTTCTGTTGAGCCTGTACATGAGTGTGAGTGTGGTTCCGTGAGCCTGTACATGAGTGTGGTTCTCTGAGTGTGGTTCTGTGAGCCTGTACATGAGTGTGGTTCCGTGAGCCTGTACATGAGTGTGGTTCCGTGAGCCTGTACATGAGTGAGAGCGAGTCAGTTCTGTGAGACTAAGTATTCGCAATCCTACACTTTTTCAAGAATTGTTTATCGGTGCTTAAGTTTATACATACAACCTCTTCCCCAAGGATTCTTTCTGGGATTGAAAATGGCTGAACCTGAACCTGATAGTCAAAAAAGCCACAATATGAGCTGTTAGGACTGGGAACGTTTTGTCAGATGGTTCTATGTGGAACATTTTTGGCTTATGGGGACAATCCAAAGGAACCTTAGTAGTTATAGACCTTTTTTTCTCTGTGTACTAATCTCAAACTTGAGAGTATGGTGCTGGCAACACTGAGGCATAGGACCCTATGAAAAAGATGCTGCGTCTGCTTTTACTAAACACAAAAACTGAGATTTCTCCACTTCTGTGCGTTCTCTCCATCCCATTATCCGTGACACATAGCCCCTTCAGTCCCATGAGCCTTTGTAGTGAGCTGCTTGCTGGTGCTGTGACTCATTTTGGCTCATGGCTGTACTGATGTAATGGCCGGAAAGCTTGCTGGTTGTGATATTAACTGATAATGTGACCGCGAAATGTCATTAAGATCTATTATACCACTGAAAAAACACAATGGAGTTGTTTCTATATACTATTCAATTAAAACAACTCTTTGTCTGTTTCTGGCGGCACGTAGCCAATGGGGAAAGTCTGTTTACATGCCACTGCCATGACAACCACTGGCTCAGAAATAGACTCCATTCTTCAGCTCGGAGTGCTGTAAAAATAAACAATAGGCTGAAAGTGTTTGTTTGTGTGTACGTTCAAGAGTGTGGGTAGGGACTCAGGGAAAGGTAGGGAGAAACTGATGTCAGAAATAAGCTATGCCCGGTATTGTGTGTGTGTTTTTAGTGTGTGTAGTAACTTTAGGTTTGTGTGTAATTATGAGTTAGATATGTTTGAGTCATCTGTAAATGTACTGTGTGTGTGAAGTCAGGATTTTTGCCCTATATACAGAATCTGAACCTTTTTTTGAGTGTGTGCAGGAGTTAATGTGTGTTTATTACATATTATTGATGACACATGTGCAGACCTGATTTGTGTATTGGCTTGTTCAGGTATAGATTCAAAATTATTTGCATACTGGTTTGTTTTCGTATACAGTAGATTGAAGTGGTATGTTTCTCCAACTAGTGAATTAGCGCATAGGCCAAGGCTAATAGGAATATTAGTATAGAGAGTGATTGTGTTTTATGTGTAAGGTGAGGGTTGAGTGTCCTGTTGTGATATAAATGACGTTACACTGGTTTAAGTCCCTGTGTGAGTTTGTGATATGCCCGACTCTATATATGTGGGTGTATAATCTGTGTGTGCGGGCAGGGTGTGTATGTGGCATGTAGGCATGTGCGTGAGGGTCAGGAAAGGGATGTATACACAAGTAAATTCCACGCATACCCCCTCGTACCCGCAGACATTCTGTTTTCCCTCAGACACACACACATACTCCAAACACTCACCTTTCCCTTACAGACACACACACACACCCACGAGTACACAATGAGTATACAGCACTCATACACACCTACTATACCCTACTTTCCCTCTCTCTCTCACACACACACACATCAGAAATCCCTCTCTCTCAGACACACCACACACACAGCTGTGCTGAGAAAAGCCTTTAGAGTGAGGCAGCTGTTTAACAGCCAGGGCAAAGCTGAACCCTCTCACACACACACACACACACACACACACACACACACACACACACACACACACAAAGAACCTTCCACAAAGTCCATTAAAATATTAAACTGAGTCGAATTCATCAAGCATATAAATATTTAATGGATTTCTGAGGCTGGTTGAGACAACAGTTAGATGAGAGTATCAAAAGCTTCAGTCACAGGAGGAAAACAGAATTACAGTAAATCTGTGCAAAACACCACGCAGTCAATTTACTTTAGTTTGCTTGAAGTGAATATCACCCTAGAACAAAAACAAAAATGAACTGAACACAAACCAACTATTGAACAGTTTGAAATCAAACACTGTTGGCACTTTCAAGTAAAACATTCTGAAATCATATATTGATTTGTCTTTCCCTCTTTCTTCTTGTTGCTTGTAGAAACCAGGATTGTGAATCTTAAGCATTTTGCGAGGTAAAGTGAATGGGATTCAGGAATGCAGAAGTGTGGCCCTGTTAACCTATGAGGACAACACTTGTGAGCAAAACCTTAAGCTCTGATTGAAAATAAAATAAAACAAAAAAATTAAATAATAAAAAAACAAGGAGAGGAGACTATCCCTGGATGATTTGGCTTGTTCCCACAAAACAATCAAACAAAGAATGACAATAAACACAGGATAATCAAACAAATAAAAAAATAAAACAACCCTTTTTATGTTTGAAACTTCAAGAGCAGCAGATTACTGGGGAGCAGAGAGAAGACAATAGCCCTTTCACATTTTACAACCCCACCCCCCTTAAACTTTACATTATGTGCAAGTGTGTATGTGTGTGTGAATGTAAGTATGTGTGTTGTCCGTCAGGTCAGGGCATTGCCAGGTGAATGAGCTTATTTCTTTATTCCCACTAAGTGTTCCTCGCATCGGTGTGTTTATGTTTGGATGTCCACGCAGGACCATCATCGCTCACCCCACACACCAAACTGTGTGAGGGCACATTGTCCGACAGGAGCCCATACAATACACGGTACTTACCCCCTGCAGAGGTTAGGCATAGAAGTCTGGCTCAGACAACATGCCCATGACACAGCCACCGACTGTAGGGGGGGGGGTTACATAAAGACACAGATGCCAGAACACCATTAACAGCCAGACACACTGAGTGCTTTAGCATGAGGGGGGAAAAAGGCTATGGGTTTTAACCATATCCACAAAGCCTTTCTTTGTCCCGCACTCATGACAGGTCATCTCAACAGGTTATCTTTGTCAGATAACTGAAACACACACATCTGAAACATGTGACACACATGCCAAAATCGTTCAGTGAATATGACAGTTGGGAGGGGAAATGTTACTTGTGCGCCTGGCAATACAATTAAGTAGTTTTGTCCTGGACGGTAGGTAATAGCTAGCCTTTTTGTGCACACACCATCGCACACTTGCACTTGTAATTTCTAACTCATGTGGGAACAAGCCTTCTTCAGTCTCAATTGGGAGATAGGTCCTCTACAGCCCTGAAATGAGAGGAAAAAAGTGCTCTAATTGGGTGACAAAGAGGAGAGAGAATGCCCTCTTTAGTGTGAACTCCACCAAGCACTAAAACCTGCAAAATATGGTTTGTTTTACAACGTTACAAACCGCATCGATTTTAAATTCTTTATTTTTATAACAAAAACCCCAAACAATTGTTTCCTTTAAACACCAAACTCTGTTTAGGTCCTCTAACCTCAGCTCTTCGGACGGAGAGAAAAATACTCGCACGCGTACACAGACGGGAATGAAGAACGTCTGCGTGTAAATGTGGGCATATGCAGGGGCAGCCTCTGGAGGGCCTCACGAATCGCTGGGGGCCCCTCTCTGTGCAATAAATGGAGGGGTCCTCCCAGAGCCAAACAGCCAGCCACCACCCTGCCTGTTATTTTAAAGGCAGAGTGGAGCCCCATTGGAGGAAAAACAGCTACTTCAACAACCGATCAAATCGTCCTGTACCTGAGTTTTATCTTTTTTATTTTATTTGTGTTTTTCCCTCATTCTCGTTCATTTTTCTTCCTTTTTGTTTTTCTTCTCTTCTGTGGCCCTCCAGTGCTCTCCCCACTACCCATAATGCTATACTTTGTAGCGTAAGCCTTTCACCAATGCTGGAGCTCCTATGTATACAAAAGCAGCCAAACTATTTACAAAAATTTAAGGAAAGAAAAAAGATTCAAGTTTTCCTTTTCTGCCATTTTTGTTTTAGCCCAAAAAACACTGAGATTCCGAGATTCCCCGTCTCAAATTGATTTCGGCTTTTTGATTCACAGCATTATAAAAAAATATCTCATTTTTCAATATATATTTGGTTCGAGGTAATTCAAATTTCTCATCAGATATGCAAAATAAATTCAGAATCTTCTCTAGTTTTTGTTTCATCGTAGTACCAGTGTGGTGAAAGGCAATAGTGTCAGCATAAATACACCTTGGTAAGCCATCTTAACACATGCAGATAGTATGTGCTAATAATTACTGCTACTTAGAACTAAATATTATGTAAGGGTTAGACACGAGCCAGGCCTTTAAGGAGAGCTAAAGTTAGATCACATAGTCCTGTGGGACACTCACACACACAAACCATCTATACTCAAGGCCGTGTATGACTGAGACTCAAGCAACAGCAGGGTATATGAGTGGTTGTTGTACGTGTGCTTGTGTGTGTGGTGTGTGTGTGTGTGTGTGTGTGTGTGTGGGCACGTGTGTGCGACTCATGGGTATTGTGCAACCCCACTCGGAGCACAACTGCCGTACACAACTCAGCAAGCGGCGTAATCTTGAGAGCGTTGTGCGAGTGTCTCTGTGTGAGTGTATATTAGGGTCAGTGTTGACAGATGACCGCTGAAGAATCACACTA
>NC_045165.1:13416409-13418909 GCF_900700415.2 Clupea harengus
AAAAGAGCACAGAACACAAAAAAATCCACACAACCATTCTGAACTCATACTGAACTCATACTGAACTCACACAACGAAGTGAACCACTGGAAAACTGAAAGAACCAATACCAAATGACTGTATATCAATGCAAGAATCTGTCTCCATGCAGTTCAAACAGGGAGATAAGTCATTACACAGTTGAACTGAAAGAGAAGAAGAAAACTAATCGGGGGGTCAAGGGGATGAGTGTGGAACTGAAAATGGTCACAGCACTGGAGTGAGGCAAGGCCAGACCATGGAGAGAAAGTGAAAGATAAAGAGAAAGAGACAACGGAGCAGATCGAGAGTCCTACCGTCCATGCCGTTAGCCTACGGCTAGCCCAGTGCTAGCGTTCGGCTCTGTACCGCTTCCCAGTGTGAAGGGGCAAAACGCAGAAGCACGTGCTTACCGCACGCAAGCTCACGCGCACACACACTAGACACACACACGCTCACCCACGGTAGAGAGACACACTCAAGGGGACAGAGGCTGTGGTGCCGCCATCTCGTTAATACAGCTGACAGAGATACAGGGACAGCTAACAGATCTGCTGCAGTGAGAGGACATGGGAAGGTGAAACATCCTATCCATTTTCACGAACACACACACACACACACACACACAGACACACACACACACACACACACACACACAGTCTTTTCCCATTTCACATGTCCTCCCACTGTAGCAAAGCACAATTTATAGTCATGGTTTGACACAGACGTGTATTGAAAAGCACACAAATACACACACACACAAAGCTAAAGTTGTGTGTGCGGTGTGTGCAGGTCTTACCAGAGTAGAGGGGAAAGGTGTGTGTGTAAGCATACCAGAGAAGCGCACGGTTCCCTGGAGATGGTAGATGTTCCCCTTGAATGGATTGGTTTTCAGAGAGGACTTCAGTGCTGAGAAGACACACACACACACACACACACACACACACACACACACACACACACACACACAAACACAAACACAAACACACAAAAACTCATTATATACGTCAATCTATGTTTCTTCATGTATGACTGAGAGTGTGTCTACGTTTAAAAAAATGTAACATCATTAGATAATTATATATACATATTTTAATAGCCTAATGAAGAGCACTTGAATACATGTGTATGGTCTTATTGCAGGGTCAAAGACTGGAGACCACGGCCCACTTCACTTCCATTTTCATTTGCGTAAGGAGCATTCATGCTTGCTATGCATTAAGTGGTTGAATGAGGTGAAACATAAAATAAGAGGATTCAGTGAATAAATCAGGTCTGAGCGTAACACTTCATTGCTGTCATACTACAGGTAAGCCTGACTAGCTGTCGGATAGCGAGCTAAGTTATTTCATACTCCAAATTACTCCAAACCCCAAGCAGATTAGGGGCAGTGTATTACTCCCTTTGCAGAAGCAAACTAAACGTTTGGCTAAGGTGGCAGATCAAGACCACAGAGCGTGAAAACATTTTGACGGCTGAAAGATACCTAGGCTACCATTAGTATTTTCATCAACATCAATTTATATTTATTAACAATAGCAAATAAACCCTCAATGTCTTTATTTGAGCACTCAAGCTTTAGAGCTAGCTGACAGTCTAACCATTAATGTTAACCGAAGGGCTTGCTACTGAGCTACCTGTTGATACTAACTAAAGGATAGCCATGCTTATTTGGGTCCTTTCATGAATTTAATCCAGCACTCTGAAAATGGATTGAGACTCCAAAGTAAAAAATCTCTCTCCAAACACTTTAGCTATCCCTATTTTAGCCTCTGAAATGAAATTTTAGCTAGTAAAAACACCATTCCTGACAGTGTGGTTTTATGCCAGTGACGGCACACCTGCTTTGCTTTGCTGTTTTCGCTACATTGACTAACTAGCATCTCTTGAGGTTCAAAGTCGTAGTATGAGAGAGGACGGCCTGAGGCTAGCTGGTTAGCAGATAAACTAAGCATAGGCATTTTTGACAATCAAGTAGTATTTATCCACCTACACTATGATATAAATACTAAAGCAGATGATAGGGATACCTAGTACTACTACTATAAATCAGTGCTACACATCTTTGGCCTTCTGTTTGACATCATTGTTCTTAAGCATAACTGTTTAAAGGCACTATATGTACGAATATTAGTTAAAACGCATTCAAGCATTATCTAAAAATAGCAACAGAATATGAAAAAATAAGTCATGCATTTAAGCTGAATAATGCACTAGTACTTCTCACGACTGCATTAGCCAGAAAAAGCAAACCAACCACTTTGACTACAGCAGTATGATTACATTCATAGTGTGCTAATCCCAATGTGCAATAATAGGGACTAGTTGCATAATAACATATATGGGGTCTAGGGGAATCTGGGTCAGGCAGTTGGACTGGTTCATGATGTATGCATGGCCACCTAAGACGCTCACACCGTGAAAACACCCTGAGTCTGAATCCACCAGCTCTGAGGGTTTTAGAACATATGAATATACATAC
>NC_045165.1:13423909-13426409 GCF_900700415.2 Clupea harengus
AACTACCTCACATTTTAGCAGAGCAATTTTGCATAGATTGAAAAGGCTTACAACATTCTTATTTGTCTTTTTGTTTTTGAGAGGAGCCACTGAAATGTCACTAGTTGAGAAATAGGTCTGAAGGTCTAGTTCATGTTAGAAGAATCTAGTATTTCTCTCAAAAACAAAAAACACCGAAGGAACAGCACACACACCCCAAAAGCAAGACACAACACCGCCGTTCCCTGTATCTTCCAGCATGGGCAAAGGGCACGACTTCAAATCTTTTGTCGTTTCATTATGTCAGTAGCTGGTTGAACCTTGTATGCTTGTGGAGATGGTTATTATGCTGGGAATGTGTTGTCTTCAGCAAAGATCATCCAGTTCCTCTTCTAATGACAGGCAGCGTATAACATCACTAGTCAAGAGGATGTGAGTGCATATGTCTGTGCGTGTGTGTGTGTATGTGTGTGAGTGCATATGTCTGTGCGTGTGTGTGTGTGTGTGTGTGTGTGTGTGTGTGTGTCTGTGCGTGTGTGTATATCGTGAGTCATCATTACCCTGGTGTAATCAGCAGAACTCTCTGTTCTTTCTGCTTCTGGTTCTCCACTGCTTTGCTGAGGAACTGCTGCAAGTGACATGCGCTGAAGCCAATCGTATCTGGAGAGGGGCGGTACACCACCCACCTGCCAACCAATCAATCAATCAATCAATCAACAGATCAGCTCACACACTTCACAACCGCTTAAAATACATTTCACTGACCACAAAAAGAATTTACATCAAATACATTTTGAGTAGCACTGCTTGAACATACGTACTATATTCTGAATATATTATACTTCCCACAACAAAAACAAGACGGGTCAGTTGAACTAATACTTGACTGAAATAGTGTTGGCTAACGGCGAACCAGTGCACTGGGTAAATAACATGAGGAAGTTGAGTGGTGTCCAACTCACCTGTTCGACTCCTGATTGAGGCTGAGGAGGAAATCACACAAGCTCTCCGTATGGCTGCCTGGCAACCCAGTGATCACAGACACCACCACCTGCTCCAGACAGACACACACACACACACACACACACACACACACACACACACGTGCACAAACATGCGCTCACACAAACACCCAGACAAATTCATGCATACAAAAATGACACACAGACATACTGCAAGTTAGATAAGTGTACTATGCACACTTGCATTTACAAATTGGGAGGACAGTGTGAAGGCCAAGGTGAACCATATTGTTTTTCTGCATTCACGTGTCTTTTGCTTACAGTACAACAGCCTTGTGTTGAGATGTGTGCTTCTTGTGTGCTAACCTTGTGCATGCAGTCGCACTCAGACGTGTGTGTGTGTGTGTGTTGTGTGTCTGTATTTATGAGTGTCCTTGTGCGTGTATTTTAACCTTGTGTTTTTTCTCAGGCAGACTTGCACTGATGTGTGTGTTGGGGAACAGCGCCTCCAAGTGGTCAATGTTCACGGGTTCGTCGCACACACTGCTGCACAGGGCAAAATGCTGCCGGAACCTGCATGGCCAAACATATACACACTATACACTTGACAAACTATACACAATATATGCATCAGTTGTCAGACTGTTTGTGTTTAGTCATATAGACTCATACTTACGTGTGAATGTGTATATACAGTATGTGTGTGACTCTGTGCTTGTGTGTGTGTGTATGTTTGTTCATGTTTGTTTGTGTTTGTGTGTGTGTGTGCGCATGTAAATGTGTGTTTACCTATCAAGCTCAGGGAGATCGGGGTACGCCGTCTTAAGCACTACTCTCTGTTTGAGTGCAGATGAATTGGGAGTCTCGTTTAATATCTGCAATCTTGAGTACCTGTGAGGAGAAGATCACACAAACACACACACACACACACACACACACACACACACACACACACACACACACACACACACACACACACACAGACCATCTGGATGAGAGCTGGTTGGGAGATCAGAGAGCTGCTTGTTGCTGCTCCCAGGCAGACTTTCACACAGGCACAGGCACATCTGAGACAGTGAGGAAAGCGGCAGGCTGGAGGAGAGCTTAAAGCTCCAGCGTGCAACTGGGTCAACATCTGCTGCAGGACACACCAGGGACCTCCATCATCCTGTCACACACCTTAATGGCTGTGTGTGTGTGTGTGTGTGTGTGTGTGTGTGTGTCTGTTTGTGCATCTGCTAGTATGAAGGAGGTTGTGAATGTGAGTTTATGTGTAAGTGTGTGTCTTTGAGTGTGTGTGTGTGTGTGTGTGCATTTGAAAAATGTTTTCAGAAATGCCACTATGGGGAAATACCCTCATATGCTAACTCGGATGCAAACACTGGCGGTATGATGGTATCCATATTTCCCTTGAGTGGAATCCCAATGCACATGAGTGTGTGTGTGTGTGTGTGTGTGTGTGTGTGTGTGTGTGTGTGTGTGTGTGTCTTACATGTTCATTTGCTCCTCACTGAGTTGACCTGCGTCCACCATCTGAAGGCAGAAGGTTGAGTCTGGTC
>NC_045165.1:13431409-13441409 GCF_900700415.2 Clupea harengus
ATGACAAAAACACACACACACACACACACACACACACACACACACACACACACACACACAACACACACGCGCAAACAGACATCACACGTACACACACACACACAAAACCATTACGCTCACGAACAAAATCAATACTGACTGAAAACACATGACCTTATCTTAATGCATAGCAACCATTCCAGCGGGGAAAGGGCCTTGCTTGTGATTGATAGCTGTGTTTATGTGGGTATAGTTCTGTACCAGTGTGTGTGTGTGTGTGTGTGTGTGTGTCTGCAGTTACCTTTTGTCTGAGATATTGCTGGAAATCAGCCCATGGGAGAAGTAAGTGCGGAATGCCTGAATGGAGAGAAGACAGGAAAACAAATGAGCTAACAGTCAAAGAGAGAGAGAGCGAGAGGTAGAGAGAGACCAACGTAGAGAAGAAGGCAAGAGACTGTGTGAGAGAATGTCAAGGATTAATCACTTCTTAACAACTCTCAACACTAATTGGTCAACCTCACAACATGTCTCCACAATGTATCACCATTCAGTTAATTTCACAGGGCACTGTGTTAATGTTAGGCTACAGTCATTGCCACACTCTGGTATGTGACCATGACAGGTGGGTAAATTACTGTGAGACTGGCTGTGGCTTGTAGGTTTATGACTCGAAAACCATGAATGTTCCCATCCAAGTTGCCCTGTGAAATGGATTTATCACTTCCCACAGCTCTACAACGGCATGACTAACCCCAAGACACTAGGCAATACTGCTATAGGAAATCACAGATGGCATTGCTATTGCGTCAGTGCAGACAGTACAAGCTCTCAACAAACTAGCAGGACCAAATGACTTGGTATTTGACTGGCTAATATGTCATGTGCATGCCTG
The DNA here is from genome assembly GCF_900700415.2 of Clupea harengus. Lineage (NCBI taxonomy): Eukaryota > Metazoa > Chordata > Actinopteri > Clupeiformes > Clupeidae > Clupea > Clupea harengus. Next base: position 13,432,281 of record NC_045165.1, read on the forward strand.
CCAGTGGCATCTGGGAAACCAGGAAAGCTCTAACTGGTGGGTCTCTAACTGCAGGTGTTGTGATTTGATTGTCAGGGATCTATATGGTGAGTGTGTGATTGAGGGGTGTGTGTGTGTGTGTGTGTGTGTGTGCGTGTATGTGTGAGAGTGCGTGTATACCTCTCCTGCCACGGCTTCAGACAGCTCCTGCATGGACAGCTGAGTCTCAATGTTCAGACTGGCGAAGAAGCTGCTCCACTGCCTTTCAAACAGGGCCAGGTCCTGATACACACACACACAGTATGAATATATATACTGCATCACTCTCAAACAGGGCCAGGTCCTGATACACACACACATAGTATGATTATATACTGTATCATTCCACCCACACCCATATTCACGTGACATACCAGTGCTGTATAATATACTGTACATACATGTGCATTTACATTAGGGCTGAACGATTAATTGCATTTGCGATTTAATCGCGATATGATAGAACGCGATTTTCCAATGTTCGCGATTAAAAAACGTGGTCTAAAAAAAAAAAAAAAAAAATTTTTTTTTTTTTTTAAGATGGTACATTTTGCACACAATGTTTAAAAAGTGCATGCCTAGTGTTTATACTTAAAATTACTTTTTTTTTAATTACTTAAATGCACAGTGGCAAAGCCACCGTTTTGTTGTTCTTGTTTCTGTAATGAGCAGTTAAATAAAAATGTAAAATGTGGGAAAGAATATTTGACACTAAATGTATCTAATATTGTGTTGGTCATATTTAAATCATTCATTACGTTTTGTTGGGGGAAAAAAGAGGATAAAAAAATCGCATATTAAATCGCAATCGCAATATTTTGGTAAAAAATCGCAATTAGATTATTTTCCCAAATCGTTCAGCCCTAATTTACATGTGTGTCTGCTTGTATGGATTTGTGTCTGTGTGTTTGTGTGTGTGTGTGTGTGTGTGTGTTACCTCTGTGATGAGGCGGTCCAGAGACACGGGGTCCAGTCTAGCATACGTCTGCCACACCCTCTGACTCACATCCATTAGCTGAACAGAGGAGAGAACAGTTACCACACCAACAGCAAACCACACACCTCGCCATATATCACATACTAAATGAGTTGGATGAGTTGGATCACAAGTGTTCTGAATACGAGAAATATTAACTTTTCCATCCTTTCCCCTCCCTGTGAATGCTGGTTAATCCTGAGATATACGCATGGGTCCAGTTAGTAATCTGGCTGTTAGGGGAAACAGCAGTGAATGATTAAATTAACCGCGTTTGTTTCTCTTGTGTCTCTATCACTAGGGGGCTGGTCTCACAAATCATTTCAATATCATCTGGAATCCTTACTGAGATTTATCTTCACAAAGCCAAACTAATCAGCTCGTTTTCATTCATTCGTTTATTCGCACAGATTTGAAACGAAACATAAGGGGAGAGATAGACATAACAGGAGTGCAATATAACTGACTTCTGTTTTGTTCTGTCTATTCAGTGCTTTATTTGTATATTGCTTCCGTAAAATATCATAAACTAAGCATTTTTATGCATCTTATAAAAATCTATTTTATTATATTATAAAATCACCTTTGTACTGAAACTGTGGCTCCTGCCAGCTATTTCTGCGTCTGGCTGTTGTCCTTTCATAACATGTCCCTTACAATCAATTACACATTACACTTACAGTTCAATCCCACTGGACCTTTCAATCAATGGAGTATGACATTCTCTGGGACCTTATATTGCTTCAGTCTCAAAGTCAAAATGGCTGGAATTATACAGATGCTTTAAATCTCCCATCCACATTTCTGTGAATAAGCCACGCTTCGATTTTGTTCAATCTCTACCTTGTGTAGAACTGAATCAGCAGCCTTGCATTGCTCTACATCTGTACTGTGTAAATCTGAAAGCCTGCTCCGTAAACCTGTACCTTATATTTCATGGTGAAAAACCCTCCTGCGCCGATTCCCTCCAGAGCAAAGGCCTGAATGATGGCCCACTTCTCCAGCATAAACATGTCAAATGTCTGCACGTGACCTATAAACGCACACACACAGCGCAGACACACACACACAAATAAACCGGAGCAGAAGTGGTGGTTAAAGCCCAGCTGAGGCATGAGCTTGTGGGTGAGATGAGCAGAGCTATGTGTGAATGCTGAGCTGAGCTGAGATGAGTGGTCTGGGAGCCTGACTGACCCTGGGAGCTGTAGGGAATCCCAATGCGGCTGCAGTCCTGCACCATGGACACAAAACTGGAGATCTTGAACTCCTCCGCTGCCTCTTCATCCTCATACTGACAGACAGAAAGAGAGAGAGAAAGAGAGAGAGAAAGAGAGAGAAAGAGAGATACACAAAGAGAAAGAGAATAGAAATAAGAGATCAGCAGAGAGAGTGTGTAGGAGAGACATAAGAGAAAGCAAGATATATAAGGGAAAAAGAGAAAGAGAGGCATATAACAGCAGCCAACAATAGAGAAAGGGAAAGAGAGGGGAAATTATAGTGAAAGAGAGACGAAGAGAAAGAGGGGAAAAGAGGTTTATCTTAAAGTGATTACTATGTGGGATTAAAGTCATTAACCTCAGAAACCGGATTAGTATGGGCATATGTTTGGGGCTGGGGGGTGCCGTATTGGGGTTACTGCCCAAATGAGGGTTACCTCCGTCTCTGTCATGCAGTGCAGATGGAGGTTCCTCCAGTGGTCCACGTAGGGCAGCAGGTACCCATAATTCTCTGGGTTGCAGTACAGGTGGACGCTCTCGGCTTTAATCAGCAGGATCACATCTGCGGGCAGCAGAAAGAAACACACACTTAGAATAAAAAACACACACACTCAACACACACACGCACACACACAGACCAGCTAAGACTGAAACCCAGAGGAAAACCCAACACCCAGATAAACACAATGTAACACAATGCAACCAGAGGGCAGGCGGGCCTGGCAGGAAAACAAGCCCTGATAAACATCTCCAAAATAAGACCACAGGAAAAACAAAGGCGCGGGAGGGGGGGTGAGACGAGGCAAACGAGAGCCGTCATCACGTGCAGCCAAGTCTTCTGGCAGAGCTACAGCACGTGCTGACATCTACCCGCATCCCCCTTCCCCCCGTTCAACTCCCCCTCAGTGCATTCCTGACCGCTGAGAGAGCGGACACCACTCAAGGGTCTCCTGCCTCCAGTCAACCAGCTGCGTACTATTGTCCCTTCCGTAGCTCAAGGATATTCCAGCTCATCATTACATGGCTTTTAAAAGAGCCAGAAAAAACTACACACATGACTTCAAAGCATAGTTATCACCAGCACACTCTATAATTTGGCCTGTCATTGTTCAGTGAACTTGACCTATTAACACAGATAATTTGTTTTGTCTGTGCCACAATAGTATTTAAACCCAGCCATTAAATAAGCCAGCAGTAGGCAATGCAGATTAAAGCAGCAGAGTAAGGCCTACACTAAATGGGCCTAATAGTTGACCTGTATTAAACATGTAATAGCTTAGCCGTATAAATGAGTCCCTGTGGAGAAAGTGGAAGCCCTCAGGTTAGACAGGGAATACGTACCGTCCAGCACCTCTTCTGCGAGGTCATCTGAGATGTGGTCCAGGTCCAGCTGGTTGTGCCGGTACAGGCCAAAGAACAGGTAGTTGGCCAGCTCAGTGCAGCCCTCATTGTACCGGCTATCAATTCCTGAGACACACACACACACACACACACACAGACATATCAATACCAAAGCAGTAGCACCCCTTTGCTTAGGGGCAGAGAGGACTGGTTAGGCCACCATCCCCAGGGGTTTAAAAAATTAACACACAAGGCTTCAGACATAAGACATCCGTATCACATAAGTCACATTTTCAATGGAGGATTATAGATTTGAAACTTAATAATTATGAACTTAATCTCTCTCTGTTTGATACTTAATAATAATAAATGTAATCTCACACACATACTCTCTCACACACACACATGCACAAACAAAACACACAGAATTTTGGATAGATCTGTATTAGGATTATAAGGTCATTCTCTGAAATGAGGCTGAACACCATGGGGTGAGGATTAATCATCTAATCATAATATCCTCCAGTTACACTATCTTTCACATACACACGTACACACTCACTCCACACACACACACACACACACACTCAGAGACACACACCTAAAGAGCAGAGAATGGCATCAGGTGCATTGTTGCCGCCGTCCTTCAATATGGCCTGGAGCTGTCGCAGGCGAGAGCAGCTGCAGAACAGAGAGGTTAAAGTTACACTGAGGACGGCTATCAGATTCATGAGACACAATCTCTAACCACCATGCCTTAACCCCGAACACACTTCACAGATAAAACACAACAGACACGGTTAAAGTAGGGGTTTGATGTCTGAAACTAGTGGGCTCATTTGGTACAAGTTCATAGAGGTGAACTCATTTAGCCCTTTAGACTACAGTCCCAGTGCTTATTGGCATATTGATCAGACCACTTGGTTAATGTGAACACATCCATTAGGCTCGTCCCCACACTCCAAACTAGAATCAGCCTGTGCTTTGCCCAGTTGGAAGTGACAAGGCCGTGACTATTTCCATGCAATCAATACGCTCTCTGTTAAAAGTGGGCTTCAAACAATGGTTTCTCTCTTGTTGGTGAAACAATGCATACTGGTGCCAGTTAGAAATATTTCATTTTATACTGGTCCTACTCAAAGCCCAATGTCATTCTTACTATTAATGTTGTTAATTAACCATTTCATGTTCCAGCACAAGACAACTTGTTGCCACAATAACACCATTCAAACTGTGTAAAATGATAGCTAGTGTTAAAAAACATTTGGAATCTGATACAGCCTAATTATTGGCACATTGGCCAGGATTAGCCAGAACTGGGCACTAGTAAACCTGTCTTCTGAGACACAAGCTCTTCCAGTTTCCCAAATCCAATCACATTTCATTGTACTAATTGAGCTAATGTTTCTGCTAAGTGCTATAAGACAATGCCCATTGTTAAAAAGTTAATAAAAGAAAAATGGCCCAAATTGCATATAGTCCTAGTATGAAAATCAACTACAATAGGGGGAAGGGCAGTGTTGGTCCCATATGTTCAGCACAAAACACAGAATGTCAGAAATGGCAATGGGTTGCTTTCCAGAGGATTTCCGATTTTCTTCTGAGCAGAAGAGAGAGAAAAACATGCATATGCAGTCTATGCACTAGCCAAAGCAGGACATGTCTAGGCTTGTGATTCCCCCTTGGCCTGCAACCCCCAAGAACCACCACCTCCTTCCCTGCAGCTTGTTGGGCCGTAAGCCTAGTACACACAAGGGAAACTCATCCCACAACTTCCAAGTACAATGATTTCATTGTATCCTGACAGAAATGGTACACCAGTGAATTAATTGCATGGAATAGAAATAATGACATTATCACACCAGTCATCCTTTTTCTTCTGTTATGGATACATCCATTGCTTTGTATAAAGAGTGCCTGCTATCCTAGGCTTAAATGGTTTCTTTCGTTTTGGGGAATCTGTGAGAAGCTGCTGCTTAAACTATGCAGGTCTTTGTGTTTCTGCGTGAGAGTTGAAGTGAGGTGGCTGACAACAATACAGAGCTTCAGTCTCCTAGAGACCCCACTCCCCCACTGCTTCTTGCCACCCCCGTGCCACTGTTTTGCGCGACTCTGCATAATAAACTCCACCAAACGTGACCCTAATACGTCCCGTTACTAGGTTAATTGGGTGGACAATCGCTGTATTTCATCCGGCAGGGCGAGGCCAGTCTGGTAACTCCTAATCTCAAGATTTAATCATCATCCGGCAAACCAGCTAGATAGGATATCGAGTCAAAAATCGAGTCACGTTTCATGGTAGCTAGCTCCATCCACTGCAGCGGATGTTTACATCCTTCTTTACCATCCAGCCCTCATCCTTCAAGATAGACACGGGCGTGAATGCAAAGCAAGGATTTCCTTCACTAGCTCTAATGTAGAATTATGTAAAAACATGAATGTTCTGACCATAGCCATCTAGCGAGGGTAACGGTTGGAAGATAAAATGACCTTTTGGTGAACAGTAATTCTTGTTTGGAATATAAGGTTTTTTTGCTGATATACCATTTAGTAAATAACAGTTATCGGACAGCAAAGTAATTAGCAAAGCAGACAAGTCGATACATAACAAAACAACACAAATATTCAACGATAGCTTTACTAGAATTGCCAAATGTTGAAATGCTATTGCTAGCTAGCTAAACATTAATGCCGCATAGAACCTGGGCGTCTCTAACGTTAACCTTAACGTTACATTAGTCATGAACATGGCACAGGCATCAAAATGGATAGCTAGATATTTCAAATGATATCTAAAATTATAAATAAACTACGATTAGCTATGTCCGACCTCCTAGCCAACCTTACGGGTGGTCTTAAGAAGATGACAACTAAATAACGTTAACATTATTGTAGCAGGGGCTGCCTTGCTAAATTAACGTGAACGTTAGTTAATGGTGGCCAGCGAAGACGATCAAGCCGGGTCAACATCTGTATTCGCTCGCAGCTGCGCAGCGACCTGAAAAACCCCACTAACCTACATTCAAAAAATAACGTCTCACCAAAAGAAAAAATATTGTCATTACCTGACTGCAGAGCTCATCGGTGTATATTTTCCGCTTTTCCTCCGTATGCTAGTCATTTTGGCAATGGCACATTCAAAAATAACGTTTTAGAATTCCGCGTTATTCTTGACGTCCCCGCGGTAAAACTCCATCATCAGTCGAAGCTGTGTATGGCGGAACAGAGAAATAAAGGCATAGTAACCGCCTATACCATTTACGAAAATTGGGGTGGTTACGGAATAACAATGGCAATCCAGGACGAATATTTCGACCTAAAACATATACTGCGTCATCCTATCGCTACAAAATTACATGAAATTCACATGTTTGTAATGACTCGGAATAGTACAAGCTTATTGCAGTAAATATTGAGATTTAGCAAAACAGCCTCACCCTTGCAGTTAGGAAATCGAAGTAACACGGCGTCTCTTGACAGCAACCTACGCAATCCTACTGCAATCCTTTTGAAAATGTGGTTGGTCTTGTGGTTTGAGGAAGGACATTGAGTGGTAAAAATAACAACCGATAAGCATTGGTGGAAATATGGATGACTTTGACCAGATGTGTTTCCCACGAATACAAGTACGATACGTGGAATGACAGAGTCAGACACCAGACAGCCTGCTCTCGTTTCGAGTGTTTTGTGTCTGCATGGACCAGTAAACGGAGCGGACGCGCACACTAAACAACGAAGACATGCATTCTTAGTTTCTTTCTCAGCTTCGAGCAATGATGTCACCCAAAAATACTAATTTCCCAAGAAATGACATCCGGTAGATAAGTTAGCCTACTGTCTGATGTGAATGTAATGATGGTGTATTTGCAACCTTAAAAAATATATATTATAGTCCCAAATAAAATCCACACGTTTGGAATAAACTGTTGGATGACCCATTGCTCATTTATTTACAACATTTATTATGTGATCAATACATGATTATAATGAATTTGAATTGATAAAAATAGGGGAAGCTACCTTTTTCCTGTGCCCACCCTCGTGATAAATTGTAGCCTAATTGATAAGACTGCTCACAAACACACACACACACACAGCACACAACACACACACACCCCCATTTCCTCTGTTTTCCAACTACCTATTGTTGGTTTGACTTATTCCCGTTGTGTCATTGTGTCAAAGGATATCCTGGCTTTTAAAAATACTGTATATAGAGTGATGCTTAAAAACATGCTTCCATGTACAGGGGGGTGACTTGTTTGCAGCATGTATGGCAGCTTGTAGCAATAAATGTAAAATTACATTTAGTGTTAGTAGTTACTTTTTAATGGCATGACCACAGGCTGGGGTCATTTTTCCCAGGGTCCTATGTTCTCCAGATGTATTCCTATGTTCCAGGGGTCCTATATGTTCCCCAGATTATGATGGCACGTAATGGGAACAACAAAGGGCCCTATGTTTCCAGGGTTCTGGGCTCAGTTTGTGACCAGATCAGGGGGAACAACGAAGAAACAGGACTACATTTGTCCCCCTAATTTTTAACATTCTGAGGTGTTTGGGGTTGAGGTTGTTCCCCTATTCTTAAAGGTTGTGTCCACGATTCTAATCCAGTACACTTTTTGTGAAAATCAGCTAATCGCTCCTTGTGGACCAGGGTCCTCAAGCTGTGCTCGTACCCAGTCCTGATGCTGTGAATGGGAAACAAACATAGTGGCTCAGACCCAATCATAAGCTATTCTAACCCATCACCCTGTTGCTTCAGGAGTACAGAATGGAGGGGTTTAATTTGATTGGCTGTTGATCTCAAATATCAACAACCAAAATCACGGACTCTGCCTTTAACATACTGAGGTGTTTAGTTAGTGTGTGAAGTTACTCCTCCTTGCCTACACTGTCCTCAGGGGCGCAAAAAGGGGGTATGCAGTGATACGTTAACAAGTGATGCGATTCTTTTCAACATGAAAATGAACGAAGGGCGAGCCATTATACTTGAGAGCCTCTCTTTTTATTGCTGTGCCCAAATGTACTGCCTGCCCTGAATCCACTCCAGTCCTCTTCGCGTGAACAGTGAGAACCAACCAGTCACAAGAGGTGTCTCCCAAACAGTTGGGGACTTCCCACAGCGGCCAAACCTCTCACTGTTACATGCAAATACTCATACCCGACAGCCTAGCCTAGGTATTATAACAACAGGGTGCACTACAACCAACCTAGCAATACTAAACAATACTTAACAACTACAAAGATGCTATATATTATCCATCTACTGTTTTGCCATTGTGTGTAAAGTCATGCTAGTGAAGCAACCTTAAATTTGAACTTCATAGGCCACCAGTAATAACGAATCTTCCAACAATTCTTTCCAACAATAACAACAAATAAACAAATGACCAACACAAGCAATGACAATATACATACCATGCCCCCTTCCCATTTTGGGGGTGTATATTGATACACCTCAATATATTCAATAAATGTGTTTGTGTTTGATGGCCCTGACTCCCACACAGTAAACGTGAATGATCTGAATGAGGAAGTACAGACAATCATCTCTCACAGTCCCTGGCAGAGAGG
>NC_045165.1:13448909-13461409 GCF_900700415.2 Clupea harengus
GCAGTTCGACATTTTTCCCCTGACCCTTCTCGCATTTTCGAAAGAAAACAGTTGCAGTGGCATCCAAACTGTTCAAATCCAGATGTGTAGGATAAACAAGTAGACAAAATAAGGTTTGATTCACACATGCAGGCACGAAGCCTTAATAACCGTTTGGAAATGCCGCAAAACGTTGCAATTAATGCCCTCAAAACCTAAAATATGTTTGGAATAGTTTCTCAATAAATTCCGTTTAAATCGGTAACACATGACAGTGTAAATTAGAATTGGCTAAACTGCCCCAGATAAACATTAATAGATGGTTTGTGTTAACTGGACGTATGTTGCCATTTCAGAGGTTCAAAATAATGGCCTTAATTAAGCCAAAATGCTCTTGGTAATCAGAGTCAATAACATTGCTTCTTGATAATGAGTAGTATATTTCGACATAGCCACACACCCACGCACCTGTCACGATATACTTCCCACACATCATGCCGGGCAACCTCTCCTTCTATCACTTCTTTCTATATATCATATTGTGCTATGTCGTTGATACTGAAGAAGTGGTCATATTACTTGTCGTTCTCTTTGGGGTGCATAAGGGTTCGTATCCTAGTCTCTTCTCTTACCCTATTCTGGGTTGGTAATCCTGGGGGACTCTCCCATACCCAACCCCAATAATTAGACATTGTTCAGACACTGAGATGTGCATGCGAAATCTTTTTTTTGTGAATGACTGACATTCGATTTACTAACCATTCTCTGTTCTCTCCCCTATAGTAAGACCTTTGCTGATGGCTAAGACGGTTCCTCATCACCATAACCTATAATTACATGCTGTGTGTACAAACATGTTTAGCAGTTGTCCTGATAAAAGGGAGTTTTTCCTTGTCACCGTTACCTTACTTCTTACTCTAGGGGGCTCAGGCTCTGGGCTCTGAAAGCACCTTGAGACTATTTCTATAGAGAAATTAAATTATTATTATATTATATTATATAAATTATTAATAGAAATAATTTCTATAGAAATTAAATTGAATTGAATAGAATCTCTCCATAGACAACTACGACTTCCTAGTATTTTCCTTTATAAACGGACACCATGGTATTTTTCTACATTGGTTGCTTGGGTAGGTCTATATGGTTTCATATAATACTGATTAATGAAAAAATGAATTAGCTGGCTATAAACTGCACAGACACAAAACGTCTCCCCAAGACGGACAATTTCACATTAGGGAACTGTAACGATATCACGATAACACCATCAATGCAGAATGCAATAAAGCATTCTGAGAGCCACTCAAACTCTTACAAAACTCACTGGTCACAGAGGTGCTGAGGATTGGTGTCAGTGATTTGGGTTACAACTTTGCTGTTGTTTTTTTTATTACAAAAGAAATAAATTTAGAACATAGAGGAAAAAGTATTTGGTCAGATGACACAATGAATAATTCAAATACTTTGTAGGTTATCAATCCCCACGCAAAAAGGGGACATGTACGGTTGTCTTCAATGGAACAACTGCAGCACAAGAGGGCGACAGAGACAAACATATTTGAAGTTTCAAACAAATGGTAAAAAAAAACATGTATGTGTTTTCAGTGAATTCTTGTGTGAGAGATTTTACTCGCACCCAAGTGTTAATAATATAAATGATATTACATATTATTATATAATTTATTTAATTTACAATTTAGTTTTTTACTTTTATTTATAGTGTTTAATATTTAGAACCAAAAAGTTGTCTTGTTTTAAAACAGTAGACCTAGACACAATATTGCATAAAAACACAAAAGAAGTAAATAATAGTATATAAAATAATAGGAAAATACATCAATAAAACTTAACAAAAATTGACAGCATTCATAAAACACTAAAGATAACAGTCAAATAAAGGGAATCTTTACTGATTCAAGCTGAAATTTGACAAAAAGTCTGCAAGCATCCGAATGGACATTTTACAAGCTGTGCAAAAGCATCAGAGGGCCCCTGAGTGGCCTGGTACTGAGTTCCTCTGTAGGAGAAGCTTTGCTCGTAATGTCATACCCTCACCTCTGTCTGCCTGACTGAAAAAAGAAGTTCTCCCTTCCCTTCCTCTCTCACACCGTCTCTATTGTTGGAGCTGTGGGGATTAACCTGACCCTCTTTTCACAGGTCACAGGTCAGTGAGGGACTCTTGAAGCTGCAAGTGACTGTTTGTGTGTGTGTGTGTGTGTGTGTGTGTGTGTGTGTGTGTGTGTGTGTGTGTGTGTGTGTGTGTGTGTGTGTGTGTGTCTGTGTGTGTGTGTGAAGGTTTGTGCATGTGAGTGTGTGTATATGCAGGTGAGTGTGTGTGTATTTGTGTGTGGGTAAGTGGAGAGGTTGAGTGATAAACTGAGGTTAGTGTCTCATCACCCTGGAGGAAGAGGAAGTTACTTGATGACCAGGGGGAGGTGGGGGTGGTATTGGGGGTGAGGAAGTGGTATGTGGAGTATCTGAGCTGTCTTTCATCTCTCTCACCTTCTCCCCCCCTCCGGCGTTCATTTACACGTTCCTCCCTTGTCTTATGAGTATGTGCGCTCATTTTAATTGTTGAAGAGAAGACATCCAGTTTTTCCTCTGTCTAAAAGTTTTTTAGCTTCATGACATTCCTTCTCTGTTCTTTCTCATGGCTTTAATCAGAGTAACCATGGATACACTCCAGCTGTTTTCATTGATTTCATAAATATGTCTGGAAAGGAAGTGACCCGCCATCCTCTGCTCCACTGACTCCTCTGCCTTTCTCCAGGTCCAGTCTGTTTTATTTCAGTTCTGTAACATGGAGTATCCAGGACATTTGACTGGAGAGTACCCAGGACATTCGACTGGAGAGTACCCAGGACATTTGACTGGGAAGTTTCCAGGACATTTGACTGGAGAGTACCCAGGACATTCGACTGGAGAGCATCCAGGACATTTGACTGGGTAGAATCCAGGACATTTGACTGGGTAGAACCCAGGACATTCGACTGGAGAGCATCCAGGACATTTGACTGGAGAGCATCCAGGACATTTGACTGGAGAGTATCCAGGACAGGGAAGGGGGTGTTCTGTTTGCTAATACTCACATGCTAGTGTTATTGCATGCCATGAGGGTTTTTAGAGGGGTTCCGTAGACCACTACTCCACCATTGTATATCATCACAGGAATATGGCCACTTACTCATCACCTTTCCTGCTGTTCTGATTCCACCATTCTCTCTTTCGTCTTCTTTCCTCCATCATGCCATTTTCTCCCCTGTCTTCTTCTATAATATTTTTCCATTCTTCTCTCCTCTTCTCACTTCATCTCATATTTTTTGGGCATTTGTCTTCTGTCCTCTGCTCTGCACCTGTTTTCTTCCATTGTCTATATCCTCTCCTCTCTCGTTCGGTTTTCCTCTTTTGTCTTCATTGCTCTTTCTCTCTCACCCCTCCCCCCTCCTCTTTACTCAAAATGTGTTCAATTAAGGCAGTTTGACCTGTGATTTGGCCGCTCGTTGACCCCCGGGGTCATTATCAGGGTAAAGGCGGCCCTGCTGTCTGACGCTTCCCTAATCTGGAACCAATGGCCACTAATCTCTAATCCAGCAGATTACAGAGAGAACAACAGTAGCAGTGCTGAGGTTACCAAAGATGAGGTTCTCTGATACTCTTGCTGGTGTGAGGTGTGTGCGCGTGTGTGCGCGCGTGTGTGTGTGTGTGTGTGTGTGTGTGTGTGTGTGTGTGTGTGTGTGTGTGTGTGTGTGTGTGTGCGTGCGTGTGTGAGTGTGTGTGTGTGTGTGTGTGTGTGTGTGTGTGTGTGTGTGTGTGTGTGTAACGGGGCTGCCCAGTGTCACTGGAGAAACAGCTACTGATGGACATGCTGAGTGTCAAATTACCTCAAAAACAAACACCAACCCCCTACACACCACACACACACACACACACACACAACCACATACACACACACACACACACACACACATGCATACACACAAACTGTAGACCTCAGTTTCACAGGCTGATTGATGTCACGGCTGCAAGGCAAAAAGACCTTACCCCAAACACACCCGCACACACAGACACGCACATAAACAAACATACATAATCACACACCAAAACAACCTCAGGCTCTTGTCACTTTGCACAGTAGTGAAGTGACAAATGGTCTCCGTCCCCTGCATGTCTGTGTGTGCGTGCATGCGTGTGTGTGTGTGTGTGTGTGTGTGTGTGTGCGTGCATGCGTGTGTGTGTGCGTGCATGCGTGTGTGTGTGTGTGTGTGGTCAGTCGCTGTGGAGCCAAGAGTGGACACACTGATAAGACAAAATATGCCAATGGGGCAGAAAATATGTCTACTGGTGTTGTATAAATGCATTGATCTATTTGGTCACTACATGGGTTTGTTGGCATATATATATATATATATATAAATGAGGTCATATATATATATGGTTTTTGTTGCAAATGTATTAGTCATCATGCACTTTTCTACTGGTTATGTGTGACATATCATGACCTGGTTACTGGTTTGGTAGCATACATACTGTATTGATTTTCTGGGAAACACATTGGTTGAATTGTGTTATTTCCAGTTTTTAAAAACACAACATTTTTACATGAGTTTTTACAAAAGTACACAATTTTCTGAAACATGTCACTCAAACAGCAAAACTTGGCACCAAAGCTGCAAAGCTGTAAACACATTTTTAGCCTTTCACTCAATTTTCAATTTCATAAAACACTTTTTGCAAAACATCACAAACTTACTTTCTAAGACACAACAAACAGACATTGAACACTTGTGTGCCTTTTTATGCCAATGCCCCTTAAAATGCAAGAAATACGTACCAGTTCCAAAGGAGGACATTAGTTGTGATGTTGATGAGTTGCTGTGACAAGGGAGGCTGGGTATGGTCACCGAATCTCTTTTTATGTATCATGACAATGTTTTATTCTCTTCACATAGCCGACTATAAAATATAATATACTATTAACACATAAGTATGATACAATATACTGTTTTGGTACACAATGCATTCTACCATAAAAATTATTGTTACTGTTACAACATTCAGCACCCTAAATTACTTGACTAAATATATTTCAGTTTGCTGCAATTCACTTTTTTAGCAAACCATTTTTTATTGTGTACATTCTAGCACTAAATCATGTGCACTGTGTGTGTGCTACACTTTGGTCTAAAGTGTTTTGGAAAACAAAAAAAATTACTTAAAGTTCTGAAATGACTCAATTTGTGTGTTTATATATTCAGTCTACTATAACTGGTTTTGTCAGACTGTTCTGTTCTGTAACACTATAACAGCAAGAGGCTTTCGCAAAACAAAGCTAGTTTGAGATTTATCACACTATTGGGTCATTTGTGTTTCAAAAAGTCAAACCATATGAAGACTTGTGTTTGCCATTTGTCCCAAAAGTTTCATTTTGAAAAGGGGTTATTAAGTTTTGAATTGCAGTTTCATTTTGTTGGAGATTTGTGGTGTTTTGCATTTTGTGTGTGCAGTTTTGTGCACTGTGTGTAAAACTGCATTTGCTCACATGCATATTGCCGTAGACAAATATGACCTGGTATAATGGTATACTGTATGGATTATTTACATAAAAACCGGTTTACGTATGCTGATATTCGTTCTTGTCTAAATAATTTTGCACACATGTACTGCATTTACACCTCATGCATTGGAGATTTGGCAGATCTACTGGTTAGTCTGGTTAAACATTGGCTCACTATCTTATTCATTGATTTCATGGCAAACACATTGTTTTACTGGAATATTTATTGGTAGGCACACTGGTTGTTTTGTCTTCTTACTATCTCAGCAAACCAGTATGTATGCAGGGAAACCAGTGAGCTGAAACCAATGCATACACCAGAAAACCAGTGAGCTGAAACCAATGCATACACCAGAAAACCAGTAAGCTCAAACCAGAGCACAACAAAAGGAATCAATTCATGCCCCTCCCATCCAGTTGATGAGGGTGGTAACCATTGACCAATACTCATACCACAAAACAAATAATTCTATACCAATATCAGTGTACTTCATATCCAACCAGTTACCCTGGCCAATGTGTCGTTATTTAAACCAATGTACAAACAGACTAACCAATAAGAAGTGTCATGACTTGGGATTTCTGTTTGCGCCACTGGGGTCATTGGCGACCTCTGGTGGCCTAAAGACATTATTTCGGACTTATTGAATTGTTTGCCTCTGTCTTTGTTCCACACCTGTTTTGCATCATGTAATTATTGTTCAATTAACTTTGTTTGACCAGGGTATAAATACCTGGTAGTGTGCTAGACACGTCATCGCGACGTTTGTGTAGACGTAGTGTTCCTTGTTACCCTCTCGTAACAGTTACTGTTTGCTAACGCGGTTCTCGGCCGCTGTTTCACTGCTTCTCTAAGCGGTGGCCTTTGGATACTTGTTTTTTGGTTTCTTCGCCTGGGTGAGCAAGAGCTATACTTTTATAGCTTTCTTAGTTAAGCCTTTTTCATATTGACTGTTCTTCTGTGCTTTGGACTTACTACTTTGTTTGGATTATTACCTTTTTGGATTTAACGGTTTCATTTGGATTACTACCTTTTTGAGTTCTTCTGTGCTTTTGGATCTACCTCTTGTGTTCGAGTTTTTGCTGTTCCAAGACACGTTGCATTTTTTGAAACTCCGTTTTGACGGGGAGAAAATAAAACAAACTTTTGACTTTACACTCTGCATCTGGGTCCTCAATAGCCCACTAGTTAAATCGTGGGTTACCAATCCAGCGACCCGGGTTCGCTTCCCGACTCGACTCGGTGTCCTGACAGAACGTCGCGATCATTATGGACCTAGCAGAGCAAATGTCCCAGCAATGGGAAAGAATGGAGCAGATGCTCCAGGCTATATCTCTTAGCCTACAGTCAAGCAACACCCGTCTTGACCAGCACGAACAAGCACTCGTTCACCACAGGGAAGCAGAAGCTCGCCAGCAGGAGGAAGCTACTCGCCAGCAGGCAGAGCTGGCTGCGCAGCGGGAGCGTATGGCCCACCAGCAGGCGCTGCTTACTTCCCAGCGCGACAGCATGACTCTCCAGCAGGAGAACCTTGTCCGCCAACAGGCAGATATTGCTTGCCAGCGAGAAGACTTACTTCGCCACACCCAGCACCTGCAACAACTGGACCAGAGAGGCGCAGCACAGCATCTCCCTGAGGCTCCTGTCCCACACTCCTCTGCGGACCCCCGGGTCTCCCAGCCGCATCGCTATGATGGCAGCAAGGGGGGTTGTCGAGGCTTTCTTACACAGTGCGACCTGATCTTTGAGCTCCAACCCCGTGCCTTTTCCTCGGACCGCTTCCGCATCGCTTACATCATTACCCTTCTCACAGACAAGGCCTTGAAATGGGCTACCGCAGTCTGGGCGAAGCAGGGTTCAGTATGCTCTTCCTTCAAGGATTTCCAGGAAGAGATGTTACTGACCAGTCCACGACCGGGCCAGACGCTGCCAAGCTGCTAATGACCATTCGGCAGGACAAGCGTTCCGTTACGGACTATGCCATAGAGTTCCGCACTCTCGCAGAGGAAAGTGAATGGAACGACAAGGCTCTGGTAACGGCCTTCCACCACGGGCTGTCGGACGCCTTGAAGGACGGGTTGGCGTCGATCGGGTGCCCCAGGGAGTTAGAACCTCTGATTGCCCACGCCGTGCGGTTGGACAACCGTATGAGGGAGCGTCGTGGGGACCAGGGGGTCTCCTGGCTACTACCAGCAGGTTCTGGGAGGTCCAAGTCAAGGGAAGATCCCGAGCCCATGCAGCTGGGAGGGGCCCGACTGTCGGCCAAAGAGAAGGAGCGGCGGATGCGTGAGGGCCTTTGTCTATACTGCGGCGAGACTGGTCATCGCCTATCTTCATGTCTTGAGCTCTCGGGAAAAGGGGTCGTCCGTCCAACCAGGGGAGGGTTGTGACGGGCGCAACCCTTTCTTCCCAGTCTCCGGACCAGGCGGTGTATCTCCCTATTTCCATCTCCTGGGGTAAGAATAAACATTCATGCCAGGCTCTGGTAGACTCCGGAGCAGCAGGTAACTTCATAGACCGGGGGCTTGCACAAAGGCTCAAGATCCCTCTGGTCTCCCTTGAGACACCGCTTGCTGTCACCGCCCTTGATGGGCGAGCACTGGGGAACGGCAGCGTGACCCGAGTCACATCACGGGTGAGGCTGCAACTGGAAGATCATCGTGAGGAGATCTCCCTAAACCTGATCTGCTCTCCGGAGTTTCCGGTGGTCTTGGGGTTCCCGTGGCTCAACCGCCACAACCCCCATCTTGACTGGGTAACGGGCCGCATCCTCGAGTGGGGTCCCACCTGCCACGCCACCTGCCTCTTCAGTGACTCTCCTCTTTGTTTTCCCGAGCCTCCTGAGCCTGCTGAACTGTCGCTGGTGCCGGCAGAGTACCTGGATCTGCAGGAGGTGTTCAGCAAAAGCCGGGCTGCTTCACTTCCACCTCACCGGCCATACGACTGCTCAGTCGAGCTACAGCCAGGCACCAGTCCAACAAGAGGGCGGATTTTTTCCCTTTCCCGTCCAGAAAGGAGGGCCATGGACGATTACATCAGGGACGCTCTAGCGTCTGGGTTCATCCGTCCGTCCACGTCCCCTGCTGGAGCGGGGTTTTTCTTCGTGGGCAAGAAGGATGGTTCCCTGCGGCCCTGTATCGACTACCGGAGCCTTAACAAGATCACCATCCGTAATCGTTACCCTCTGCCACTGATGTCCACAGCATTTGATCTCCTCCAGGGTGCAAGCATTTTTACCAAACTAGACCTGCGAAATGCCTACCACCTGGTCCGCATCCGGAAGGGGGACGAGTGGAAGACGGCCTTCAACACCCCTACGGGGCACTACGAGTACCAGGTAATGCCTTTCGGCCTGACTAATGCTCCAGCCGTGTTCCAGGCCCTGATCAATGACTGTCTCCGGGACATGATTAATCATTTTGTTTTTGTGTACCTGGACGATATTTTGATTTTCTCCAGTTCTCTGCAGGAACATCGGCTACATGTCCGACAAGTTCTCAAGAGACTCCTTAAGAACCATCTTTTTGTGAAACCCCAGAAGTGCGAATTTCACAGGCCTGAAGTCACCTTCCTGGGGTACATACTTAGGGAGGCCCAAATCGAAATGGACCCAAAGAAGACCAAGGCAGTGAGGGACTGGGAGGCTCCTAAGTCCGTTAAGGGGGTACAGCAGTTCCTGGGCTTTGCAAATTTTTATAGGAGGTTCATCCGAGGTTTTAGTTCTATTGCAGAACCCATCTCCGCCCTGACCAAGAAGGGTCGGGGTCCCTTTGTCTGGTCCCCTAAGGCGGAGAAGGCCTTTTGTGAACTGAAGAGAAGGTTCTCTTCGGCTCCCATCCTCGTCCTTCCGGACCCATCCCTGCCTTTCACTGTGGAGGTGGATGCCTCTGAGGTAGGGGTTGGGGCTATTCTCTCACAGAAGGCTCAGGACGGCAAGATCCACCCCTGCGCCTTCTTCTCCCACCGGCTGAGCCCTGCGGAATCCCGGTACGACGTGGGTGACCGGGAGTTGCTGGCCGTCAAGCTGGCGCTCGAGGAGTGGAGGCACTGGCTGGAGGGTGCTCAACATCCGTTCCTGGTGTGGACGGACCATCGGAACCTTGAGTACCTCCAGGTCGCCAAGCACCTCAACCCCCGGCAGTCTCGATGGTCCTTGTTTTTTAGTCGGTTCGACTTTACCCTCTCCTACCGCCCGGGTTCGAAGAACACCAAGCCCGACGCCTTGTCCCGGCAGTTTCCCTCGTCTAGCCAGGATAAGGAAGAGAGGTCCGTCATTCCCCTCTCCCGGATCGTGGCGTCCATCCGCTGGGGGATTGAAGCCAAGGTCAGAAGGGCGCAACGGGACGAACCCACCCCAGGCCCGGAGAGGCCTGGACTCCTCTTCGTTCCCCGAGGCGTACGGTCACAGGTACTCCAGTGGGGTCATGCTTCACGTATCACAGCACACCCTGGGGCTCGACGGACGCTGGAGTTCGTGCAGAGACGGTTTTGGTGGCCTGGCATGGCCGAGGATGTAAAGTCTTTTGTCGGTGCCTGCGCCATCTGTGTACGAAGCAAGAACCCCCACCAGCGGCCTCAGGGGTTGCTACACCCTCTCCCCATTCCACACCGACCGTGGTCCCACATTTCCATGGATTTTGTGACCGGTCTCCCTGTGTCGGAGGGGAACACGGTTATTCTGGTCATCGTAGACAGGTTTTCTAAAGCCTGTCGCTTTGTGCCATTGCCCAAGCTACCGTCCGCACTTGAGACAGCGAAACTCACATTTAACTATGTCTTTCGGTTGTTTGGGCTTCCACAGGATATCGTGTCCGACCGTGGTCCCCAGTTTTCCTCCAGGGTGTGGAGGGCTTTCTGCAAGATCATTGGGGCGACGGCCAGTCTCTCCTCCGGCTTCCACCCTCAGTCGAACGGACAGACGGAGAGGATGAACCAGGAGCTCGAGACCACCCTGAGGGCACTGGTGGCAGACAACGCGTCCTCCTGGAGTTCCTGTCTGCCGTGGGCAGAATATGCACACAACACCCTCCAGTCTTCCGCTACTAATCTGTCTCCTTTTCAGTGTCAGTTTGGGTTCCAGCCTCCCTTGTTTGCAGAGCAGGAGGAGGACGTCGGGGTGCCTTCGGTTCAACACTTCATGAGAAGGTGTAGGCGGACCTGGAGGAAGGCCCGGCAGAACCTGGTGCGCACCGCGAGGACCAACCAGTCCCAGGCCAACCGGCGCCGGCGACCTGCTTCATCCTTCCGTCCAGGGCAGAGGGTGTGGTTGTCCGCACGGGATATTCCCTTGCGAGTGGAGTCCCGCAAGCTGGCGCCTCGGTTTATTGGTCCGTTCAAGGTCGTCCGGAGGATCAACCCGGTGACCTACCAGCTCCAGCTCCCTCGCACCCTGAGGATTAACCCCTCATTCCATGTTTCCCTCCTGCGACCCCTCCTATCCTCTCCTCTGGCTCCGGCTGCCAGGCCCCCTCCCGCCCCCCGCATCGTGGGTGGACAGCCCGCCTTCACAGTTCGCCGGTTGCTGGACTCCCGTCGGGTTGGGCGCGGGTTACAGTACCTGGTGGACTGGGAGGGTTACAACGCAGAGGAGCGCTCATGGGTCCCGGCCCGGAACATTTTTGACGACTCCCTCATCAGTGACTTTCACCGCAAGCATCCTGATCGCCCAGGGGTCGTCAGGAGACGCCCCTAAGAGGGGGGGTACTGTCATGACTTGGGATTTCTGTTTGCGCCACTGGGGTCATTGGCGACCTCTGGTGGCCTAAAGACATTATTTCGGACTTATTGAATTGTTTGCCTCTGTCTTTGTCCCACACCTGTTTTGCATCATGTAATTATTGTTCAATTAACTTTGTTTGACCAGGGTATAAATACCTGGTAGTGTGCTAGACACGTCATCGCGACGTTTGTGTAGACGTAGTGTTCCTTGTTACCCTCTCGTAACAGTTACTGTTTGCTAACGCGGTTCTCGGCCGCTGTTTCACTGCTTCTCTAAGCGGTGGCCTTTGGATACTTGTTTTTTGGTTTCTTCGCCTGGGTGAGCAAGAGCTATACTTTTCTAGCTTTCTTAGTTAAGCCTTTTTCATATTGACTGTTCTTCTGTGCTTTGGACTTACTTCTTTGTTTGGATTATTACCTTTTTGGATTTAACGGTTTCATTTGGATTACTACCTTTTTGAGTTCTTCTGTGCTTTTGGATCTACCTCTTGTGTTCGAGTTTTTGCTGTTCCAAGACACGTTGCATTTTTTGAAACTCCGTTTTGACGGGGAGAAAATAAAACAAACTTTTGACTTTACACTCTGCATCTGGGTCCTCAATAGCCCACTAGTTAAATCGTGGGTTACCAATCCAGCGACCCGGGTTCGCTTCCCGACCCGACTCGGTGTCCTGACAAGAAGGCAAAACAATGAGTGTGCATGGCCGCCTACCACTCCAGTCCAACAATGTGTTTGCTCTGAAATCAATATATATATGCTACCAAGCCAGTAACCAGGCAAACAAACCAATATACAGTATGTGATGCATAACCAATAGTCTCAGTCTCAGACTTGGTTCAAAACAAGTGCATGATGACTGATACATATGCAACAAAACCATATATACATATGCCAACAAACCATATAGTGAACAAATAGACCAATGCATTTGTACAACACCAGTTTTGAACTGCCCCCGAATAGCTGTGGTCCCTATCAGAGGCCCACTATCCAAACTGGGGCCCCTGACCCTGATTCCCCCCTGCTCTCTCCCCCAAAGAAACTTTGCTGACCCCGTGTCCTCAATTTTAACCAAAGCGCTATAACGCACACACACACACACCCGCACACACACACACACACAGACATACTCCACACTTTTGCTTGCGCTATGAGAGCACACACACAAACATGTAATCACACATATGGCAAACAGCCCGTCCAGACCAATTGGGTCAATCCCACACACAATGCCAGTCAGTGTAT
>NC_045165.1:13466409-13481409 GCF_900700415.2 Clupea harengus
CGTGGATAAAATAAACCATGTTTTACTTAAATTTTTGTAACATTCGGTTGCCGTTCAGTTCCAATGAATCACTAGATGGAGGTGAAGGTCATCGTCCACCTCCCAAAGAGAACTCACATAAATGTCTGTTATCACTGGGTGTTTTTTAATCCCAATATACAGCACAAAAACGGCAATGCATAAACCATTCTACATTCTACAAGAGAACGTCTTTCGGAATGATTCTCCCTCTGCTATGACTATGAGTTGCATCTGGCGCAGCGGAACACAGTTTCCAAATGAGTGACAGGCCGGAATCCCCGCGCTCGTTTGTAGCTCAGACGTACCCCCTTTCCGAGTCCTAGTAATAAAAACAAACTCGGAAAACGCTGGATCCCACCTGTCAATCATGGCGCAGGAGCTCTCTTTGATATCTCGCGCTGTAAACATGCCGCCTTTCTCCGGATAATTTGTTGAACATAGTTACGGTTGTCAGGGCTAAAGCCGTGCCACTCGAAGCGTCTGCCCGCCGAAATGTTTACGTTGGCAGCGCCCGGTTCCTCTGCCTAGAGCGCTGTTATGGCGAGACGACTCGATTGTCAATAACTGTCACCCCCTCGGGGTGGCGGGTGCGTTTTTTTTGCGAGAGGTAATTAGAGCTGAAGCAACGCCACGTGTTGAAATATGCCAGACAAGAGCCGGTGCCAAGAACCGCATGGCATTCCCACCTTTAAAAACATCTTTGGGTGGCACAGACATTTATCATCCTAATAAAACGAATAAAATGATATGTGAATCATTCAGTCATGCAAATGGGGGCTTAAACGGAAAACCATTTTTAGTTATTTTTAAAGGACATCCACTGATTTACACAGGAGGCGTCCTCACACGTACATGTGTGTGTGTGTATGTGTGTGTGTATCCACCTGTTGGCCTCGGGCTTTGGGTGAGGAGGAGGAGGAGGAGGAGGAGACTCTTAGGCACAGATTGGCCTCATAATCCCTCACGCTAAAAGATATATGGGCGCATCAACGCGGTTAATATTATCTGCGCTACAGGAACAATGGCTGCTTTGTCGGACGCAGCCGACAAAGGAAGGAGAGCACGCGCAGGAAGGTGTGCGTCTTACCTGCAGAGCAAGGCTGGGGGTGCGTGCGAGTGATAAGAGCGTCAATTCTACAAAGGTTGTTACATGGATTTTGTCTGATTAACACCGGGAAATATAAATCAACTCATACACACCACTGAATCTCTGCTGTCTGTAGTAACGAGAGCTGACACATAAACCTACCTATTCTTACTCCATGTTTTTGAAAACAAATTGAAACGCACGCATACTTACATGCAATGTCTTGCACCGCTGAAATGAATTATAGCTGGTATTTATCTCTCACTTACTCCATCTGTTTCTTTCTGTCAGACACACACACACACACACACACACACACGGTGTGTTAAAATATCCTAACTCAGACACTGTATGGCAATCAATCCCACAATTATTGTAAATCACGGTGTAAGCTCGGTAAAGTCGTGATTAAGAGGCACACCACAACGATGTGCACAAATACCCTCAAAGTAAAGAACTTGTGCTAGTGTGTGTGGAAGCCTGCTAAAGTGCTTAGCAGGATGACATTCTCACAACATGGAAATTAGCATGAAATTAGCACACGGATGTGGTTGGATTTATGCTGTGGTTGAAATAAAATGTTGTCTTTGGCTAAATCTTACCGTAAACCAGGCGTATGTAAGCAAGATGATGTTTTTGAATAAGAATGATGCCATGCATAAGCAGACTGACTTAATGAAATATAATTAAGGGTATGAAATAATTAACTGATTGCGTTTTTTATTCATTCTTTTTTTTTTAACCATTATCAAGTTTGGAGGGTGGGCCAATTTTATTCTCACATCACCTAATCGGGCTGTAGTGTTGTTCTACCTTACAATATAAAACATAATAAATGATTAAAATGGCAATCGATTTAATTGACAAATTGCTTTTGTTTTTTACTGAGCCTTCCTATTAGATAAATGAAGTGAAACGCCTAGACTTTTTTTTCTTTTGTGCCATACAATCTAATTACCTAGATGATGGAAATGTTGTTGCCTAACATGCCCCCACCCCCTAGTTCTGTTTTTCTGTCTGACTCTACCCCCCCCCCCCCCACACACACACACACACTCACACACACACACCTTTACCCCGTGTGAGTGTGACTCACTCTCTTCAGGATCCTGTTGTCTCAAGCCTCGTTTCAGCCTGTCAGCAGCCACAGGAAACAACCCATCCCGTTCACACACACACACACACACACACACACACACACACACACACATACACACACACCCACACACACTCTCTCACACACACACACACACACGCACAAGCAAACACTGATTTATGATTGTGCTGTCTGTCCAAGGCACCGAGTCGGTGCTTTCCTCCATCACATCTGTGAGGGATTTGCCATTATTCTGGCAGCCAGCGCTAAGCAGCACACTCCAGGTCAAACACGAGCACTTACGTGCAAACGAACTGTTTATTAGATTAGTCTGTTCTCGGACCAGCATTGTGGGCCGGCTCTGAATGCACTCCTTGGCTTTGTTTAAACTTGTTCTGCAGCCTTTAGATGAGAAAACATCACAGAAAATCTGAAGCTGTATTAAGGTTTGAGAAACAACTCTCTTGCAGTGCAGTCCAGCTTTATGTAGGTTTCTTTGTTTTTGAATTAAAGCCGTTGCAAGATGTGTGATGAAATGGGTACATATCCAAATCCGTTTACTGTCAAACGTTGAATTAATTTGAGAAATATTGATCTTACTAATGACAGATAACTATATGAACTCTGATGTGTGTATGTTTATGTATGCTTACTTTGGCTACCACAAATACAATGCCTTAACAACATCATATAACTAATACAGATGATGGTATGCAATATTTTCAAGATATTTTTATTCCTGGCTGCAATATTGGTATATGATGGGCCTACAATTACATTCAAAAACGTACACACTCTTGCAGACACAAATACACTAATACACGTTGGCGCCCGTTTAAGGCGTAATTTTGTTGCAAACATGGAAGGGTATATGAACGGGCCGTGACGCATTATGTCTGTTGCAGAAGTACAGAATGACAAGTTTCACTCTTCTGACGGATGCATATGCATTCGTGGGAAGGTCGTCGGAAAAGTGGGAGTTTGGGGCAAAATATGGGAGAAGCTTTGAAAACTGCGGGGGACAACGCACGTCTGTTTTGCGGTGGAAATGTTCCGTTTTTTTAAAAGCAGGTGTAATCCAGACTTCGAGTTAGATGCGCGAGTAAGATAAACTTCTAGAAACAACGGGATCAGTATTCTTAGCTACAGTGTGCTCATTTGTAGGCTACCATGTTTAAAGCAACCTTTACTTTCGTTTGACTTTTTGTCTTGCCATCCTTTTTCACTTCACCTACGTGCAGATGCCTGCTAGACAATGTAATTGGAATTTGTTTGTTGTATCTGCAAAAATAGTCCAAGTATTGAGTGGTGTAGAATTACTGCCCTGTATTATGACTGTTTGACATGGCATATACATGGCATGTATATCTATTTCCTGATCGCTAAACCTTTGATTCTGCTCGGTCGGCGTTTCCATTGATTGATTCTATTGATTCCATCCAATTGCGTCCGTCATTGAATGATACCGTTCAGTTGCGGGCATCGCAAATTGCAGTTAAAGGGCGGTGACGTTCAATTCAAGTGAAAAGGCACAGCGGGCGCTTTGCGCAAGTCGCTGTTTACGCTGCGCTCTCTTATGTACGTACATCTGTGTCTTGTTTCGTACTGTATGTCATATCAAATAATTTTCAATGTGAATATTACAATCTGCCCCCGAGAAAGAGCATGCCATTTCAACTGAAGACGGAAACTCGTTCTGTAATTTGATTGTCTGTCGGTATTTGATTGTATGTCAGTATTTATATGTGGGAGTGTGCGTGACAGAGAGGCGACTATACCTTTGATTTCCTCCTCTGGCTGTCATTAAAGTCTCAAGTTCCACATGACATCACTTCCCTTGCAAGAGACGCTGAGAACATGTCAGTCATTATCGCAGACAGACACAATAATATACACAAACAAAAACACAAACACACACACGCGCGCTCACACACACACACACACACACACACATAGGGGAGAGCGAGGTATATGAGCCAGTGGGTAAGTTGACCCATCACCTATATCTAGGCAACCATACACATTTTTTGTCATGTGATCCTAAATCTTGTTCGCATTCTCCATTTTCATCATGTTGAGGAAAGACCGGTGTGGATGAATGGGTAAACATATTAAAACTTTTTTTTTTGCCTGCAAAGTTGTTTTGGGGGCATATTAGATATAATTAGTCTCACATGAAAAGTAACTTGTCTCAGTTTAAAAAGTTATATCAGATATGTGGATGAACTGACGGTGTGTAAAAACCTGAGTGAATTAGCCAAAGTGTAGCTCTGGGTTGCTAGACGTAAAGCTTTCCCCAAAATAGTGGCCATGGGCCAGAATGAGTCCTGGAAGTAAGATGAAGGTAAGAAGTTAATTTAAATAGTTGATCTTAAAATTAGTCTTGCATCCTGACAATGAATAACTAACATTATTTCACATTTTAGATGTAGCATAACAGCGGTCATGCCACATAATTACAGAAAAAAAACAGATGGCTCCATGGTCATGTGTTTGTAGCCCTAGTTTTACCTGTTTACCTCCTTGTGGATGATGTAGAAGCATCACTTGTTTTGCAGCTTTCAATAGCATTTTCAGTACATATGTGACATCACTTCACTTCATCACGTCACACCACACATGCTAATGTTCATGTCATTCGTTCAGTTTAAGAGTTCTGTGTTTGTTTCTTCATCCTAGAGGCTTGGCAAGCCGTCTCCAGGTTTCAGAACTGTATACAAATTAGTTGTAATATTTTTTTTCATGAACACCAGTAAAATGGGTGATTTAATTAATAATAATTATATTTAGAATTATACTTATCTGGCGAATACAATAGTTTTTCTCAGGTTGCTCAATTTGTTGGATCAACTTACACTAACATGGGGCAAGTTGAGCCCCAAGATAATGCTTTTGGGGACCCCATATTTTGTTGTCTATTTCAATTAGGCACACTGCTAAGGTTTCAGTTGAGGACACACATCCTGAACTTGTCTTGTTGTTGTGTTGCATTAGTTTCCTCTCTGTCTCATATTCCCTTGGCTACAGGTCGACTTAAATAAAAGAAAATGACTCATCTTACCCCACTCTCCTCACTACTGGTTCTTCAAGAAAGATGAATCCCTATGCCCCATTTCCGCCCAAAACGTCCTGTGCTAACTAGAAATACATCTTATTTGGTGTGTTAATGGATAAATCAGTTTTTCGTGCGCTGTATTGCTATAGAAATCCATTTACTGACTGACAACTTGGTTCAAATGTGTGCAGCTATTTCAATAATTTTATATGATTTATAGCACTTTTATAGCACTTCATTGGGCTTTTTCTGGCTATTATTATTGGGCCTACCTATAACATTTTTATCATCACCCAGTTTACTAAAAAGACATGGATCATGAAACAAATTCTTATTATGATTAAAAGATGACATAGAAACACACGCATACAGACAAGTATGCATACACACACACACACACACACACACACACACACACACACACACACACACACACACACACACACACACACACACAGACACACACACACAGACACACACACACACACACACAGACACACACACACACACACACACACACAGACACACAGACACACAGACACACAGACACACAGACACACACACACACACACACACACACACACACACACACACACACACACACAGGCATGGACACTATCACACCTTGCTACACTTGTGGCAGGAACGAAGTGTCAGGTATGGGTGAGTTATGGTGAATGATAAATGCAAAATAATGAATGGAAAATGACATAAAGCTTTATTGCCAAGTGTCAAAAGAAATGACAGTGGTTAGACAGAAGAGATATGACACACACACACACACACACACACACACGCGCACACACGCACACACGCACACACGCACACACACACACACACACACACACACACACACACACACACACACACACACACACACACACAGGAACAATGTCTTACAAAACACCTTGATGTAATTCCATTCTAACTACTCCAGAAATACCACACACAATGAGGGCTCTACTAGTTTTGCATATTTGTGTGATCTATCCTGGGCTGCTCATTATTTTTACACATTTTTCCGAAAAGTCAGACACTTACGTTAATGAATTTTTTTTCTCCATTAGTCAAAGAGGAGGGGAGAGTTGTTGTTTCTTCTTTGCCTTTTCATTTTTTCATTTTTTTGACTTGATCATGTTCTGTTTTAAAACATTTAAACGTTTTTAAGTTTGTGTGTGTGTTTGCGTGTGCGTGTGTGTGTGCACGTGTGTGTGTGTGTGTGTGTGTGTGTGTGTGTTTGTTAAAAAGAGTGGGAGTGATAGAGTAGAGCAGATTATACCCCACTCAAGAACACTTTAAGTGCTTCAAAGTGAAGAAGTAAAATATGAATAAGGCTTAAAATTCAAGTGTGCATGGGGCTACTCTATATGAGAGGTGTGTGTGAACTTGTGTGTGTGTGTTTGTGTAAGGGAGAGGGGTAAGGGCGATTTAGACACCTGGCACTGGAAGTAGTGTGCAGTGTGGGTGTTCCATTCTGTCTGGGTTGGTCCAGACGAGTGTAGGAGTGTATGCCTCTGAGGAGTACAAGTGTGTGTGTGTGTGTGTGTGTGTGTGTGTGTGTGTGTTGGCATGCATGTGTGTCTGCGGTCACACACACCTAGAGTTTATGGGTATCGGGCTACAGCACGGCGCAGAAGGAAATTAATTCATAATTTGTCAGCGGGTAGGTCTTGATTTATATGCACACATAGACATCCAGCATCCCGCCAACACGCACCAACATACACACACAAACATGGGCACCCGCTGGACGCTTACACACAGACACACACACATACACTCACACACACACACACACACAAAGAGATACACACACTTAGGTAAATACGTGTGTAAATGTGTGTGTGTGAGTGTGTGTGTGTGTGTGTGCGAGTGAGTCTAAAGAGGGTAATTTAAAGCAGCATTAGGGTCTTTTGTGCGGCTGCCATATTGTCAACACGACTCGTAAACCCGCCTCTGCCACTCCTCCCTCTCCCACTCTGTCATTCTCTCTCTCCATCTTGTTCTCGTCTCTTCCTCATCTCTTTCTCCTGCTCTTAATTCCAGGGCCGGCCGGGTCTTGCCTGGCTTTGGGTTTCAAAGGAGGGCTGACACCTTACCTGTAATTTCACAGTTTCACTCCACCTGCCTTTGAAGTCTCAGACACAAGATGTGTGTGTGTGTGTGTGTTTGTGCGTGTGCGTGCGTATGTGTGTGTGTGTGTGTGTGTGTGTGTGTGTAAGAAAAGGGGTTCTCTAGAGGGAACTTGAGGTGGGGAACTCTTTTATGTAATATTTCTGTGGCATGGGGAGGCTGTTTTTTGAATGTGCAAAAGTCAGAGACTAATTATAAATTAATTCAAGGATTTACTTTGATGTACGTGCGTGTGTGGGACACAATGTAAGGAATAATGCCTTTCAGGAAGTATTTTCAACTTCACTCGGCCTGCACAGCAGCTAAATTCACCCATATCATATCATATGTTTTATACCTTAGTCCTCAGTTATACACAACTGATGACAGTAGATTTGCAATATGTAATGTAATAATATGTTGCAATATGTTTTGAACAAATACGTCTCGTCCTTCTCTCATATGTTTCATTGAAAATCATTTCCTAAATACAAATGAATTCTTTTCTCATAATAACAGTTACTGGGCTTCGGCAGAGGGATGTACAGCACATCCTTTTGTTTTTTTTACCATGAAGCCAGTACTTAACACATCATGTCATTAACTCACTACCCAGTCTGCAATGCCAGCAGCGCGTCTCTAACGTCTCCTCTCGTGATGCATGTCGAGTCTGTGAGACAGAGAGCCATTTGGTCATCTCTGTCCCTGATCTCTCAGATTCTCTCCTACTGGAATTGTTTTGGAATTGAATTAAATTGTAAACCACAACCATTGAGACTCAAATTTTGTTAACCATTTATAAGTCCAAATCCCATTAGATCTTTAGGTCTTAAGTAAATATGTCTTATTAGATCATCTTGATGTCTTAATAATCTTGAATGAATGTTGTTTAATGATGTTCAATATTGTTGTTCAATATTGAAGAAGTTCCGACTTTAGTTGAAAATGAAAGCTGAATACACTGTGTTCTGCATTCTTCTTATAAACATATAAACACATAAATAATAATTATGTATGTGTTTTTATTTTGTACAATAGGTGTCTGAGCAGCGGACCACCATCAGATCCGCTGAGACGCGGATGAACGGCCCTTAGCGCTGCTAGTTGCTCTGAGATTTCCAGTGGGGGTTTTACCCCCTGTCCTGGTGCCGCGTCTGTCTGTGTAACCACACGGGCGAGATGGAGCTGAACTTGACGGAGTGGGTCCGTGTGAAAAAGGGGTGCATTAGAGAGAGATTTGTCTGTGTCCATCTCTCTCTCTCTCTCTCTCTCTCTCTCTCTCTCTCTCTCTCTCTCTCTCTCTCTATGTCTATTTATCTCTCTCTTGTCCTGTTCTCCCTCTCCTGTCCTAGGGCTGGGTTAGTTTTATGGTTATGTATTTGATTGTTCTTTTTTTTTCTTTCTTTTATACAATTTGCACACACACACACACACACACACACACACACACACACACACACACACACACACACACACACACACACACACACACACACTCACACACACACACACACACACACACACACACACACACACACACACACACACACACACACACATACACACTCACACACACACACACACACACACACACACACACACACACACAAACGACCACACCGTTATGTTCAGGCCTGTTAGCTGTATTTATTTTGATGTGTTGAGCTGGAATATATTTCTCAGATGGGGGAAAATTTGGCGGCAATAACTTCAACCGTTGTCTGACAGAAGTAATGCTCCAAGGCAATCACACAGCCAAGTCAAGCCAAGCTGCCAGAGTGTGTGTCCTTTCCCAATGAGTGTGTATTCCTCTAACTCTGTGTGTGTGTGTGTGTGTGTATGTGTGTGTG
This sequence comes from Clupea harengus, assembly GCF_900700415.2. Taxonomy (NCBI): domain Eukaryota; kingdom Metazoa; phylum Chordata; class Actinopteri; order Clupeiformes; family Clupeidae; genus Clupea; species Clupea harengus. Next base: position 13,475,631 of record NC_045165.1, read on the forward strand.
TGTGTGTCTCCTCTCTGCTTTTTGCCTAAAGCTGACAAGTTAATTAGACTGGCTCTCCCATGAATCATTGCAAACACGTCTTTAAGAAAGTCCCCACTGTAATTTCTCCTCTGCACCAGTCTATTAGCTCTCAGTGCAGTCCATTAAAACTCACGATACTCATAATAATACACAGTAATATATTGTAGCGCATACTTAAGGCAATCACTCTTAAATAACAGTGCAGTAGGGCATATTATACTCTCACTTCTACACATTACCAACACTGATAAATACATTTTTTAATGATTATTATTATTATTATCTTCTATTTAACATAAAATTGTTTCAGGAAATTTACATTCAGCATCTTTATTCAATAATCTAAGACTTATTTCTGAGTGTTAAACTGATGTAATGCATAATGGAAGACACACTTGACAGAATAATAATCAAATCTATTCATACATGGTCTCTGGGAATGGACCTGGCTGTGGCATTCAGTGTGAGCCAATAAATGATTTGGTAATGACACTGAATAGAAATCCGAGGCGTCTCATTACGGCAGGGGAACTGGAACTGGAAAGGGGTTTTGAAGCACTTGTTACTGTAATTATTTCAGTGTTATTTCTGTGTTCGGTGTCCGGGGCGGGACAAGTGCCTTTTCATGCGTTTTAGGGGGAGAAGGTTCAGTTCACAGAGAGGTCACGTTTCCACCAGGTCACAAACATACATTATGACGGCCATCTGTTTCATCAATGGCAGACCCAAGCTCTTCACACCAGAACCCCAGAGAATTTAGCACACATGCACACACACACATGCACACACACACATGCACACACACACACACACACACACACACACACACACACACACACACACACACACACACACACACACATGAATTAACAGTCAAATCTGATAGATTTGTCACTGCCACTTTATTTAAATACAATGATAACAGTGGAGAAAAGTACCATAAGGGACACACTGAGAAGACTGTGTGATATGTACTTGTTTGTGTCAGATTGTATTGCAAGTGTGTATCTGTGTGCAAGTGTTATAAGTGTGTGTGGTTTGTGAGAGTGTGTGTGTGTGTGTGTCTGTGGTGTGTTATTAGGCAGAGCTCCAGGTTTCTGTCTGGATTATCAGGCTCTTCTCTGCAGGGGGGTGAATCTCCCCCACCCCCCCGTACCCCCCCCTCCCCTCCCAGAACTAGCGGAGCGGCGCGGATGACCCTGCCATGCACCTGAGTCAGGGATGGGGTTGTGCACTCAGACAATCTCCCCCTCTGCCCTCACACACTCACTCACTTACGCACACACACACACACACACACACACATACGCACATGTAACGGTAGCCAGTGGGTACAGCGCTGTGCTGTGAGTAAACCTCACTCCCCCGACACCTTAAGAGATGCTAGCACCCATGGGTTTTAGCATCCTTGCTAGCACGCCTGCCTCCCATTCCCAAGGTTTAAAGTTCAAGTCTGGTGCAGGACTGTGCAGTTACGATGTAGGTTACACACACACACACTAACACGCTTAACGAACACACACACACACACACACACACACTGACGTATGAATGCACACAAACACAGACACACACAGACATGTTCAAAAATTGGATACACACAAGGGAGATCTGTGCATGTACACACACATACAGAAGTAGGGACATACTACACACACACACACACACACACACATACACAGAGGTACACAATACCTCTGGGTGTCTGAACACTACCTCTGGGCAGTGAGACTGAAGCTCCTGTCTTAAGATGGATTTAGCCCCATGGCCATCAGGCTCCTGGTTTAGCCACTTGACCCAGCACAGCTCCCAACAAACTGCTTAAAGTCTAGCACTATGGGTGGCTGGAGGCTGGGAGAATTTTCTAGAATCATCTAAGACCAATGTGCTGAGGTATCTGCAAACATGAGAGCATGTGTAGTGTTCATGTGTGTGTAAGAGTTCACTGCACAGTATATTACTCAATGTTCAATTGTATCCACGTGTGAGATAGTGGGTGCAGATATGTATATTTTAGTATTTGAGTGTTACAGTGCTTGTTGCATTACAATGTTTGTACAAGCATCCAGTGAAAACATGTGTGGTGGTGTGTGTGTGTGTGTCTGTGTGTGTGTCTGTGTGTGTGTGTGTCTGTGTGTGTGTGTGTGTGTGTGTGTGTGTGTGTGTGTGTGTGTGTGTGTGTGTGTGTGGTTGTGTGTGTGTGTTATGGAGAGCGAGAGTGAGTGAGGCAGTGACTGTGCTTTATAGTATCATAGTGTGCGAGTGTGTTTACCCATAACATCAGACTGTGATTTTTCTCCACTAATACGGTGGCCTTGTGTAAACTATAAACAACCCAGAACTGCCCTTAGTCTCTCTCTCTCTCACTCTCTCTCTCTCTCTCTCTCTCTCTCTCTCTCTCTCTCTCTCTCTGTGTCTACCACTCTCTTGCTTTCGTTTTCTGTTTCGTTTTTTGATTTACTGCCTTCTGATTTTAAGCAGCTTCTTGTGAACTGATTTTTTTTCTTTAAAAGTGACCTTTTTACAGTATATCTGTCATGGAATGGATATCACACTGTAAACATGTTTGTATGTGAGATCGTGTGTGAATGTGCAAGTGTGTATTTTTGTATGTGCGTATGTGTGTGAGTGTGTGTTTGTCATATGGCTGTCTCTGCGAATCGGATGCTGGCATTAACTATAAGCGATGCCCTGAGGTCACTTTCAGTCCAGACCTACAGAACGTACATCCTTTAGATCAAGACAGCATACTCACTGCACACACACACACACACACACTCACACACACACACACACACACACACACACACACACACACACACACACACACACACACACACACACACACACACACACTTTTCCATGCCATGTGGTTGCGGCCTCCAAATGAACTCTGAGTGTGAGGGTTGGATTAGTGCGATTCATCCTGTGTGTGTGTGTGTGTGTGAGTGTGTGTGTGTGTGTGTGTGTGTGTGTGTCTTCAGCTTCTTAATGAGGGGCTCTCCATGGCTCAGAGAGCCGTCATGGCCAGATGTTCATTTTGGGGGGTAGTGTGCAGATTGTACGTGTGTGAGAGAGAGAGAGAGAGAGAGAGAGAGAGAGGGATACCATAGGCATTGCATTCAAAATACATAACTTCAACCCAGGTATGTCGTTAGATAGATAGATAGAGAGATAGAGTAGTTAGTGTACAGTGGTCAGTGAACAAAAAGAGGATACAGGTCAACAATGCCTAGGTGGAGACAGAGGGATGAATCCCAGGTGGGTATGCGTCTGCAGGCAGGCACTGAAACAGACGACCGCTGGCTGCAGTCCTAAGGCCTCCCCGCCCTGCTTCAGAAGACCACACACCCCATGCACCTGTTCAAGTGCTGTCCCAGCATTCCACTGCATACAGGAAAACAGCAGGGTCTCTCTAACACACGCTTACACATACACACACACACACACACACACACACACACACACACACACACCTGGAGCAGCTGATGTCTCCTTATAAGTCCCTTCCGGAATCCAATGAGAAGATCCTACTGGCAATATTCTTTCCTATAATGCATTGTGATTGCTGGCCAACTCTCCGCTTTAACTGTTGTAGAAAGGAACACAACAAATAAACACACATAAACACACAGTAACACACACAGACACAAGGATACACACAGCGTATGATGAGAACAATTAACCCAAATAGTCTGAAATGTGTTGTTTGATATAATAGCATTCGTATCTGACTGTGCTCAGTTGGGTATCTCTGTTGCTCTCTCACTCCCTGTGAAAATTCACCGCACACACACACACACAGAGACTCACAGACACACACACATGCTGCACACACAGGGTCAGTTAGCTGCCAGAGCCGGTCAGCCCAAAGTGTTAGAGTGTGTTTTGTTATTTTAGGGGGGTGTGTGATGGGGGAGGGGTGCGGGGGGGCTGGGACTGTGAGGTCGCTGGTACAATAGCAGCCCCTGTCCCAGGGCGGCACAATGAACTGTCGTCCCCGGTTACAGCCGGACGGCCCATCGCCGCGGTGATAGCTTATTATGGCCTGGCCGGCGAGGGTGTGAGCTGGAGAGGTGCCAAACACAGCCAGAGCCCAATTAAACGACAAAAGCGAGGGATGAGGGAGGTCAGCGCCGCGCATTCCTCCAAACTCTCCTTCTCTCCTTTCATTTTCACTCTCTCCTCACAGACCCCCCCTGTCCACACACCCCCATCCCTAATTTCCCCACTTTTTTTCCCCATTCGTTTGGTCAGACGCTCACTCGCTCTCTCTGAAGTCTGAATGATTGGCCCCTCCCCGGACTCCTCGCACTAATGTTGTTTAACTGTTATTGTAGTGCTAACCCGACGTTTACATTTACCCAACACCTCACCTAGCGCAGCGAACGCCACGCAGCCCTGCAGGACTGGCCCAACACCAGGACCTCTGTGTGTGTGTAAACACACGTTCACACATATGCAACACACTCCTAACTCCCCCCCCCCCCCTCTCTAAAGAGGCAGAGCCAGGCACCCTTATTGTTTTCCTCAGGAGCAATAAAACATCTATGACACACAGGAAGTATATTACTTATGCCTCCTTACTTGTCTTTTTTTTTTGTATATTCTCACTAATCTCACTTTTATTTTATTTAGTTTTTGGTCATCATTTTGTGAGATAACACACTGCACAGAGCTGGAGAGATTGAGATGCACATCAGTATGTGTGTGATTGTGTTTGTGTGTGTGTGTGTGTGTGTGTGTGTGTGTGTGTGTGTGTGTGTGTGTGTGTGTAAGCATGTGCATATGTTTTGGAATTTCTTTGATGACTTTGAAAAGCCACAAACCACCCTAAGGGAGAGCAAGGAACTAACATGTTTACAACAAACCTGTGTGTGCTTATGTGTATGTGTGTGTGTGTGTGTGTGTGTGTGTGTGCATGTGTGTGTGGTGGTTACATCAAAGATCAGATCATTACCAATATAAAAAAACAATATAATGAAGCTGTTTGATCAGATGTATCAGCTTTGAATCCCTGGCTGACATTATGATGACTGCGGAGGGGTTGCCAATTGGGCATTTGAACAAAATACATTGCAGCAATCACTCTGCCATGAGAAAGAAAGAGAATACAGCCCTTTAATAAAATAAGATCTTGTTTTTTTTTCTCAAGTTGTGGACTGTAGGTTGTATTCAGTGTGGGAGGCAGTTTGGAATTTGTGTTTGGGTCCTGAGATTTGCAGTTAGATTTTTCTCAGTATAACTGAAAGTAAGGTTTACTGTTTTAAGGCACGTGCTTGTGAGCAATGACAATGCTATGAAGCGTAGGTGTAATGTCTTTATCTAGTCTAGTGCTTTGGTGTAACCTTCAGTTCTACAGGGAAGAGAGCTCCTCAGTGAGGTGAGTCAGTGATATGGTTAGGGTACGGTGGCTTTGTGGATGTTATGGTAGGATGACTGGCAAGTGGTTATAAGTTGCTGTAGACTTGCACAATTAAGTTCTATAGTTTAATAAAGAAGAACCCTTAAATGCTCTACCTTGTATCTAGGAACCTTTTGGTACCTTTGGATTCCTAGACGAAGGGATGTTTTAGGGATACAAGACAAAAGAAAGTTTGTAGAACGGTAAAGTAGAAAGTAAAAAGTAGCTTGAGTGTGTTACTTTTATGCCAGCTTGTGTAGGTGTTAATGGACGGTGGTTGTGATGGTGGTTGTGATTGGCTAAAGTATCAGGGAGGTAAAGGGTTAAGTGTCAGAGTGCTGTGTATTGGACCGG
>NC_045165.1:13486409-13496409 GCF_900700415.2 Clupea harengus
CACACACACACACACACACAAACACATATTTACAGGTATTGAAACTCACTACGAGGGTGGCACTCATTTACCTATTTCTGTAAGTGTTTATACAAAAAGGTACAAAGTTGCATTTGTGCAAGGGATGCCTTGTGTGTATGTTGGGGGGGGGGGGGGGGTGGTATTCTAAAACAACTACTACTTATCCTGGACTTGTCCTGCCAAAAGTGGGGAGACAAAAGGAAGTGTGTAAAACTCTTTCACCCTGCAGTACCCCAGTTGGTCGTGGTGGTGGTGGTGGTGGTGGGGGGGGGAGGTAGATTGGCATGATGGCCTGGAGACAATAGTGCCATTGTTCAGCTGGCACTCTGAAACAACAGAGACTCCGAAATGGGCAAAGAGAGATAGAGTGAAAGAGAGAGAGAGATAGAGAGAGAGAGAGAGAGAGAGAGAGAGACAGGACTCCTCACCTCTCTTCTCACCCATTCCTATTCTTTACTCTCTCACCTCGTTCTCTATGCATCCCCACTTTTCCCTCTCCCCCTCTTCCCTCTCTTCGCCTCTTGTCGTTTATAACAGTCAGGGGGCAGGAGAGCCGCTGCCAGAAAGCTACAGAGGAACTAAAAATACCCCCAAACCCGATATGTAAACCAGAGCATCAGGGCAAACATGTCGCTCAGACAGAGGGAGAGAGGGAGAAAGGGAAATAGGGAGAGAGATAGGGAGAGGGGGAGAGAGGGAGAGAGTGCTCGATTCAATCGCAGAGGGGACAGGAAATGAGATGAGACAAGAGGAAGAGAGGAGGACAACAGCTGAGAAAGGAGGAAAAGAGAGAGAAGAGAAGAGTTGACCTGTTCATTCAACTGAGCGAAAGATTCAGAGAGGAGAGGAGAGTAGAGTAGAGGAGAGGAGAAGAGAGGAGAGGAGAAGAGAAGAGTGAAGTGCAGAGGAGAAACCAATGGAGAAGAAAGGTGGAGGGACTGGAGGCAAAAGAAAGGAGAGGAGAACAGGTGACGACTCACTTTCTGTGCTTGTTTGAAACCATCATACCTGAGACCATCAGTTATTCTGAAGGTCCTGTGAGCCCCACCACCCATACCCATGACTGTGTGCTTTTCAGTGCTGTCTGGAGTTCTTCCGCATTGGGATGTCACATATAAAGTTGCGAAAACATCAATAAAAAAAAAGTTTATGTGATGTGTATGAAGGCTAATCTCTAAACTAAGACCAACACATGTATGTAAGTGTGAGTGTGAGTGTGTGTGTGTGTGTGTGTGTGTGTGTGTGTGTGTGTGTGTGTGTGTGTGTGTGTGTGTCATAGAACTGAGTGAACTACTGTGTAGTTGTAGTTAGTATGTCTGTTGTATTATGTTAAATAAAATGGAAATACACACAGACAGACAAACCTCTTCATATTGAGTTTAGTAATGTTCGATATAAAAGATAATAGCGCCAGTACTTGGCCCTGAATTGTTAAAATATTAGTATAAACACCAAACATTGCATCGGCATCTTTCCCCATCTTTTTTCTCACAAGAATCGATTGTTTCCCTTTGAAACTGTCTCTAACATGCTTTGCTGAACGGTGAAGCCAACAAAGAAACGAACTGAACGCCTTTAGCGCCTTTAGCGTCAGTTGTCCTGACTGGATTTGTTCTCTGACAGAATGGAGTCTGACAGAACGGATGCGGGGGTATCACCGCGTAATCTGCCCTCTGCTCATGGTCTTGGGTATGCTTTTCTGTTCACACTATTCTCTCATTTCTGTTGACGATTTTAACACATCTTTCTTTGTTAATGGATTTTGTGTATAATACAAGAGTACAAATAAACAATGCACATTAGCCTAATAAACACATAGCTTGAAAGTTAAAATAAACCATATACATTGTATAGAAACAATTATTTGATCAAGTTCAAAGAACTTTCTATAATTGTATTAATTATTCCTTGTTTAATATTTCATTTTACAATATTTCACAGAAACACCGTTTACCTTGAATGTCCGCATTTTATTGCTGTTTTTTTAATATAAATCATTATACGCTTTTTTGATTATTCTAAACTAATTTAACGAAATTATGTAGTAATTCGTAAGGATTTAGCTTTTCAAATTGCATGAAACCAATTTTGGGTTTGTTTGTGTGTTTGAAGAGGAATATGGGATCATTTTGACCATAAATGTAAATTCAATTTTCTTTGTGCTTTGATGTAATGCATGCCAAATACATCACAATATTCATTTACCCCGCTATAATGATCTATAGCGGGGTAAATGAATAAATATTCATTTACCCCGCTATAATGATATAAGAATGATCTCTACAAGGATGAGAAGCTTCTAAAGTTTAACTTAACATTTTGCGCCATGAACATTTACGTTCTTTAAAACGACAAGTACCTCACCAAGACAAGTGGAAAACATGGAAAGAGCTGTTCTGCCTGGAAGGACCATGTCCAGGGACATACATCAAACCCTTTAAAATTTTAAAAACATGAACTGAGATTGATCTGCTTTAGAGAATGGTTTATTCAAGGTATTTTTTTTAACGTGAGTTAATTATGAGTTATTTCTCTGCGCAAACAGTGGTAGGGGTATTGTATACAAAAAGTTACCCAAGTAGAAAATATAAGTCCCTAAGAAAGTCGGTAAAAGATTCTATACATAATTTAATATAAATATTAGAGACGCTGTTTATAATTTACAAAATAGTACAAGTAAATCCTTTCACTCAGAGATCCAGGCCACAACGGTATGGTGATATTTCAGTCCACAAGCAATAAAACATAAATGTCATTCCATGAAATTGAACGAGTGACTAAAACACGTCCAAATGTAAGGTTCTGTAAGGCATGAGAAAATTGTGAGACATACATTTGGACAACCTTTCCCGTCAGCTTCTGGGGCACGGTAAACACAACCCATAGCGGATTTGATTTTACGCTGCATCCGCCCATGTGTTGATATGACAACATTGATTTAAAGTGATCTGATGAGACCAGATTTGACTGCCTCGGCGCTCTCTCAAAACACGAGAGAGACAGATTTTAACAGGACCGCAGATAGTCTCAGGCAGGTGAAATCATCTGCGGATAAACGGGCGTTATGCTGGATAAGCAGGTTTACATTGCTCGTCCATCATTTTCATTAACACAATCTTGTTTATTACGCTGGCACTTCTGGTGGTTGGAGCCTTTGGTGTAAAATGTCTCTCATTGGGCCGTTCAGTGGATGTCCAGTACAACATTTTGTTTCCCCGATATCAAATGCCAGGAGGGCTCTGTACCTGTGCGTGATCCAGGACGCCTGAGTCTTATAGCTCCGTGCCATCGCGGGGGTATATGAGACTGTTGACACTAAAGCTGTTATAGAAGTGCCCGTTAAACTGTGTGCTGTGTCCCGCTCCTCCGCCGCCACTAGCGCTTGGGAAAGAATTGTAGTACACTCCGCGGTTCACGTGTGCGTTGTCGGGATGCTCCGTGCTTGTTCCAGTTTCTGGAGCTGCGCTGGCGTGATAGGGGTTCAGCGCAGTAATGTGCCGACTCGAGATCTCATTTACCAGCCCGAGAGAGCCTTGTCTACCGGGAGGCATAGTTGCAAGGCTCGACATGCTGTTGAAGAAGTTATTGAAGCATGGGGCTGCGCCAAGACTGGGAGGAGATGAGCTCTTATGGGGTTCATTGGCCGTTTCCATCTCTGGGGATGATGGCCCGATAAGGTGCGGGCTTTCGGGGCTCTTGATTCCAGGAAGAGGTCGCCCATCCTCGGTTTTGGTGCTCCCAGTTGCTCCTGCGCTGGTGTCAGATCTGCGTTTCCGTTTTCTGCGGAAGTTTCCGTTGTCAAACATCTTCTCACAGTTTGGGTCCAATGTCCAGTAGTTTCCTTTACCTTGAAATAAAGAACTTGTATAAATTAAAGTGGACTTTTGATAGATGAGAGCACAATGATTATCTGAGGGCCTGGATGAGTGATGGATAGGACAGCATCATCAATAATAGTACACAACGTCATAACGTAATACACAATGTCATAAAAGTTGTTTGATACAATATTAGCTATACAAGTGATCATATTCTCGTCGCTTTAAAGTCACGCAGTGGGATGTTTTGGTTATACAGAGGCATTGTGAATGTGCATCTGTCACTCACCCGGATCGTCCTCGTCTCTCGGCACCTTCTTGAAGCAGTCATTGAGGGAGAGGTTGTGCCGGATAGAGTTCTGCCAGCCGGCCTTGCTTTTCTTGTAGAAGGGGAAGTTCTCCGCCACGTATTGATATATTTGACTGAGCGTCAGCTTCTTCTCGTGCGCGTTCTGGATCGCCATGGCAATTAGCGCAGAATAGGAGTATGGCGGGCGCACGAGCTTCAGTAGCTCCTCCTGACTAGCAATGGAGAGCCATCCGAGGTCTGGGCCCGCGAAACCGGGTGAGTTGGAGAGGAACTGCCGTTGAGCACCGTAAGAAGGGGGCATGAAAGACGACGGGTTGTTTCCGTGGTGCAGGTAGGATGGTGAGGAGTTAACACCGGGGCCATTGAGCCACAGGTAAGGGTTGGGCGAGGCCGTGTATTCTCCCAGTCCGTATCCGGCAGACGGTCGCTGTCCGCCCGGTAAACTTTGCTGGTGGTACACGCTGAAGTTATCGCAGTAAACAGCCATTTCTGGCGCGTCGTGCGCGCTCTTGGACAGCGGTTGGAGCGGACTGACGGTGGGCGAAGCGGTGTGATGGAGCTGCGCGTCAATGGAGTTCATCCTCAAACTCACTCACGCCACACACACAACCACACTCAGCCACACTAATCTGAGACACTTACCGGCACCGAAATAAAGCAAAAACGTCCAATATCAGCAGAACAATTCCTCCACATAGGAAAGATATTTAATACGTTTATAAATAATTTTACGCGCAAGCAGACGCACTTCTATTTTGCCGCTCTGTCAACATCACGTGCACCGCCAGAGCAGCAACAAGTGGAGGAATCCTCGCGAGGGAGTTTTCTTAATTTATATGGCAAGGCAAAGCATGAGCGACCTCATCACGGTGAATCCAGAACTTTTGACAGCCAATGGGCAAGTGCACACAAGTCGGGGGCGTGGTTAGGGCGCCCCCATCCTCCGATGACATGCTAAAATTAATTTCATTCACAAACACCTGCGCTCAGGAACGCCTGGTCGTGCCATGCAAAGGAACATTCAAAGGTTTCCGGTGCGTAGCAGCTATGTCTCGCCCCTTTAGGTTATGGATGAGTGATGGTCCAGATTACTTGAAACAGCGATACAAACAACCGTTAAAGGGGACTCCACCGCGCCCTAACAGGTATTTACACAACTATTAAATATAGGCTATACTAGTTAGTAACTAATAAGTAGGCTTACCTGTCAAATCACTCTTGAATAATAATAGAGAAGAGGAAATTGACAAAATAATTAAAATATATAGAGAGGGAATTATCGTTACAAACGCAATACAAACACAAATACTTCACTAATTTGACAGTTAAAGAAGAGCTTGACCAATTTTAAGGCCAGGGGGTGGAGGTGGGGGGAGTGCACTTCTAAGCACTCTGGGGGCCCCAGGCAAAACAATATATATTTATATATATATATATTGCTTTATATATTCATTGAAATAGACACCTTACACAGAATGATGTAATACAATATTTTGGAAGGTAAGACACTGTCATCTTTATATTGGGATAAACTGATCCTAAATCCTTTAGTAAGCTTATCTGTGGAGACATGTAGGTCTACTTATTGGGATGCATTAAGAAACTTAAGCCAATTTCCTTCAGAGAAAAGAGCAGTTGTTACCTGTTAAGAGGTCTCCAGTTGTAAAATCTGCTGGCAGTTAAAACGTATTCACATACAGTGTTGCCTCTTCATTTGGGGGTTGGACAAATGGAGGGGAAGGAGCAGTTGTCACCTTATAAATGAAAACTCGTGAGGATATACTGCTCCATTTCATCCTGAACGAATACTAAAGTTGTGTAAGTATACCTTACAAGCTGAAGCTCTCGAAACACCTTTTATAACCGTTTTTAAAAATATTTACAGGTAAAGGGCTGCTGATAAACTCCCCCGTTTCAGAAGACTACCATTTGTATCTGATCGAAAACCTCATTGACAGTGAACTTTGAGAAAAAGCACATGACATTAACGTGAAATGATGGTGGAGGCAAATGCAGAACGCTTGACTGGACTGGACAGGACTGCAGGCCGATTTTGGTCGTTTTACCTAAGGGTCCTTTCAACGAAACAGTATCGCCATCTAGTGTACGGATGATACACAACACAGGCATCACTGTCTCGTTTGATTTTACTGGAGCTGCCTGTATTGACTTATTATTTATATTACACTACAGATTTTTATAAAACAATCTTTCAAGACTACGTCAGAAGAAATTGCGTTCAGAGTATCAGTCATAAAAATACTCGGCTTGTTGAAAACTTTCGATTTGGGGTTTTATTATGTGCTTCCAAGGAATGTCAATGTTCCGGATTAAACTCTTACAATACGCCTATCTAAGGCTGTTATTGAACAATCTCATTCCAGTCGTTTTATTGGTGTTGTTTAAACCAATTTGTAAAATCTTGGTCCTTGTCGTTTTCTCTTAATTATGCTTTAATCCTTCGTCTGAGGGCAATTGAGCTTGTACGCTGGCAGCATCAGGCTGCGGCCTACATCATTTAAAACTCACACCCGATGTACTCCTCCAGGAAAACCACGGAATGTCAATGTTCCGGATTAAACTCTTACAATACGCCTATCTAAGGCTGTTATTGAACAATCTCATTCCAGTCGTTTTATTGGTGTTGTTTAAACCAATTTGTAAAATCTTGGTCCTTGTCGTTTTCTCTTAATTATGCTTTAATCCTTCGTCTGAGGGCAATTGAGCTTGTACGCTGGCAGCATCAGGCTGCGGCCTACATCATTTAAAACTCACACCCGATGTACTCCTCCACGGAAAACCACGTAGGTGACTCTGGACCTCATCAGGCCTGATCGAGATCAGATCCGTACCTATGATCTTCCTCAAAGCCCTGTGCCATCTCAGATCAGAATTAATCTAGGAGTACATAATAGATTTACCTTTAGCAAGACAGTGAGTTGAATTGTAATGTAATTTGTAATGGCATTGTTATGTATGTCATGCTAATATAATTTACTAGGCTATAGCAATGTAATGTAATTACGTTGCCTACATTTAGCGGTTCCACTCCTTCTACTGACTGCAAACATATTAAGAATGCTACTTTAAAATACATCTACACTTTTATCCAAAGTGGCAAACAGTATATACATACAATTTTATGAATATGTGTGTGCTCACTATGACTGGGAGCTGTACTGTATAGGTAACAATTTGCTCTACCAGTTGAGGAACAGGAACATAATAAGGAACTGGTCAATTGACAAGTTCAATCTATCGCTCTGACTGAAGCCCTTAAAAGACAATAAAAGTTTTGGTGCAAAAAAATCTGGGCCAGCTGTCATGTTTTCATCCCGTTGGAACAACGAAAAGATACTAGTCATTACAATTCAGGTGTAAATGAGAAGCATCCAATGCAGAGGAATATTGTGACACGACTACGCCCCAACACCTTCAGAATAAAGGGGAATTTAGGCTTTTTTACATAAAAAACCTGCACATTCACGCCTCAGGACTGCACGGTCAAATTGCACTGAAGATTGGCAGACGAGTCTGTAGGTGTGTGGTGTGATAGATACTATGATACACCGCTAGATGGAGTAAAAGGCTTGGCTACAGGAGTAGGCTTGTCTTGCATGTTCTGTAATCACACGTCAATACCGGCCAGGTTGGAATAAATCACGCTCAGATTTTAAAACGTAACCGGCTACGTTGTGAAGCTTTCACTAAAGTGTGGCTAATATCTGGCCTACTTGTGTGTAAAATAGTCTTTTTTGAAACTGTACGAGAACGTCACAAAAATGCATGTAAATATCACAGCTCGAAAAAGTCAACGAAATCCACCCAAATGACGCAGGCTTTGTCTTGTCAAACAGTGCCGCTGTACCATCGTTCACGCTCAAATTAGATTTTCCATTAACTCCCCTAAAATAAGATAAAGGCATCCCAACAGAAGTAATTGTGTGGTCATAGAACGCCACACACACACACACACACACACACACACACGCACACACACACACACGCGCACACACACACGCACACAGATAGAGAGGGGCGGGGGGTTCGGACCCATCACCGCCAACTGAGCGCTGTGAAGTTTTTTAAAGACCAAATGCGCTGCGGTTGATATTCCCCCTGCATGGCTCCAGCACACTGCGGCCACGGGTAATAACCCCTGGAGCCCGCGGGAGTCGCACAGTCTGACGGTAATTCACTAATAGCAGGGTTGAACGTCGGTCTAATCCCTGTATAATACACTGGCGCGATGGCTTCCTCGCAACCGGGGTCTCCACTAGACCAGTGGGAAACTTTCGCGTCTAAAAGAGGGGAAGAAAACGTAGATAGGGTCGCAAGTAAGGCGTATGAAAGCGTTTTATATGAACCTACACTTCGAATAGAGACGGAAATGGATGGATACTTTCTTACCAATAAGGGATTTCATTCAGAGGTGACATCTACTGTATTTATCAGACTATTTCAGATGTGTTAATGCATAATGAAGTGCGGAGACTACCAGGGAGAGAAGTTTCAAAGGAGAACATTCCATTCTAACTTTATTCCCTCCTCTCCTTGTGCCAGAAGCATCAGTGAGTTGGGATGGAGGCTGTAGGAGACGGGATGTAGAGATGTAGATGAGTTCCAATCACACACACACACACACACACACACACACACACACACACACACACACACACACACACACACACACACACACACACACACACACACACACACACACACACACACACACGTCAGGGTTCTACATGGAGCGCACGAGAATAAAAAAATCTCATGCATTATTTAAGATATACTGTGTGTGTGTGTGTGTGTGTGTGTGTGTGTGTGAATGTAAGAGAGAAAGAGCGAGAGAGACATCATTAGTGGGCTCTATCCCCCCCCCCCCCTTATTTGACACCACGTGTCACAAAAATACCATGACAGGCAAGAGATCAAGGCTTACAGTACCCTCACTCAGCTCACTCTGCTCCAAGGAAGATGTGTGTGTGTGTGTGTGTGTGTGTGTGTGTGTGTGAGCATGTGTATGTGTGTATGTGAGCAAGATGTACAGGGAGCGTTTTAACATTGTTACCAGATCTGCACCTCAGGCCTTGTGTGTGTGTGTTTGAATGCATTCATGTGGTATGTGTGTGCGTGTGTGTGTGTGTGTGTGTGTGTGTGTGTGTGTGTCTGTGTGTGCGTGTTCAATACAGGACAAACAGTAAACGTAGAGAAACACAGACAAAGAGATAGCACTACAATGGAGGCAGTACAGTGTTTTACCTTTCACAGAGTGCCAGTGTAATTTTTATTCAGTATTTTATTCATAATTACTTCTTAGTCTTCTTTTCATTTACCCCCGCCGCCTCCAGCCCTGACACACACTACATAATGCACATTTGGTCTCCTCCCGTTCTCTATTCATCCCCAATGATCTGGGAACTGTTATTTATAAAATCACCACTGGGTGTCGCTAGAATTCCAGCTTAGCATATATGGCTTTGAGGGTCCCATTAAATTTGAATGGACCCGGACTAAAGAGCAGCTTTTTTTGTATGTCTTTGTGTGTGTGTGTGTGTGAGTGTGTGTGTGTGTGTGTGTGTGAGACAGGCAGGAGGAGGAGGTGGGGGAGGAGGAGGTGGGGTGGTGTAGTCATACGTATATGTCCGTGTGTGTGTGTGTGTGAGTGTGTATTTGACAGAGAGAGAGAGAGAATGATGATACATATCCACAATAGTAGAGAGAATAAAATGGTAGGGAAGGGACTGCCACTGTTTTAAGTGGTTCACAGGCTCATTGCGTTTAGTATGCTGAACGTATCACCAAACTCTAAATACAGCAATCCCCCCTCTGCTGTCAACCCCTCCAT
>NC_045165.1:13506409-13508909 GCF_900700415.2 Clupea harengus
ATTTATGGCACAAACATGGCAATGATATATTAGGGAAAACTGTCATTCCAGTAGGCAAACATAAAAGGTCTACCTAATCACTGGCATGGTCAGAGGGGATTCATGCAATAACTGACATGCTGCATAGATTCTTACACAGACGTCAATAAATGGAGAGATGAAAGCGAGATGAGGAGGGAGAGAAGCTCATGGAAAAAGTTATAAAGTTTTATGAATTGAAAGATTCTTTTTTTGCTTTGGAAATAGAAACTATACCATAGAACTAAGATATATAGAAAAATATCCTTCAGTTGAAAGGAATAATCAATTCCAGTGATGCAGCATTCACATTTCTTGCTGCGTTAACGTTACTGCGGTTCGCCAGGGAAACATGAATTACTACTCCACAACAGTAATTACATAGCAGTGATACATGAACTTTTTTATTTTTATTTTCATTTTTTTTCCTCTACTGAACTAAGTTTGGATTGACCACCACCACCCCTAAACTAGCTGGGGGACAATGACCAGTCAGTTTGAACTGTTAACTGTTGTTTCCATTTTACGAGAGAAACACATTTTATTTGTATTTTACTTGTAATGTGCACCATCTGTAGTGGACTGAACAGAACAACCTGTGTAATGAATTAAAATCATCAAATATCATCAAAATACAAAGGTCTACGATATAATTAAGATAAGGTTATTTGAAACCTTAGCTAGCTTTATTAAAAATAAATGCAAAATGCTTGAGAGTGACACCATTACAAGAAGACCTCATTATACACTTATATTCACTTCCAAATTTGACATTGAAGTATTTTGTAGGCCTACTTTTATTTATATTGAAATAATATTACTGATTACCTATTTAAGCTGTTTTCTTTTCAATGGCGTTGTGATTAGCTTAGCCGCCATCACGGCCAGAGCGCGGATAATTTGCACGATTATACAATTGCCTTTACTCCAGACGCTGTGCCAGGTTACTGTTTTGAACTTTTCTTACAGATAAGCATACTGATCATTGCTTTGTCTGCAGTTCAGACACAAGGCACCCACTGCTGCCATCGAGCGTCTAATGATCTACGGGGCCACACTCGTGCCCTCTCTCACTCGTGGCCTCTCTCACTCGTGCCCTCTCTCACTCGTGCCCTCTCTCACTTGTGCCCTCTCTCACTCGTGCCCTCTCTCACAACTGATCCACGGGGCCACACTCGTGCCCTCTCTCACTCGTGCCCTCTCGCACTTGTGCCCTCTCTCACTCGTGCCCTCTCGCACTCGTGCCCTCTCTCACAACTGATCCACGGGGCCGCACTCGTGCCCTCTCGCACTCGTGCCCTCTCTCACAACTGATCCACGGGGCCGCACTCGTGCCCTCTCTCACTCGTGCCCTCTCTCACTCGTGCCCTCTCTCACTCGTGCCCTCTCTCACTCGTGCCCTCTCGCACTCGTGCCCTCTCTCACTTGTGCCCTCTCTCACAACTGATCCACGGGGCCGCACTCATGCCCTCTCTCACTCGTGCCCTCTCTCACTCGTGCCCTCTCTCACTCATGCCCTCTCTCACAACTGATCCACAGGGCTGCACTCGTGCCCTCTCCCACAACTCTCTAAATAAAAATCACTCGTCTCGAAGGAGAAGCTCTCAACAACTGATTTATTTTTTCATCTAGTTGTATTTTGTACAGTTTGTATCTGTGCAATATGTGATGTCTTGATGATTTCCTAATTTATGTTTTTAATATATTTATGTGCGAGTGCGTGGGTGGATGCAAGCATGCTTTAATGTGCTTTAGTGCGGTTGAAGTGTGTATGTGGATGTGAGCATTGTTTTTTTTTGTGGTTGCATAAGCACATTTCATTGTGTGTATCTACTGCACAATGACAATAAAGTCTATTTTTCTATTCGATTCTATTTAGCTTTACATTTTATATTTTGATAAAAAAAATGACCATGAAATACTTAGGTAGGGTGTTGAAACCATCAAACCAATAACTGATACATACATACATACATACATACATACAACATGTACAACATCATAAACGGATGAATATTGTCTGAAATACAAAGTCAAATATTTAATTTGGTCAAGATTGCTTTTTAACTTTAATGGAGGAAATTAACATATCCAGCTAAAACAGCAGGTGATGTATACGTTTAGGGGGTTGGGTTTGAAAGAAATCACATGCACATGGATGCTCCTCCTCGAGTTTCCCTGCAGTGATTGATGCAGATAATAACAAGCATTTTCAGATAGAAGAAATATCTGTTTCCATCGCATTAAACGAGTTTTCAGGTGAAATAAATATCTGTTTCCATCGCATTACATGAATTTGCATCGCATTATACGAGTTTCCATGGCATTATACGAGTTTTCATCGCATTATACAAGTTTTCCCGGAGATTCAGATGCGTCTTTAGGGAGGTATGAGAATACCTGCTCTGTCTATCTCCCTATCTCCTCCCTTTCTTGACTTTTCCTCCTCCCCTCTCTCTATCGTCAGCTCTTCCTCTTCAGG
>NC_045165.1:13516409-13523909 GCF_900700415.2 Clupea harengus
CAAACACATACACACACACACACACACACACACACACACACACACACACACACACACACGCACACACACACACACACACACAAATCGTGGTGTAGAAAAAGCATTTTTTTTAAACCTTCTTTAAATGTCTGAAATGTAGTTCATGAATGCTCTCTGTGTGCGTCTGTGCCCTTTGTAAGCTTTTAGTCAGAGAAACCTGTTAGCAACTGATTCATCAGCCTATTATAATGTGGGTGACACATATACACACACACACACACACACACACACACACACTCTCTCTGTCTCTCTCACACACACACACACACACACACACCTATCAACACACACCTACACACACACACGCACTGATGCTACTATAGGGAGGTAAACTGCTCTTTTCAGAGTACAGAATGGCCCAGCGAGGAGTGGGAGGGGCTTAGCCATCACCCACAGAGACTGGAGCAGGGAGTCATGGGAAAGATAAGCTGTGGGAGTCTCACAAACACTCACATACACACACACACACACGTGAGAGTGCCGAGGTGATGTATTTCACACACTGAAACTTAACATTGTGCTTATTATCTTCAGGAGTTCTCATTAGCCTCACTTGACCACCCAGTCACTCCCCAAAGACACATCCACACACACACACACACGCACACACACACACACACACACACGCACACACGCGCACCCACCCATCCATCCACACAACCACAACACTGACCCTCGGAGCTGCTAGTTGGCTTGATATGCTCTGTCCAGTGTTGGACCTTCCTCTTCTCCATACATCATTCAGACCATATGGACCTGTCTCTCCACACTGGAGCTGCACTGGCCTGTCACTGAGCTGGGAACAGGCTGTGCCAACTGCAGTACTCACTGAAGCACTGAGAGCAGTAGAGCCAGCTGATTCCAAGCCAGTTCAGCACAGCTAGATGGTGAGCAACCAGCAGGGGGCAGTGTAACCATACCCCCCCACTCTGTTCATACAGAGGACACATGTACTCGAGGACAAGGATGAGTGTAAGTATGCACACAAACACACACAATGACAAACATATAGCCTTAACACAGTTGTACACACACACACACACACACACACACACACACACACACACACACACACACACACACACACACACACACACACACACACACACACACACATGCACACATGCACACATGCACACAAACAAACACACACAGACAGTATGAGAATTTGTACAGGGAAATTGATAGCCCTTTTAAATTGCTTATGTTCACAGTAAATAAATTACTGGTAAATAAACATGAGGATAATGAATCCATTAATACATAACTAAAAAGCTTGTTAGATGAATATTTGGATAAACATGCAAACATGCAAGCTCTGCTTGTTTGCTGTAACATCTCTTGGGTGGAACGACGTGTGGTTTTGTGTGAGTGAGTGTATGTGTGTGTGAGTTTGAGATAATTAGGAGGAAATGTATGTGTGTGTGTATATGATTCTATTCCTTTTTTTAAAACACACACTTTTTTAAAAGATGGAGACGTCACACACACACGTTTCCGATCACATTGAAAGAAAAGCCACACTGCTGATGAAGATGTGTCACGCGTGCACATGCAATGTCTTCATCACTGTGTGTTCTCCTGCCAGAAGGAGTATGCAGTGAGTGGTTGTCGACACACACACACACACACACACACACACACACACACACACACACACACACACACACACACACAGACACAGACACAGTCACACACACACAATACACACAGACAAACACACACATACAGACACACACACACACTCTTAATATAATAGAAATCATGAAGAGAATAATAAAGTTCTCATTATTCATCTTGCATCACTCTCTTTGGCAACAATCTGCCATCAGTCTGAGAGATATTTATTTTGTGTGTGTGTGTGTGTGTATGTGTGTGTGTGTGTGTGTGTGTGTGTGTGAGTACTTGCTAGAGTGAAGAGAAAATGGTAACAATGGTTTCCGTAAACCCAGTACCATAAAGCATTATTTACATTCATAAAGGTTTATAAAGTTTTCATAATACCTCATAATGACAGGTAACACTTTATTTGAAGGGTGAGTGCATAGCACATTCATAAAACCTTACATAAATACTTTACATAATACATTTATCAATGATTCCTAAAGCATGAATCAACATTCATACACAAAATTACATAACCATGGAATACTCATTTAGGATATTTTTAAAGGTCCCCCTTTAAGTCCTGCATTTTCCACAAAACTGAAAATATTAGGTTTGTGAAAATGACAGGGCTTGGTTCCTTCATTGTTATTCAAACGTATGTAATAATTAGTAAGTAATCAGCTATTTCTGCAAAGTAAAGCAGTTGAGCAACATAGTCAAGCTCAAGATGGACTCAAGGGGCAGGACTTTTCAATCCAATATTTCAAACAGAAAGCTTTTAATATTATATTTTTATATTTAAAAACGTTTATATTTATAAATCCTTTACTGCCCATATTGTAAAGTGACAAGCAAAGCAGCATTCATAAGCTATTCATAAATTATTTACAAAGGTTGGACAACACCATATAGTGAAGTGACTTTCCCATCTCTTTTTCAAGCATTTATCTGTGCCTTAAGGCTTTTTTATGCTACTCCATTTTCACGGAGACGGACACAGGGAAGGCCCTCTCCGACATGGAACACCCTCTCCGCGCACCTTGGAGAGGCCGACGTGCACCTCCTGATTTTTCGGACTATCCGTCCGAATGTTGGAAAGCCTTCGGATACCCCTTGGCTGTGATTGGTCCGCTAACAACATCATTTCCGAACGACATCATTTCCGGAATCTCACATTTCCTGTTTCATTCCCTATCTGTTCCTATTCTGTTAAGCAGCTTGCACACTGCCCCAACAAACGCCAACAAACTCCAACAAACGCCAACAAACTCCAACAGTTGGGTCAGTGTGTGCCAATAGTTTGTGTTTGTTGGTCATTGTCGGGTACTGTTGGAAGAGTTCAACATGTTCAGTCGGGTCTGGTAAAGTTGCAGAATGTCTGACCAATGTAGAGCGATTTCCAACGAACTCCAACATTCTGACAGCTCATTACCTTGTCAACTAGGTTCAACTCGCAGGCATAACATCCTCAAACTCTCTTGGATGTCGTAGTTATGTCGGTTATCGGACAGTTTAAAAAAAAAAAAAACGATATCCTAAGTCTATTTATAGATTAACGTTATGTATTAGCTTACCCAAACGAACGGTTTTCGAGACAGATATTTGTCTATTTTAACTTGTACAACTCCTGTTTCTAAATATTAATATTAATGTTTACGGTGACACGTTACATGAGTAAGTTTGCGCTTATGTTAGTTATTATATGTCTGTTGGGGTGCCCAAATGTATGCACCTGTCTAATTTTGTTATAATGCATATGGCATATTTTCTGTTTATCCAATAAACCTTATTTCACTGCTGAAATATTACTTTGTCCATGAAGTATTATGTATATAACAAAGAAGTTGCTGATCCAAACGCCCAACAATTTATAAATAAAAATAATGGAAATTATCAGGGGTGCCCACACTTTTCCATACGACTGTATACCGGTCTATGTTCTTTACAAATGACTTGTTTTCCAAATATGTTTACTAGTGTTATTTTTGTTTGATCTGGGTATTTTTGGGTTTTCTTTGACCTGATTGTAGGTGCAGTCTATTCACTTAAACATGCACAAACAAACATTGAATAAGTAGCTAGCTAGCTGAAAAAAGTCAGTTACTGTCTGTTCTCATGTTCATAATGAGTTTTATCTAGCTAACTCGCCACTGTTTATAAGCTAGATGCTAGCTATTTTTACACCTGTTATTTGGCCCAGTTATTTGCGCTCATAAAAGTCAACACTAACTACCAACAAGCATAGCTGGCCACGCACAATTCAAACACAAACTAGCTATACCCAGGTTGTTCAACATAATCTACTCCCTACTTGTAAATGTGAATGTACAGCATACATTACCGTGATACACGATACCTTGCGTTATATGTTATTTGTGCACACAGGCACCATAGACAGCAAAAAGAGTGGACAGAGCAGGAGCCAGATTGGGGGCTATTACCTTCACATTCACTGCATAGGTACAAGGCTTTGGTTGGTAACGCAAAGCAACGGGAAAAAAACCCGTACCCATGTGATAGTTGCACCCCAAAAATAATTTGGGATTCAATTATCCCTTTGACAGGCATGCACTCTTGGTCTACGGAGGCCAATAGTGGCCAAATCACTTGTTTTTCTTACGTCACAGGCACATTAAAGTAAATCACGCACAAGTTATGGTACATCATCAGCTACATCTACTTATATATGCTTGATTTATTAAAATCATGAAAATCTTAAATCATGTAGGCTACACAATATATGTTGTCAATTGTGAGCAATTATGCAACAGCATTTCAGCAAGTAACTCAATTTCCTTTTTTTTTCATTAGTCTTTGTTTTCTCTCTGCAATTTATTTAACCGAATTCTACACCACTAAAGTTTTACAGTGTTTTTTTTAAGTATAAAGAGTAGACAATGAAAATGAAGGGTTGTGAAAAATGTGCCTTCAGCTCACTTCCACGCCAGGATGGTGGCAACCAGGACTTACAGAGTTGGTTGGTGAGGGTGTGAGGAACACAGCACACGACGTGAAATATTTGTGAAATATTGTGCACATTTATTTACAGTGCAAATAAAAAAATGCAGCGACCAAGTCAACAAAAATACTTTCCAAAACAAACAAAAGTCAACCAGAGGGTTGTTCCCTACAAACAGCACAATTTGCAATCAAAATAGCAATCATAATACTTAGCCTCACGTCAAGCTACCACATCTAATGCTCTCCAGACTCCTACGAACTAAGGTAAAAAAAAAAAAAACCTCAGCTTAAATAAAGCCTTCCAATTAGCCAAATTGGAACATACCAAGATGAGTAGGGGACTACCCAGTCCGTTTATACCAAGCTCAACATACTAGAAAATAACGTGACTAAGTGATCGCTATGATGGTGACCTGAATATGGTTCAGTAACAGAGGGATTTGTATAATGTGATGTTTAATGATGGAACGGGAGCGCGGTTGCTGGCACCGCGCTATATTCCAACATTACCAACTGGTGCATGGATGCGTGTGTGCGTGTTCCCGTGTGTAGAAACAAAGCGATGATCAATTTAAATGTCGCGGGTAGTGTCAGGCATGGAGGTGGAAAGGCTGCCTTTTCACAAGGACCCTGCCCCTTGAGTCCATCTTGAGCTTGACTATGTTGCTCAACTTACATTTACATTTACATTTAGTCATTTAGCAGACGCTTTTGTCCAAAGCGACGTACAAGGGAGAGAATATTCAAGCTACGAGCAATAGAACCTGGTGTAACAATAAATAAATACTACTTTACATTAGAAATATAACAAAATGAAATAAAAAGAAAGAAAGAGTGCAGAAGTGTAACTGCTGTAATTGCAAGTTACGCACTAGTCGAAGTGCCAGTTAGGACGGGAAGTGCTCTCTGAAGAGTTGGGTCTTCAAAAGCTTCTTAAAGGTAGAGAGGGACGCCCCTGCTCTGGTAGTGCTGGGCAGCTCATTCCACCAACGTGGAACTACAAATGAGAATAGTCTGGACTGCCGTGCTTGCACAGACGGCAGTGCCAAACGACGCTCACTAGAAGAGCGCAGCATCCTGGGTGTAACATTTGCCCTTACAAGAGCATTTAGGTAGGTGGGAGCAGAACCATCAAGCACTCTGTAGGCAAGCATAAGTGACTTGAACTTAATGCGAGCAGCTACAACAAGCTACAAGCTTCAACTGCTTTACTTTGGTATAAAAATAGTTGATTACACAGATGACAGCAGTTTGTATCACAGAGAAAGGGCCAGGCCAAGTTATTTTGACATAGCTAATATTTGTAGTTGTCTGGAAAATATGATTGCGAAAGGAGACATCTATTTTGGGAAAAAAGTAACATGGTATTCCTTAGTAATGTAACTGAGTGCAAGGATGTTGATTAATGCATTCCTGATTGTATTATGAAACTTTTATGTAACGTTTTATGAATGTGCTTTTTGCACATCCTTCAAATAAAGTGCTACTAATTGACTAATTAAAGTCTATATAACTATTTGATACATAGTAAAGACTGCAATCATAAAGCTTAACAATGTTGCAGTATAAGCCCTTTGAGCTTGAAGTAGCAGAAATCATAAAGCTCATTTTACCTCTTGATAATGACACTGATGACATCTTTGCGTTACGTCCAGTGCTGTTTATTCACCATATACTCTTTATTGAGCCATACAAGCTTTCATAAAAATAGTTGTGTAGGGCTTGCTAGAGACTTTACACTTTATAGACATGTATATGTTTTTGTAATGTGTTTATAACGCTTTATGGATACTGGGTTTAAGTAAAGTGTTTCTGGGAGAGTAATATCTGCTGACCTGAACTAACTTGAGAAGAAGAGATTCTGACACACATACACACACCATATACACACTAAAGTGGCACACAACCTCAACTACAGGCCAGTGAGGGAAATTGTTTGGATATCTGGAAGACAGATATACGTCACGTTACGTGTGTGTGTGTGTGTGTGTGTGTGTGTGTGTGTGTGTTTACAGCCTGGTATGGCAAATTGTTTGGATATATTTAAGGGAGATATACAACGTACTTCACACTTATACTTATGCGTGTGTATATGTCTTTGTGCGTCAGAGAGAGTGTGTTTGCTTGTATGTACTGTATGTGTGTGCCTGTGTGTGCATTTATGTGGGTGTATGTGTGGGTTTGAATTTGGGGTGTGCACACATGTGTGTGCAAGTGTATGTGTGTTTGTGTGTTTGTGTATGTGCGTGTGAGAGAGAGAGAGAGAAAGAGAGAAAGAGAGAGAGAGAGAGAGAGAGAGAGAGAGAGAGATCCATCATGTTGACAGGCAGCGAGATTGGTAAACACGCAAGCTGAGGGGAAGTATGTAGTCTAAAGTGCCTCTGAAATGCCACACTCACTCACACTCACACTCACACTCACACTCACACTGACACACACACACACACACACACACACACACACACACACTCACATTCACACTGACACACACTCACACTGATACACACAAACTGATACACACGCACACACACACACACTCACACTGATACACACACACACACACACAAACTCACTCACACTCACACTGACACACACACACACAATCACACTCACACTCACAGTCACACTGACACACACACACACTCACTCACACTCACACTCACACTCACACTCACACTCACACTCACACACACGCACACACACTCACACTGACACACACGCACACACACTCACACTCACACACACACTCACACTCACACTGACACACAAGAACACACACTCAAACTGACACACACGCACTCACAGAAATACAAACACGCAGCTGGTAAGACAGTCATTCTCTACTGCATTCCCCCTAGTAAATCATGGTGTTTGTGAGCAAGCCAAGTGATA
>NC_045165.1:13528909-13531409 GCF_900700415.2 Clupea harengus
TGTGTGTGTGTGTGTGTGTGTGTGTAGCATTTGTGTGGTTGTATTCTGAGGCCCTCAGACTGGCATGAATAAGAATGGATTTCCGCTAGAGCGCCGGTCGTTGCCAACATCTGCCGAGTTGGCATCTAGGGGAGATGGTGTATGTCTGTGTGTGTGCTCACGGTGTGTGTGTGTGTGTGTGTGTGTGTGTGTGTGTGTGTGTGTGTGTCTGTGTGTTCGTATCTGGTGTATGTGTGTGTGTGTGTGTGTGTGTGTGTGTATCTGGTGTATGTGTGTGTGTGTGTGTGTGTGTGTGTGTGTGTGTCTGTGTGTGTGTATCTGGTGTATGTGTGTGTGTGTGTGTGTATCTGGTGTATGTGTGTGTGTGTGTGTGCTAACGGCAGTTTGTGTGTGTGTGTGTGTTCTGCATATGGGGACATTGGCAGACACTGAATACAGACAGATGATTCATGATGGTCATTAGATAAGAAATATTTCTGTTAATGCGGGCGTATATAACTCTTTCACGACAGCAAACCACAGGATACACAGGAGACACAGGATATCGCCTTACATACACAGGGTTTCAGTTCTGATAACCACATATGTGTTTTTAGGTAGGTGTGTGTGTGTGTATGTGTTTATATTAGTGTGTACGCAAACATGTGTGTGTGTACAGTATGTGTGTGTATGTCTGGGTGTGCGCAAGTGTGTGTGCGTGCGTGTGTGTGTGTGTATGAGTATGACTCTGCTGTATGAAACTGGTGGTGCGTGGTACAACCGAGGGTCATGAGTTCAGTTCCCAGGGAGCTCTCACACACTCATAAAGATATGCCCTCATCTTACTATAGCTGTTCTGCATACAGGCCTGTGCTGACCCACTCCATTTAATGTAAATCATTTCAATGGCTTCAGATAACACAGACATGCGGACTCTCCCAAATGTACAGGGGTTTTCAGTCAGAACACGGCGCAGGATCTGAAGACAGGGAGAAGAGGAGATCCATAAATTCCTACGCCAAACCAGTTGACAAAGTGCACTTGAGTGGAATTTTCGAGGCAGATTCTTGGTCAGTATTCATAAGGACTTCATCCAGTCAATGTATTTGAAAGGTAATTCCATCAATTGAAAATGAAGTCATGAACGAAATTATGAATTTATTTTTGTTGTTTTTTTGTTTTTTTACCAGAAATTGTGCTTTTTTCTTTTTTCTTTCATTAAAGAGTGGACATTTTTTTTTTCAAGTACTAAAATAGCACAAGCCTTTTTGTCACTGTTTCATGATGATCTGTTCAAAAATAAGATCTGCACTTTCACTCATTGAGACCACACATGCTATGACATATCACATTCTTCTCCAAACGAAGCACATTTATTGGTTAGCTGACCAACAGTCACTTATCAGGTCATTAGAGTCTTAAACAGAGAGACAGAAATGGGACACATCAAAAGTGAAGGTTTACCTCAACAAGTAAATCATGGGACACAGCCTAGATAAAAAGGTTAAATGTCAGGGACCTAAACTTCAACACACACACAAACACACACACACACACACACAAACACACACGCATGATGCCAGCTAGATTGGATTAGACCGATTTAAATTGACACTGCAGTTCTAAAGTGTTTGTGTGTGTGTGTATTTGTGGGAGGCTGTTTAAACATGGGTCAGTAAACTAGGCCAAACTGAGCCAGACCTGGGTCAAGACACCTGACCTAGGATTTAATCCACCAGGCAGTGCCTGTCTCCACACACACACACACACACACACACACACACACACACACACACACACACACACACACACACACACACACACACACACACACACACACACACACACGGTCAGTCACATGAGTAGGAAAACACTCAAAAGTACAAATACATCTGCAATTATGCAACTCTGCGAGACATCAAGGCCTTCTGAGAAAAGAGAGATGGAGAGAGAGCGTAAGAAAGAAAAACCCCAAACATGCTGAGACTCACACGCACACACACACTCACACACACACACACACACACACTCACACACTCACACACACACACACTCATCACCAGTGGCCAGAAAGGCAGCTCTGGAATGTCCAATTAAAATAGGACAACATTTAAACATTTTAGACTCACGCCCACAAGTCACTCTCTGACACACACACATATACACAAATGTCTTTTACACATCTGGTAGGCAGTAAATAATTTGCAGTTTTAGAGGGAAATATGTAATTATGCAGCTTATAATGGGTTGGGACAGACAGATATTTATTTGAAATATAACGATGTTTAAGTGACAGCTCCAAGCCTGTGGTCACCATTAACCTCCAACAAAACAAAATACACACACACATACCCACCCATGCACGCACATGCACAAAAACACCCAAACATGAACACACACACAAAAATGCAAGCATCTCTCTCTTTCTCTCTTACTCTTTTTGCAAATTGTGTTGGACAACCACAAGTGTCCTGGAATGTGAGATAATTGTTGTTTGGTTTCAGGGCATTGATCCAATCAG
>NC_045165.1:13536409-13548909 GCF_900700415.2 Clupea harengus
AGATACTAACAACAACAGCAAAAAAAAAAAAACACACACGTGTATATATTAAATTATGTATGTTTATTGTCTGTTCCTCCGTTTATGGTAGTAAGTCACGTATTGTGCAGCAAGGACAAGGCATTCCTCACTTTCTCCAGTGAGGTTTGAAGGCCTCTCCACTGCTCACAAGCAGAAACTCTGGGAGTTTCTCCTAATGTCCTCATATTTTGTGCACTATGTCAAGAAGCACAGCTCTGTCTCTTCTGTACCCTGTACCAGGAACAGTCAATCTGTTTTCCTTGGGCAAGGGCACAGTCTGCTTTCCTTGGGCAGACAGGTCTGTCTGTAGTAGGTACCGCTACAGCCAGGCTGTGGTCACTGAGTTCTCGGATTTCTGTCTGTGATTAGGGTTACAGAGGGTGCTAAAGTATAATTTCTGTTCTGGGACAAATAGAATTAAATCCAATTCAATTAAATTGTATTAATATAGTGCCAATAATAATTGAAATAGTCTCTAGGCACTTTTCAGAGCCAAGAGCTTGAACCCTGTAGGGCAAGCACTAACAGGGGGGGGGGCAGAAAGTGAGGGAGAAGGGAGGGAGAAGAGAGAATCAGGTCTGGCAGTACTGCTCTGGCAGATCCATGTAATTGCTGCAATTGCTGGTCAGTGGGTGACAGCCGAACCAGGTCATCAGTGTAGAGAAGGAGTTTGGTCTCTGAGTCGTGTAGGGTAAGGCCAAGCAGCAGTGGAATAGTTTTGTGACGCCAAATTGGAATTAGAGTTAGCTGGGCTAGCTCTATAGTCATAAATTATCATAGTCTATTATGTTTGGTGTGGTATTTTATTACATTGTAAGTATATTGTAAATATACATATATATTGATTGACTGTCATTGTCAGTCAACATGGGGCATGGGAAAAAACACTCGGGCAAAACACTCGGACACAGGGGCAAAACACTCGGACACAGGGGCAAAACACTCGGACATGGGGGCAAAACACTCGGACATGGGGGCAAAACACTGGGGCAAAACACTTGGGCCAAAACACTGGGACCTTGACATCACAGGCTTTGCCGTTCCAGGTCTTCCTTTGTCTTTGACTGTCAACTGTCCCACTCTGGGTTGTTTTTAGACTCTTAGCTGAATAGCTAAACAAAATGCAGTAGTAAGAGATTATTTTTTATGTCCATTAGAAGATTTACTCAGATCCCTGTCCAGATGTTGCCGTCTCTGGGGGTGTCTTGTTGTTTCTGAGGTCCCCTTGGAATATTTATTTTGCTTAACTTACCTCAAAAGGGAGATAATGATAAAAGGCTGCTCAATCTCCCAGCATATGCAGGTTCAGCTGTCTCTTGATATAAGGATAAAGGAAGGCAACACTGGGGAAAACCCATCCCTTTTTCCATCGTGTCAACTCTGTCCCTTGTTGATTCTCCTCTTCTGTCTTTTCCTCCTCTTCAACGGTCTTCTGTCGTCCTTGTTTTTTGCAATCCAGGTAGTAGCAACCAGGTACCAGGTATTCCAGTCTCTCTCTCTCTCTCTCTCTCTCTCTCTCTCTCTCTCTCTCTCTCTCTGTCTCTTTCTCTCTGTGTCTTTCTCTTCCTTTTTGAAAAGTTTTCACCTCAGTTTGTGAGTCATCAAAACCTTCTTTTCATTCCAATAAATGATGAAATGGACACCAACTCATACACACACACACACATACACAGTAATGGTATCCCCTTCAAATCACACAAAACTTTTCTCTCTCTCTCTCTCTCTCTCTCTCTCTCTCTCTCTCTCTCCACACACACACACAGGGCTTATGCTTTGTTTGGAAAGTAAACAGTGTGGGCTCAGGGAGTTCAATCTGTGTTTTAATTTTACCTCAGGAGTTAAGCAAGCTTTCACTGCACACAGAGACCCACTGTCTTTCAGAAAACAGTGTGTGTGAGAGTGTGTATGAGACATTAAGTTTGCAGGAGTGTAGGTTTGTGTCTTTAGGTGTGTGAGTAGAGGAATGTGTGCCTAGGTGTGTGTGTGTGAGTGTGTGGGTGGCACTGGTCCCTGTGTAATGACATGTCCTCAAACCCATTACCTCCATGTGAAAACCAATTTCCTCTGAAGGTATTTTCCCCTCAAATGCCATCCTTACTAGTTCTCGCTCCCTCTCTCTCTTTCTCTCCACACGTACACAGAGGGGGGGAAAAACAGCAAGGAATTCTTAGCTTAGTGATGTAACTCACAAATGCTCATGGAGGGCAATCAATATTCATTTAAGGAAACATCCTCTCACTCACGCACATGCAAACACACACACACACACACACACACACACACACACACAAACACACACATAATGAATTATCATTTTTAACCTCAGAATTATGGAATAATTGACATCGTCTGAGGGCAGATGTCACGATATAGTCAGTGTCTCTTGAACTAGTCACTTGTCTCATAAACCACTTTCTGCTCTGTGTATGTGCTCATTACATGTCAAGTGTATGAATTCAGGGCTGTTTTTACCTTAAAAAGATGGGATGAATTCAGGGCTATTTTTACCTTAAAAAGATGGGATGAAATCAGGGCTGTTTTTACCTTAAAAAGATAGGTTGAATTCAGGGCTGTTTTTACCTTAAAAAGATGGGTTGAATTCAGGGCTGTTTTTACCTTAAAAAGATGGGATGAAATCAGGGCTGTTTTTACCTTAAAAAGATGGGTTGAATTCAGGGCTGTTTTTACCTTAAAAAGTTGGGTTTCATAGTTTCAGTCTTAGCAGCTGAAGGAGTCTGTTTAAAATGCAGTGTTTGTCATGGCTAGTACCGACTAGGAACGAAGAGACGATATGCTAATGTGAATTGTGAATGAGCCTTTCGTTCTCAGACACCGATCAAGCCAAAAACAATCAAAGTTAAAGGATTTCATCTAAGAAATGAAGATGTATCATTAGACAATGAGGAATACAGAGAGAGGGTAAGCAATGCATTAGACACAAACTAAAATGAAGCATAGTTGAAAGTATCTCCAAAGGTATGACGGGGATTCTTAGGCCGACACTCTTCTAGACAAAAGACCACGAGGCGAATAGAATATTTCTGGAGGTGTATTTCAAGGTGCTCCTGCAGGGAGTCAATTCCAACATCAAGTAGAGGCAGGCAAAGACTAAAGAGCCTTACAGTGTTACAGTATATATACAAGTCAATCATGGGAGGTTACAGTGGGGTCAAGGGTCAACATTGGGGATGTTTTTTACAGGTCAAGGTTGGGAAGGGGGCATGTGAGTGGGAGGGGAGGGGAGGTGACCTTCTTACGGAAAGTTCCGGAACACGCACACAAAGGCAAGATGGTGGACGCATAGGCCATGGTTGTGGCTTCCCAGGGGTGTGCCCAGACTGTCAATACACATGGGGCACACACACACACACACACACACACACGAGAACATACTTGCAATGCGATGGTAAGTATATAAATGAAGGGTAATATCAATTTCCATCAGGTACATATATGCAAAATGATTTCCCATACTGACTAAAGTCTGGATATGTGTAAAGACACTGTGGATATATAAGACTTCTTGTCAACACAAGAGCCCAGATTTTCCTTTAGCATTGACGGTTTTATTAGCATGGCACCATGAAACCAGCCTAATTCAGCTGCTTTAGCTTTCTCAACGAAATCTGAACCTTTTCATATAACAACAAAAACCATTACTCAAGCTTTCATACCATCAAACATACCATCATACCATCACCACACTCTAATGGCCTATAGCACAGACCTATACAAATGTGACATTGAGTGTGCAGAATGATAGGGAGAGAGAGCAGAGAGAGAGAGAGAAAAAAGAGAAAGAGATAGAGGGGAGGGAAGGAGGTAGACAGAGCGGAGGGATAAATGGAAGATGCAGTGTGGATGATGGCAGGAACAATGCAAAGAGGGTTAAAACCAAGGCCTCTGATGTTTCAGCCGTGTGAAACAGCCTATTAAGAGCACTTTGATGTTTGCCAACTGAATATGTGTGTGTGTGCGTGTGCGTGTGTGTGTGTGTGTGTTGTCAGGGTCTGACCTTCCTCTCCGCTTTGATGACAGGTAATTGACAAGACTGAGTGCAGCCAATTTGTGTGTGTGTGTGTGTGTGTGTGTGTGTGTGTGTATGTGTGTGCGCGCGTGCATGCGCGTGTGTGTGTGTGTAGGTAGTGATTATGATGATACAAGACACATTCTGTTTGCCGTGTTATCCAAGCATTAGCAGTTCTGTTCAAACATATATCAGACAGTGTGTATTCAGATGAATTTTACAAGCAATGGGTTTCAAAGCTGTCAAATCATAATGTTGTGTGGTTTAAGGTTTTAAGGTTGCCTAACTGGGAAGCTGTCAGCTTTTTCACAATACTGTATGGCTGCTATTAGGAAAATCATTTGGCTCGTTGCCTTTTCTTTTCTTTGTTTCACACTTCTTAGAAAAAAAAAATCTCTAAATGGTTTGACAGAGTTGGATCACATTTTAAGGTCCCCCTACCCCCATAATACCATTTATCTCTGCAACTTCTGAAGATTTGATTTTTGTCATTTTGTCAAATCCCTATCACGCGCCTCATTTGTCACAGGACATTGTCACTTCATACCTCAGTTTGCTCACTTGAGCAGCTCCATCTGTTAGCATATCCCGTGCTAAGACTCCTGTACAGACCCCCTTTCCCTGCAACTCTGGGGAACCGTCTCGGGCGGTCATATGATCCAGTTGCACATTTATAGGCAAAAGGCCCGGCCTGGTTTGGGCCGGAGATGAAAGCATTCTGAGCTGACAGAATGGTAACGCAGGGGAAGCCTCTCTTGGGAGCCTCGCTAAGCTGGAGTTAGAAGGCAGAGAAAATGCTCCGCTCAGCCGAAGACCAGGAGCCTCATCAGAGACGGGCGCGTAAGCAATGGTGTAACTGCAACGGTAACTGATGTGAGTATGATGCATAAGGCTAATGGGGTGTGGCCAGTTAGGTTTAGGTGCTTCGTTGCAGCGCAAATGCACACCTTAATCAGTGTCCGCCTATGAACACAGACAGACACACACACTCTCTCGGTCACACACACACACACACACACACACACACACACACACACACATAGGCATTCATTGGCACACACACACACAGTCACACACAATGTAGTACAAATGTGCAAGCATATAGAAACAGACACACACATACACACAGACTCACATAGGAGCCAAGGGAGCTGAACATAGCCCAGATAAGATGCCATTTCATTTATTCGGGCACGCATACGCACACAGAGAGACACAACACACAAACTCACAAAGGCGCGCACACACTCCCACGCCGAAGCCTGTAATTTAGATTTAAGTTAATGTATCCCTGCGATATTTCCCAAATTCAGCAAATCAAAATGATTTCCTCCATACTGAAGCCATTAGGATTTCATTTGGTCTCTGCCAGTGAGACCACAGCCCCTGAGAAGACATGACTTGTGCGTGCGTGCGTGTGTGTGTGTGTGTTGTGTGTGTGTGTGTGTGTGTGTGTGTGTGTGTGTGTGTGTGTGTGTGTGTGTGATAGAGACAAGGAGCAAGGGCGAGAAAGAAAAGAAGACCACAGCCCGAGAGACGACATGGCTGTTCTATGTGTGTGTCTCAAGAGTCTGTCTGTGTGTGTGTGTGTGTGTGTGTGTGTGTGTGTGTGTGTGTGTGTGTTTAGACTACTCTGTTGTGGTAACTCTGGTTCCAGAGAGATCTCGTCTCTCCAGTCTTAATCCTGCCTTTCATTTCTCTTCTGCAAAGTGACAGAACTTCAGAGGAAGACCAGAAGCATCTGAGGAGGAGAGGAGCGATTGTCAGTGAAACCCGAACCGACAGAACAGGAAAATTACTATGGTTATGGGGAGAGAGAGAGAGAGAAAGCGAGACAGAGAAGAGAGCTTCTGATAGAGAGAGCGAGACAGAGAGAGAAATGGAGATTAAGAGAAAGAGAGGGAGAGACCGTGGGTGAGAGGCAGAGAGAGAGAGATTGAGAGTCCGTGAGAGGCAGAGAGAGAGAGAGAGAGAGAGAGATGAGGGGAGGCGAGGGCAAATTAGACTGAAAATTCAGCTTTGAACCACAGTGACTGAGTTTTATGGGAAAATATTTCTACATTCACTGATTCCCTTTCATAAACAGGACTGTCTGCCTTTAATGTCTCACTGAATGCAGTATGTGTCTCACTGTCTCTCTCTCTCTCTCTCTCTCTCTGTGTGTGTGTATCTTTGTATGTGACAGAAGAACAAGAGGTAGAGAAAAAGGAAGAGATGCAGGAAGAGAATGTGTGTGTGTGTGTGGGGGGGGGGTGTTTGTTTGTGTGTTGTGAGGGATCCGTGGTAATTCATTCGTATTTCACTAATCAAGCCAAGCAGGACCACACCCCATTATGCAGGAAAAGTAAAAACATTGATGTACTGAACATTGCACGCACACACACGCATATACACACACGCGCACATACACACACAGCATGAGAGGAAATATCTAATCCTCAAGTTCATCACCCCTATGTATTAATTTCAGAGTTTTCTGCTACTTAACATAGAAAGAGGTTTATCAAAACAACTGCGTGTGTGTGTGTGTGTGTGTGTGTGTGTGTGTGTGTGTGTGTGTGTGTGTGTGTGTGATGGAGGGACAGAGACCAAGTAACTCTCAGAAGAAATCCTGAGGGGTGTGTCCTGTTTTGAGTGTGAGTGGTTTTAATTATCTATGCTATAGTGCTGTGGGTATGTGACTGTATCTGTGTGTGTGTGCGCGTGCGTGTGTGTGTGTGTGTGTGTGTGTGTGTGTGTGTATGTGTGTGTGTGTGTTGTGGATATGTCATTCTGCCAGGACGTCCCATGAGGCAGAGCACTGACGCCTCCGAGCCCTGCCAAAGCAGCCACAGCCATGACACACAGACACACACACACACACACGCACACACACACACACACACACACACACACACACACACACACACACACACACACACACACACACACACACACACACACACACACACACATGCCAAACCAGACCCAGCCTATCCCACCCTGGTCCCCATCGCAACTGAGGGCAACATTGAGGCCACACAACATCTGACAAAACAATCATGATACCACACACACACACACACACACAGACAATACCACACACACACACGATACCACACACACAGACACACACACCACAACACACATGCATACTCACACACACGATACCGGCACTCACACACATAAACACACACGCATATTCACATACATGGACACGCACAATACACACAAAAGAATACAAACTTCAAAACACAGACACACATATACAAAGAGATACATATATTCATGCATACATACATGCATACAAACGAACACACATTCATGCAAACGCACAAACAAACACACACACACACACACACACACACACACACACACACACATTGCCTCGCTGTCTTTTCAAGGGTTCATGAGTGGCGAGACATCAGATGGAGCCCAGTAAAACTGGAAGAAGGAGAATCAAGTCTGACTCTCTAAGAATCAAAAAAATATGACCTCAGAAATATCACAGTGTGAATGTGTGTATGTGTGTGTGTTAGTGTGCGTCTGCTTGGAACCGAGGCATCTGAGACCTCTTTGAACTAATTTGAACAAATATGAAATACCGGGATGAGTCCCATTGGAGGTAGCTGTAGCTTGTAGCTGTAGCTATATCTGTAGCTGAAATGGATCACACAGCATACAACTAAAGTTGAGTGAGGTCAAAGCTTAGCTAAACAACAAACCACAGCACACTGGCACATTCTCTTACATTCACTTGGCAAAAAGCAGATGCTGCCTCTCACTGCTTCTCTTTCCATCGCCATCCTCCCCCTCTCCCTCCCTCCCTCTCTCTCTGCCGCTCCATCCTTTCTCCATGGATGTCTACCTCCATGGTGGCTTTACTCACACGTTCCAACAAAAACAGATCCTCTGAACTCTAAATGTCCCGCTGGTTTGACTTCACGGTATGAGTGATGATACCTCCGCCATTTTCTGATGTGTTAAATTGATGTGTGTTTTGCTCCGCTGATGGCTGCCAGTGTTTTAGTGTTTAGTTTTGCACCTGTGTTTTTTAGTTCTGTCTGAGTGTAATTGAGCACCAGTGAGTCACACACTAAAATTAGCTCCAAAATAACTCTTCTATCTCTGCATTTGTGTTTGTTTTGTTTGTTTTGTTCATTTTAACGTGAGTGGGTGTAATTTGTGGGTGTTATTTTCCATTTTCAGTTATTTTCCACATTACCAACACTTTTTGAAACTTTACCAACAAATGGTGTTGCTATGGTAAAGGACCTGTGGAGGGAGACATGCTGCAGCTCTAATCGGTAAATTGCATCATTAGAACTCATTAGGGCTTGTGTAGAGGTGTGTAGCCAGCGTTGTGCATCATGGACAAAGCACAGTCTCACACTAGGATTAAAGGAGGGCATGCTAGCAAGTAGGCGAAAACCAATGGATACTCGTGTCAGTCGCTAATCTGTCTCTTCAGATGGCAGGAAGTGAGGTTTTCTCACTGCACAACATGACTGGCTGGCTGACTGGCAGTAGCATCATGGTGAGACTGGAAGTATTTTCAGGATTTTTGTGAACAAGAGCCTTGTCCCTGCAAGAGTCTGGTTCCTGTCTGCTGTCTGTGTGGCTGACTTAAGCACTCATTACGCAGTAACTAGCTTTAATGGGTTGAGAGTGGCAAATGGCAGCCCCTTTAGCTCCGAGTTTGGAGTTTGTGTCATTGTTTACCATCAGCTGCTTGAGCTGCAGCAGTGTGGATTCATCTTAACTGTCTGGGCAGCCTTCCTCTGGAGCCCCCGGTGGCCTCCGTAATGAGAGGTTCCTACTGGCAAGGAAGAAGGCAGGACACCATCCAGTCGATGCTTCATATTACAGCACAGCATAACAAGGTATTAGAGCACAGCACAAACAATACAACATAAGGCAATGAAAAGCAACCGCATGGTGTTACACAACTCAGTAGAAAGACAAAATATTGCAGTAGAATAAAGCACAGATTGCTATTTGCTCTGTTGTAATGTAAAATGTAATAAGTAATGTAACTATTTTAATTACTTCATCAAAGTAATGTAACTTATTGCATTTGATTAGCAGACGAGAGGTGAAGTTCAAACAATCAAAAACAGCGCTCAAATTTTAGTGTGCGTTGCCAAATGTTTGGAGGCTGTCTAGACGGCGAAAAGATGCAAACCAACAGAATGAATGTTATGTTCTACGTGCTCCCCAACCCTGGTAAGGACAATAGCTCTGGACGGGCGCCAAATAATTGTGGGCGCAATTGTGCATAAGTGTTAACACTCTCCTCACAAGGGAGTGCTGGTACTACCACCAATAATATGTTAGTGATCTCACTTAAATTGGATAGACATGAACTATTCAACACAACAGCAGATCAATTTAGGAGAACACATGGAGGAGCCACCCAGTGTGATGTCTACCATAGTGGTCAAAATAAAAGATAAGTTACAAATTATCAGTTTCATCAGTCTAATAACATATACAAAAGTATCGATTTAGAATTCTGATTAATAGGTAAATTAACAACTACAACCAACATGACCATAGCAATGGCTAATAAAGGTTGAAGGTCTTTGGAGTTGCGAATAGTAGAGGTTGGCAGCATTCAGTCGTGTGCAATATTAAATAGCACATTTATTTCAAAGATTATAAAAAGTTAATCACACAATATCTAATTTAACTACACGTACCTAATTAACTAAAAGGGGAGTTTGTGTGTATCTGAGAGAAAGCGCTAGAGTGTGCGAGCTCAAGTGTGCGCATGTCGAGTGCGCGCCAGAAGGAATGTGTGTATTTTTTTTTGCTCTTTCTTCGTATGTTCCGCGTGCGCATATGTGTACGGGCATGAACTGACGTGGGAGGTCAGAGACAAAGGAGTGTGTAAAGCAAGAGCTTTGAGTTTCCTCGCCACATGTGTCTATGTTTAAGGCTAAGTATGTGTATATGATCGGAGCGGGATAATGGTGCCAGGTAAGGGAAAAGGACTGTAAGTTTGCATGCAAGACCCTGCACCTGTGTGAAGCACTTACATCAAAGCATAACTAACATTGAAGCCACTACTCTAATTCACTTACCCACTACTCTAACTGTGAAAAGAGATCACAACAAAAAAAAAGCTCAGTTAATAATTCAAATCATTACATCAATCAATACAATACAAAGGTTAAGCAGCCCTATGCTTAGCTGTGTACAACGTTACACTACGCTATGCTAGCTACTTATACCCGGTCCAAGAGAGGGATGGGGTTTCTTGGTGTGCTGCTTTGTTAGTTGGCGATGCCGTTGGTTGTAGATGAGCCAGGTTGGGAAGAGTTTTGTCTCCGATGTCAAATGCAGTCTTTGCTGTGCAGTTTTCCGAGGGTGCAGGTCAGACAGCAGTTAGTTAGCTAGCAGTAGTTAGCTAGAATTTCCTCCCTTCTCACTGGGGCAAGAAAAGGGCCTTTGCCCCTTTAAGACACTTTGACTCCCCCACCGTAATGGTTGGTTCCGTGCTCCCCCACATCAATGGTGGGGGCCAATTTAGCCCAAGTGGCTGCCCTATGTTAAGGGTGCCACAGGCAAGCATGGAGGAGACTGGCTGAGAGAGACTTTGCCAAGAGAGGCATATGACAGCACGGCTACAGAACTTTGGGGAGAAACAGGTGCACTGCTTTCCCTGTTTACCGGAGTAAGGTGAAACAGTGCGTGTCTAGATGCGTGGACACTTTTAGCTTTGTTTTGTTCCCTTGTTTTGTATGCCTTGTTCTGTGTGCCTTGTCTCTGTACCGTGTTTGTGTGCCTTGTGTTGTGCTTAGTGTGTGTAGGTATTTGTTTTCGATGGCCAGGTAATGTACTTAGTTTCAGGTTAGTCTCTGTGCCTAGATTGGGACCTGGCTTGGGCCGAACATGTGCCAGTGATTGGACCTAAGTAGTACAAGCAGGTGCCCAGGGTGCAGAGTACTGCAGTACCTGTGAGTACGGTCGGTATGTGTTGTTTGTTTTATGGTTGGGCACATGTCTCGGGCTGCGAGAGCCCTTTGTAAATAAATATATATATATATATATATATATTTTTATGACAACCACCATCGCGTGCGCTGTTCTTCCACACTTCACCACCCAGTCCAGTCGCCACATCCCCAAACAACGTGGGGTGACCGTCCGGTCCCTCACACAGCTGCTAACGCTAAATGAACTTGTTTACTCTTGGCTAGCAGTGTGTAATTAGCTAATGAGGAATCTAGGGGTATGTTACATCTGCAACCAGGACTTGGTCCTCCGCTTGCCTTCACACCCCACCCCATTTATTGGCAAGTAGGCTACTTAGTGAAATGTTTTTTGTTGTTGTTGTTGTTGTTGTTGGGTCTGTTTTAATTGTGTATATTGTTATTTCCTACCTTGTGGTGCTGAAGCCGACAGACAAAGTTAATACAGTTAAGTCCAATTATGAACGACATAGATCAAAGATTTGTGGTCGTGTTTTAGTTACAATACATTATAATCATTTAAATACATTCATGCGCATAATTATTTGATCTACGTTTCACGTACAGTGCCTGTTTTTCTTTTGCATTTGTTCTTCTACTTGAAAGACAAAATATAGCAGTAGAATAAAGCAGATTGCTAGTTGCTCTTTTTAAAATGTCATAAGTAATGTAACTATTTGAATTACTTCATCACAGTAATGTAACTTATTGCATTTGATTAGCAGACGAGAGGTGGAGTAAGTTCAAACAATCAAAAACAGCGCTCAAAGACTAGGGGGGCCTCCATCATGGACAGGAGAGACGCTTCTGAAACGCTTCTGGGACGCTTCTGAAACACGCTGTTCTGCATCTGGTGGAATCACAAGCGTTGTCTAGAGTGGCCACGATCAACTCCGGCGGCCGGGTCGCAGCCGAAACACGACACAGCCGCACCCGGTGGAATCTGTGGGTTAGGCAGACTGCCGTTAAGAGGAGAGTTCTGTGAGGCCATCAGGACTCCCCACATGGAGAGGGAGCTTGGATGAAGGGGCATTGTACATTAAGAGAAAAGAGAGAGAGAACAATGGGGGAGGTAGGCTTTTCTTGACTGGGTCGGGGGGTAGGTCCAGGTGATGTCAGGTTACATTTGCAGTTACAGGAAATGACTAGAGAAGAATTGTGATTGTTTACTTAATGGCTTACATTTCACAGTAAATCACAACATGAACGAATTCATCTGTGACATTCAAATTGCACCAACAGTTTTTTTTTACTGCAAGTTCTACAGCATACATACTTAAAACGCTGCACACATAGCTCAACAAACTACACCACACCACACCACAACTGTCACAACCTCTGCTGCACACTCCTCTGTTCCTGTTCCTGCTCTTGCTCCATATGCTACTCCAGTCCGTTCATCCTCTCCTGTGTTTTAGTATTTCCCTCACTTCTTAGTTTCCCCTCCATGTTTGGTTCTCACCTGTAGCCAATGTGTAAATTGAATTTGGTTCTCA
>NC_045165.1:13551409-13556409 GCF_900700415.2 Clupea harengus
AAACCAACGACTTTTGCGTCTTGTTTCTTTTTAAGCACAGATGACCAGGCCTCTTACAATAGAAACAGTCCTCCTCGGGACTCTGTCGGGGTAATGCCGAACCCTAAAAGAGACGCAGTGTGTTAAAACGAATTTGTCTGCCATGACAGCAGCTTCACGTAAGAAATAAACGTTCTGTTCGTTAAGGTATGGAGGCATGGATTCAGGCAAGCACTTCTCAAACTTAACAAGCATTATATCTCGTAACTTCTCCTGAATGGACATTGCTTTGAAGAACACCAGTGATCAAATCAGACACTCTGATTTCTAAAATCAGATCATCTAAAACGCTGC
Source organism: Clupea harengus (assembly GCF_900700415.2). Classification (NCBI taxonomy): domain Eukaryota; kingdom Metazoa; phylum Chordata; class Actinopteri; order Clupeiformes; family Clupeidae; genus Clupea; species Clupea harengus. The sequence continues at coordinate 13,551,743 of NC_045165.1, forward strand.
CTATAAGCTTCTGGGACCTGTTTTCGTAAGTTTCTGGGACTAGTTTTCGTAAGTTTCTGGGACCTGTTTTCGTAAGTTTCTGGGACCTGTTCGTAAGCTCACAGGCTAGATGTCTTGACCACATCATAGTTTTAGCTGTTCCATGAATTCACCTCCTCAGCTCTGCCAGTTAACATGGATTGAATCAAAACAGTCCACACTGTCGCCACTATCTCAAAGTATGAAAAGTACTCTCCACATCTCTCTCATTAAATGGTGGCACTAGCTTAATGTGTTTACTAACATTGAAGGAACCAGTGTGTGATATTAAGTCAGAGTCTCCTTTTTTTGGCTCGCAACTCCAATTTCTTCAACTCCGATTTATTCTCAAGGGCTCTTCCACGTAACACTTCCCTCTCATTGTCCAATTATTTTTCACGAATCGAAATCTCTTTCATGTGGATGGCATCCTTCATATCAACAGGAGGGTCCACCCATCCACAATAGGTCTCACCTGTAATCAGTTAAGGTCAGGACAACACAAAGCCAAGAGCAAACTGGGAAATAGTGGCACCATTAGGTAGAAGAGGGACATGACATAGAAAAAGAGGAAATTGCATTTGTACCTCTGGATGTACATTACACACAGAATTGCATATAAATAAGAAACCTTTACTGCACACTGGAATTATTTTCCCGGTTTGCTCAAGGTTATGGTTTGGAGACATTTTATACATTGTTTTGAAATAAGCGGTTTTGCGAAAGTCATTGAGGTATGGAATGTGTGGGTGTGTGCTTGTTATGATCAGTTCCAGCACATCTGCCAAAGCATAAACACCTACTCATATGCACATGTTTTCATCATTGACATTCAGTATTAGTATACAAACATATAAATAGTACATTCAGTATTAGTATACAAACATATATATAATACATTCAGTATTAGTATACAAACATATATAAAATACATTCAGTATTAGTATACAAACATATAAATAATACATTCAGTTCAGTAGTAGTATACAAACACACTCCATGTTTAAGCGCATTGAGGCAATAAAAATGTCTTGGCGCTATATAAATAAAGATGAATTTAAATAAATAAAATAAATGTAATTGAATTGAATTCCCACCAAGACACCATCTTTGGTGTGTAGTCATACTTTAAACATGTGTGAAAACCCAATATCTCCCCTCCCCCAATATGTAACAAACAATTCAGTAGCCTGTATGCAAACATACTGAACAAACACCCATACTGTGTTATGTGATGACGATGTGAAAGTGGCATTTTCATGGCGTATGCCGGCTGAACAAAATGAAAGACACAGGAAAGAAAGATGGAGATATCCATGGAATAGATGGAGATATCTGAGGCACACACACACACACACACACACACACACACACACACACACACACATTCAGACTCAATAAAATGAGAGTGGGTGAAAAAAGCAGTGAAGGGGGAAGGTTTGCATTCTTCGACATGCATGAATATTTGATTCCTCCCTGATATCATGATACAGGCACACACAGAGAAACACACACACACACACACACACACACAAACACATACACATACACATACACATACACATACACATACGCATACACATACACATACACATACAGAAATACAGTCACTAAGAGAACCGTCAGAAATGCACCCAGTAATTTACACAAACCCAAGAAAGAACGTTGATAGTCTCACAAAAACACAACAAAAAGCAGAGGAAATCACAAACAAGAAAACACACACGCACACACTCACACACACACACAAACACACAGTGCCATCTAAAATAGCAGCGCCTGGGTTTTGGACACAGGCCCTACTCTGCCTTTCATTCTCTTTCCTTTCTCTCATTCTTTTATTCTCTCCTTCCTCACACCTGTTTACAACAGGAAGCAATGATGTCATCCTCCTCGGCCTCAGGCTACTGACAGAGAGGGGAGGAGAGGGAGGAGGCAAAGAGAGAGAGAAAGAAAGAGAGATGCTGAAATAGAAGGATGAAGATGGATCTTTTCGGGGGGGTTTTATGTATTTGAAATCCTTTTCTTTTCACTGGCCTTGTATAATAATCCTTTTGCACTTCACCTTCAGTTTCTTTCTCTCTCTCTATCTCTCTTTCTCACTCCCTCTCTATCCCTCTTTCATTGTCTGTCTTTCTCAAAGACACACATTTCTTCTCTATTGAAGCCTCTGTCTAATTACCTTGGAGAGGCAGAAGACAGGGGAGAGAAAAGGGGAGAGAGGGAGAGAGAGAGAGAGAGAACGAGAGGGAAAGAGAGGTTACATATTAAAACAGCTTGAGAAAGAATAGCCCGCATTCTTGGACTGCTCTTCACATACGTAATAAAGAGGGGAGAAAGAGGGAGGGAGAGAGAGAAAGAGAGACAGAGAGACGAAGGGGGAGAAAGGGCACAAGGGCACCAGCAAACGGGCCTCGTCCTAGCAGAGTGTGTGTGTGTGTGTGTGTGTGTGTGTGTGTGTGTGTGTGTGTGTGTGTGTGTGTGTGTGTGTGTGTGTGCGCACGAGTGGATGTTAAATAAATTAATCAGCATGATTGGCTCTTTTGAGGGCCGGATGCTGCCCCGTGATTGGGTAGAGGGAATGCGCGGGGGGTGTGAGAGCGCAACCTGATTGGTGGAGGGACTGGTGAGAACAGAGAGACCCCGGCACGCCTGTGTGACACCGAGGCTGAGAGGGCAAACACACACACAGACGCTCACACACACACTCACACACACAGAGCGTTGGACTATTATACCTCTGAACACCTCTCACACTGAGCCTACCGTCTGGAGAGGGGTAATTAAAACCAAAGAGAGATGAGGGGGAATGTGTGTGTGTGTGTGTGTGTGTGTGTGTATGTGTGTGTTTGCGAGAATCCCTACTGCTTCTGCTCCTATAGCCAGACATCTGCCTCATTATCAATAGCACTTCACTGCATGAGCTCCATTGTCTTCAGCTATAGTGTGTGTGTGTGTGTGTGTGTGTGTGTAGGTGTGTGTGTGTAGGTGTGTGTGTGTGTGTGTGTGAGTGTGTGTGTGTGTGTGTGTGTGTAGGTGTGTGTGTGTGTGTGTGTGTGTGTGTGTGTGTGTGTGTGTCGTTGAGAACAAGCAGGAATAACTTCATAGGCCCTAATTTAATCGATGCACATCGCGGGTTCTTGCGCACAACAAAGAAGGGCATCGTTGAAAGCTATTTTGATTACTAGTGTACATTAATTTGGTCGTTTCATAACATGCACACAGACCTAAGCGTCTTCGAATGCGGACCGATGCCTCATTTGGGTTGGTCTGACCAAAGAGTTAGGCATTTCATGGAAACTGTTGTGAGGAAGGCGTTCTGCCACTTCCTTCTTTGAAATGTAACCTGCATCTTGGTTTTCAGACGTCTGGCAGGCGCATCTAATCTAATCTCTACACAGTTTGACAGCATAACATTGACCACTCCGTTACGCCTTGTTATTTTACAATCGGTTGCTGACACGAACAACAGGCAGCTGCGGACAGCACGGACGCGCAGTTGTTTATATTATACTTTCTAGAGTCCGCTTGGAGCTGTGCATGCACACTTGGCACCCTAGGAGCAGTGACCACAGTGGAGGGTGCACAGAGTCACGCATACGACCTCTGATGATGAAGGTTACGTCACTCAGACCCTTACAGAACCTCGCGGACGCGCATTGTATAAAACTGGCCATACTAAATTGACCGATCCTCTAACTCTAACAAAATATGTTACGAAATCATTCATCGGGGCCTTAATGCGCTGCTATAGCCTAACGTCTCTCAGTATAATGGCTAGTGGCAATGAAGATAGGCCTAACGTGAGAAGGAGCGCCATTTCTCTGTAAATGGGACAGCTCTGTAAATTATTCATTTTGTTTTCACTGTTCATTAAATATGTTTTGTTGCCAACGCAGCTACTGAAACTAGCATATAAGTTGACATTTCACAGTGGATTCAGTAATATTGATTGACTGTTTTTATGTAAAATACGACTGGAGTTGTTTTAATGGTGACAGCGTCATGTAAGAATTGCCATCATCATATAGGCAGACTATAGTAATCATTTTTCAATGTCTACATGATGTAGAAGGGCAGAAACAGATGTTCGGTATATATTTGTCAGATGATCAGTTTACAATCACAAAAGAAAAAAAACATATATATAATACATTCAGTATTAGTATACAAACATATACATAATACTATATTATGAACCTAGATGTTCTACGTGAAACGTTATTGCAAAATTATATCGAGGTAGACGATACATTTCCTTCCCTGTCATTCACACACCTCCTCTCTCTGTCCTATGGCTTGTTGGTCACCTGATTTGCGTTGAACTTAATCGAGGTAGACGCCAAAACAACTAATCTGATAATGTGTGTGTGTGTGTGTGTGTGTGCGTGTGTGTGAGTGAATGAGAGAATTCCAGCCTCAATGGCTACTGTATGCAACAGAACCAATGTCCCTGAGAGATTGTAAAAAAACATATATGTGAATAAAATAAGCCTGTGACTTTCTCTAGACATCATATTTCAACAGTTACACGAACACACACACACACACACACACACACACACACACACACACACACAAACACACATTCACACATGCAAGATGGTTCTATTAGCAGAGTTCTCATTGGGAACATAAATACACACTCC
>NC_045165.1:13573909-13578909 GCF_900700415.2 Clupea harengus
AAGACAGTGTGTGTGTGTGTGTGTGTGTGTGTGTGTGTGTGTGTGTGTGTGTGTGTGTGTGTGCGTGTTTGTGAGTGTGTGTGTGTGTTTGTGAGTGTGTGTGCGTGTTTGTGAGTGTGTATGTGTGTGTGTGTGTGTGGTGTGTGTGTGTGTGTGTGTGTGTGTGGTGTGTGTGTGTTGGACTCTCACAGATCATTGTCCTTATTGTTCTTCCTAGGCTAATTACCACATAGAGCTCAGTGTTGCTCACACACCAGCCTCCCTGAATCACCCTCAAAATGATCCCTTCTAGCAACATTATGATGACACGGTGTGTGTGTGTGTGTGTTGCTCACTCACCAGCCTACCTGAATCACCCTCAAAACGATCCCTTCTAGCAGTACCCAACATTATGAGGCCTCATTAACACAGACAACAATATCAAAGCAACCTGCCTCTAAACCGGTAAACCCTGTGTGTGTGTGTGTGTGTGTGTGTGTGTGTGCGTGTGTGTGTGTGTGTCTCTGTGTGTGTGTGTGTGTGTGTGTGTGTGTGTGTGTGTGTGTGTCTCTGTGTGTGTGTGTGTGTGTGTGTGTGTGTGTGTGTGTGTGTGTGTGTGTGTGTGTGTGTGTGTGTGTGTGTGTGTGTGTATGAGAATGTGGGTGTATACATGACATCTCACTGATCTATCAATAGCACGTGTGCTTCTCTCGCTCTCCCTCTGAGTGGGTGAGAGAGATTCAGTTTACTGCATCTAGTGGTCAATACACATGTTTGTATTGGTTCCTTATTAGATGATAATATAAATAATCATGATGATTAAAATAAAACTCTCTCTGTCTCTCTCTCTCTCTCTCTCTCTCTCTCACACACACACACACACACACACACACACACACACACACACACACACACATACTCACACACACGTACTGGAAATTATAACGTAAGTAAACATGGTAAAGTGGTCAACAACAATAAAATCAGATTCACACATGACATTTCAGGACTAACATGCAGGCCCAGGTGCTCCTGCATGTCAAAGCTCAAGGGACACACACACACACACACACACACACACACACACACACACACACACACACACACACATACATACACGTACCCTTAAAGATGATGACCTGACCTAAGCTATGTTATATTATATTCCCAGAGAGGCACTAATATCTCCACACACTCCAAACATAAGTAAAACACACACACACGTTGCTCTTTTTCAGCTACTGTGTATAAAATCTCAAACAATACTATACTCCCAAAGAGACTCATTCACAACTGTGGACATTCAGAGGGGCCCTGAAACACACACACACACGATACACACACACACACGCGCACACGCACACACACACACACGCACACACACACACACATACACGCACACACACACACACACATACAGAGCGAAAGAGAGAGAGTGAGAGAGAGACAGATGAATGTCTGGCCCCAGGGTCCAGTTTCAGTGTCTCGCTGGGATACATAGAGGTGGAGGGAGGGAAGGAGAGATGGAGAGAGGGATGGGGAAAGGAGGGGGCAAATGAAGATGTGGACGGACAGTAAGTGGGGTCCTGTCCAGGCTAGGTTAATGATTTCACTACTGAGAAAACTGACACCTGTCAGAGATAGAGAGACACGCACAGACACACGGACAGACAGACAGGCAGACAGACAGAGAGACAGACAGACAGACAGACAGACAGAGAGAAATGGGCAAACAGAAAGAGAGAAAGGTTCTATGATAGAGAGAGAGAGAGAGAGAGAGCGAGAGAGAGAGAGCGATGGGAAGAGAGAGAGTGACCATGAGGAGAAAGAGAGGGGGAAGAAGGAAAACATTTTGGTAACACTGTGCAGTGTCAGTGGCCTGGCTGTTAGTGTTACTCTTCACATCTGAGCCGCCCTTGGGCTCCAGGGGCCAATTACGTCAGCTTCACTTTACTTAGCATGCCGGCACAAAGTACGGGGCCTACAGAAGAGCACAATTGTGTGTGTGTGTGTGTGTGTGTGTGTGTGTGTGTGTGTGTGTGTGTGTGTGTGTGTGTGTGTGTGTGTGTGTGTGTGTGTGTGTGTGTGTGTGTGTGTATGTGAAAGAGACAGAGAGACAGAGAGAGAGAAAGAATTGGTGTGATGAGGAGAATAATGAATTTTAGAAGTTAACACTGACTGCATGTATGCACTGTATTTTGTATTCTGTAGGTGAAAGCACTATGTGTCTGTCCTTTGGCTGGTGGGTGATACACACACACACACACACACACACACACACACACACACAGACACACACACACACACACACACACAATCCCTGGCGCCGCTGCAGTTTGTTTTTACAACTGCTGGACAGAGCGTGCGGAACCAAGGCTCTTATGTGCCCTCTGTGTGTGTGTGTGTGTGTGTGTGTGTGTGTGTGTGTGTGCGCACGCGTGTGTGTTTGTCTGTGTCTGCGGGAATGTGTGTGTGTGTGTGTGTGTGTGTGTGTGTATGTGTGTGTGTGTGCACACGTGTGTGTGTTTTTCTGCGGGAATGTGTGTGTGTGTGTGTGTGTGTGTGTGTGTGTGTGTGTGTGTGTGTGTGTGTGTGTGTAAGAGTGAGTTTGTGCATGCGTGAGACAGAGTCAAAGCTCAATCTCGCTGTCCTAAGATCTGATCCTCCTGTCAAAACAATCCAAACATTCACTTTATTAAAAAGTTGATTATCACACTTTCTCACACCATTGCTCAGCCTCCCCGTCTTTTTCTCTCTCTGTCTCTCTCTCATTCACTCACACATATTTTAATTGGCATAGAAATCTCTTTCACAGCGGTGCTCATCTCTATATGCTTTTGATGGTGATTCAAATTGACTGTCTATTGTTGTTGGGTTAAGGCAAGTTATCTCAAACATCCCAAACATCGGCAGTGGTGGAGAAGTGTCAATCATAACACACACACACACACACACACACTCACACTCACACACACACACACACACACACTAAGACACAAAGATACACAGTCACACACACAAACACACACACACACACTAAGACACAAAGATACACAGTCACACACACACACACACACACACACACACTCACACTCAGACACAAAGATACACAGTCACACACACACACACACACACACACACACACACACACTAAGACACAAATATACACGGTCAGAGAGAGAGAGAGAGAGAGAGAGAGAGAGAGAGAGAGAGAGACACACATTCACTGTTACTCACATATTATATAAACAAGCACACAATCTCTCACATTTCACATGCTCTGAAACAAGAATTAACATGCACACGTGTATAAGTACTTCATACTTCTTTACAAAACAGTAATGCATAGATGGGACACATCAGAGACGGTGAACTTTAGGTTAAGTGTGTGCACATGTGTGTATGTGTGTGTATGTGTGTGTGTGTGTTTTTGTGGTTTATTCAAGCATACAAATTATCAGATAATCTGTCTTCACTGCCCACTTTATTTAGCCTGTGTGTGTGTGTGTGTGTCCATTTATAGTGCCAAGTCTCTGGGTTGCTATTCTGATACAAATCTATTTAGAAGCGATGCGTTTGTTTACAGAACCTTTGAGCAACAGTCCCTCAGCTTTCTGGGAGAACTCCAGTTACAGTGAGCTCTAACCAGGAGTTGGCCTATAGCTACCTCACTCACCACACACCACCCATCAGTGTGTGTGTGTGTGTGTGTGTGTGTGTGTGTGTGTGTGTGTGTGTGTGTATGTGTGTGTGTGTGTAGGTGTGTGTGTGTGAGTGTGTAGGTGTTTGTGTGTGTGTGTGTGTGTGTGTGTGTGTGTGTGTGTGTGTGTGTGTATGTGTGTGTGTGTGTGTGTGTGTGTGTGTGTGTGTGTGTGTGTGTGTGTATGCAACCATTGACCATCAGTAAAAAGTATGCTAGGTTGCACAATTTTGTGCATGCGTCAGTGACTGAGGTTATGTGTGTATGTGTGGGAGAGAGAGATAGAGAGTTGTGTGTGTGTGTGTGTGTGTGTGTGTATGTATATATCTGTATGCGTATGTGTGTGTGTGTGTGTGTGTGTGTGTGTGTGTGTGTGTGTGTGTGTGTGTGTATGCAACCATTGACCATCAGTAAAAAGTATGCTAGGTTGCACAATTTTGTGCATGCGTCAGTGACTGAGGTTATGTGTGTATGTGTGGGAGAGAGAGATAGAGAGTTGTGTGTGTGTGTGTGTGTGTGTATGTATATATCTGTATGCATATGTGTGTGTATGTGCACGCATGAGAGAGACCACTGACCACTGCCAGACATAGTAACCCGTGTTTTGAAGAGAATAGCACAGTGCTGACACCGACCAATCAGCACCAGAGGCCACCGCCACAGCGACTCTACAACGACTCTACACTCTACAGCGACTCTACAGCGACTCTACAGCGACTCTACAATGCTTCAGAAGGACCCGACGCCCAACATGCACAACAGAAGAGTAATTTTACGCCCTGCGACAACACAACACAATGCAACCCCCAACCGCCAACCGCGCACACACAACTCGGGGCATCTAGCAGCAAACAATGCGAAACACTCGCGCAGACAAACAACTTAGGAGCGGTTTGGCACAAGATCAACACTGCAGGCGAGGCGGAATCAAACGCAGACGGTCAGACCTTTCAGGTTCTTGCGGTCGAGGGGGGTGCATGAGTGTGTGGCTGTGTCGGTGTGTGTGTGTGTGTGTGTATGTGTATTGACAGGGAGAAAAATATGGAGAGAAAGAGAGAGAGGGAGAATGTAAAAGTTGTCACATATCTGGTTGTATGTCGGGTGTTATACACTGAGGTTAAACACACATAGCTGGAATTCCACTATTTCACATACGCATATACACACACACATACACACACACACTGACACACACAGACAGATTTTTCAGTGGGCCACATGAGCCATGTAATGAACGATGTGTGTGGAGAGGGATGGTACGTGTGAGATGAGGGAGATGTGGATATGGCAGCCCAGACGGCCCCCTCACACCCGGCTTAAA
>NC_045165.1:13583909-13588909 GCF_900700415.2 Clupea harengus
TTGGAAGCAAAAGTAGTTGCCTATAAAAACATACTGAGAAAATGGCAAATTGTTGCATAGTACACGGATACTAACACATATACACTGCACTGAGGGTAGCAATAAAATATGAAAAAAGATTAAAAACCTTACTCTCTTTCCCATCATAGATAAAAAAAAAAAAAATTTTTAAATAACTTTGGAGACTGAGTCTAACAGCTTTAGTATTATTTGATGTACTGTAGAGGACAGGGTCTTTCTCAGTATAAGTGGAGCATTCAGGGCTATGAGGACCAGATATCACACAGATGCCCTGTTGTTTCAGAAACGTGATCTATCACTGCAAACCTCCCTAAGGCTGTCTTACACACTTTTGTTTCATACACACACACATATGTGCATTCGGGTGTACACACACACACACAGTCACACACACACATACTCAAACACACACCATGGGCTGTTTATTTATTGATGTATTTATGTTTCGTTTGTTTTTTGTTTATTTATTTATGTTTACCTCTGCGATATGGCAGTGCTGCTGGTAATGAATCATCTCGAAAGATGTGCGCTAAACATCCACTTCAAAGCACTCTCATCTCTCACTGCCATTCACTGCTCTGAGTGTGTGTTTGTGTGTTTTTCTCTCTCTCTGTGTGTGTGTGTGTGTGTGTGTGTGTGTTTGTGTGTGTGTGTTTGTGTGTTTCTGAGAGAAAAATAACTGAGATAAAGAATCTGTCTGTATGTGACTCTGAGACAGAGAGAGAGAGAGAGAGAGAGAGAGAGAGAAAAGAGAGAGAGTGAGAGAGAGAGAGAGAAAGAGAGAGAGAGACAGAGAGACAGAGAGAGAGAGAGAGAGAAAGAGAGAGAGAGTGAGAGAGAGCTGAATGAGGAAGTGAAAAGCAAACACACTAGAACTAATCATAATCACATTACTCTAAAACCAACATATACCCGCCAGATTTGATCGATTTGACACTGCAGAGCAGATACATGCTTTTCCCAGAGTCTCAGTAAGATAGCAGGGTGGGAGGCTACATGGGACTGTGTGACGCTTTGAGTGACTGTGAGCTTTGGATGTCACGCATGACCCCCCATATATCCAGCATCCAGCATTGAAGCAAATCATTTTTATTTTTATTTATTTTTTACGCTTAACTTAGAATATTCTATGCCACATCTATCATGATAGTACATGTAATCACATTTATTTTTTACATTAAAAAGCTACACTCTCTCACTCTATAGGGAATGAGCCATTTTGTAGTGCTGTTCGAACTGGACATGTTGTTCACTATACAGTGCACTATAAAATGATCACGCATGCCGCAAATTGTTGTGTACAAGTGTACAATTGTAATGTACATTTCTTACATAACGTGCCTGAAACTTTAAAATTAAGCTATGTCTGAGAACGTTTAGAATGGCGTCCCCTGCAAAGGGTTTCGGTTTAATTTGACTTTTTATTTATTTATTTTATCATACTTCCTGTATCTTAATTTGTGTAAAGAAAAGGAAATCAAGAAAACATTCTGAATAAGCGATGAAACGAAAGGCACGTTAAGCTTTTGAAAAACATTTTGCTAAATATCACATTTGTTGCTTTGTAACAGAATTGTACTCATTTTACTGAAGGTAAGCAGTTCTTTTGCCATGTTAACATTACTATGTTGCTAGGTTACCGACATGGAATGTAATGTTCGAAATCTGCCTGTTTTAACATCTGATTCCTTTTTTAAGTAATTTTCTATGTGATTTTATGATGAGTTTTCTATACAGTGAGTGAGTGAGTGAGTGAGTGGGTGAGTGGAATTTCCGAACATAACTTGTGGCCTACGTCAGACGAGGACAAGGAAGGAAGTTAAACATTAATGACATCGATGAATTGATGACAGATTTTGTTCAATGTCCGATCATTCCACACCCATTGAATAAATTATGAGCAAAGTGGAAATCTCTGTACATAGAAGAACATTGCTTACATCAATTCTGTTCGTTCTTCTTCCTACATTACAAGCCTGCCCTGACGGCCCTCGCTAGGTCGACGGTTGCTCACAGAGAACACAGAGGCGTATAGAACAGGAGGCTCTTCAGATCACTCTAGAATCCACTCTATAGGAACACGCATCCGACTCTTACAGTAATAATATTTTCTTCAGTCCATGGCTGTTTAATCCAGTGGGGGAGTGACTCACATCATTATATGACATGACAGAAAAGACAGACTCGCTTGTCAGAGGGTTGGCCATGCCTGTCGGACGGGCGAACCGGAGCACCATGACTCACCGTGACTCCGAGGATTCTGGGAAGGAAATGGTTTCACCTCACTGTGCTGTGCTCACGGTCAGGCCCATACTACAATATTACAGCCAACACCCTCAGTCAATACACCCCAACACAAACACACACACGAAACACACACACACACACACACGAAACACACAGGCACGCACGAAACACACAGGCACACCCCAACACACACACGAAACACACACACACACACACACACACACACACACAAAACACACAGGCACACACGAAACACACAGGCACACCCCAACACACACACACACACGAAACACACACACGAAACACACAGGCACACACGAAACATACAGGCACACACAGATACACACACACACGAAACATGAGACACACAGACATACAAACACACAGAAACACACACACATAGATACAAAGAAACACACACACAGCACCTCTCACACACAAACACACACACACACACACACACAGAGATACAGAGAACTACGCAGACGCGCACACACACACACACACACACACACACACACACGCACACAGCTACAAAGAACTACGCAGAGACACACATGTAAACAGAGACACACAATCATAGAGAGACACACATCAATAGTGCAGTTGGATGCCAAGCTTCTTGGCTGTAGGTGGTATTTGTGTGTGTGTGTGTCTTCGTGTGCATGTGTGTGTGTGTAGGTGTGTATTTCTGTGATAGCTGTGTTGTGTTTGATAGAGGAGCTGTTCGGTTTGCTCTCTGACAGAATGAATGAAGACATTTGGAACACAGTGAGAGGAACACAGTGAGAGATGAATGAAAACTACCTTAAAAAACAGATTCCCTCTCTCTCTCCCTCTGTTTTTCTCTCTCGCTCCACTTCTCTCTCTCACTCCTCCTCTCCCCTGCTCACAAACTCTCTCAACTTTCTTTGCTCTTTAGAAAGCTGTACACTTTGCACTTTCGTCTTCAAAGCACCTAAGTACCTAAGGAGAGCTTAAGCTCCAAATGCATGCTCTCTCTCTCTCTCTCCCTCTCTCTCTCTTGCGCTGTCTCTTTCTCACACATACACACACACACAAACACACGTCCCTGTGAATCTGAATGGGAATAAAAGAGGCAGCTTTACTCATAAATCCTTAACCAACAGTGGAAGGATTCGGATTTAAGGAGCAACAGGAGTCCTGTGTTTGTCTCACCGATTCTCTGTGTGTGTGCGTGTGTGTGTGTGTGTGTGTGTGCGTGTGTGTGCGTGTGTGTGTGTGTGTGTGTGTGTGTGTGTGTGTGTGTGTGTGTGTGTGTGTATGTTTGTGTATGTGTATGTGTGTGTGTCAATACAGCTGAAACCGGCTTTTTTGTTTGCCCTGTTGGCTCACTGTTTTAACGCCTCCTTGCATATTCAGCACAAGGAGAGCCACCACACACACACACACACACACACACACACACACACACTCTTGGCTGCAACCTTAGTTCGATGCTGTGGAGGGATCGACTTAAATTGTTCAAAGTCCTGATGAAAGTGTTCAGACGTGTGGCTCAATCAGTGCACAACTGGTCACTAAGGGCACCAGCCTGGACACTCCCCCTCCTGACTGGTCACTAAGGGCGCCAGCCTGGACACTCCCTCTCCTGACTGGTCACTAAGGGCCTGGACACTCCCTCTCCTGACTGGTCACTAAGGACACTCCCCCTCCTGACTGGTCACTAAGGGCCTGGACACTCCCTCTCCTGACTGGTCACTAAGGGCGCCAGCCTGGACACTCCCTCTCCTGACTGGTCACTAAGGGCCTGGACACTCCCTCTCCTGACTGGTCACTAAGGACACTCCCTCTCCTGACTGGTCACTAAGGGCCTGGACACTCCCTCTCCTGACTGGTCACTAAGGGCCTGGACACTCCCTCTCCTGACTGGTCACTAAGGGCGCCAGCCTGGACACTCCCTCTCCTGACTGGTCACTAAGGGCGCCAGCCTGGACACTCCCTCTCTTGACTGGTCACTAAGGACACTCCCTCTCCTGATTGGTCACTAAGGGCCTGGGCACTCCCTCTCCTGACTGGTCACTAAGGGCGCCAGCCTGGACACTCCCTCTCTTGACTGGTCACTAAGGACACTCCCTCTCCTGACTGGTCACTAAGGGCGCCAGCCTGGACACTCCCTCTCCTGACTGGTCACTAAGGGCGCCAGCCTGGACACTCCCTCTCTTGACTGGTCACTAAGGACACTCCCTCTCCTGACTGGTCACTAAGGGCGCCAGCCTGGACACTCCCTCTCCTGACTGGTCACTAAGGGCGCCAGCCTGGACACTCCCTCTCCTGACTAGGGTGACTGGTAAGGCCAGGCTCCCTATTAGGTCACTGAAAGTGGAGTGACCTGTCCAACGAGTCACATTATTTGTATAGTCATGTGGGACAGATCACAATACACAAGATTATATCTACCATTCCAAGAGATACAAGATACTGATCAGTGTTCATGCCTGGTTTGGGTATTATCAGCCTTGGTAATTTGGTGATTGTAGAGTAAGGGACAGGTCATATACCCAACCTATACAATGGTGGAAACTGTAGAGATCGCTTTTGGATTCTGTTCTGTCCCATGTGCAGTCTTCTCTACATTCATGCATGTATTGCTAACCCAACCACAGAATAAACCATGAGACAGCCATTGCATAGTTAAAATGTCAACAGATGAGTTCCTCGGTGAGGAAAGTATAACTGTAAATGTAGTGCTGTGATGGTCAGTTGAGCCA
>NC_045165.1:13593909-13596409 GCF_900700415.2 Clupea harengus
GCGCGTTGCCGCTCCACCCAGATTCTCCCAAAATTCTGCTTTTAATGTCCCTGCCTCTCGAGGGGGCGGCAGGCGGCAGGCGAAAGCGCTCACAGCGGGGACTTAGAGCTGAAATCTGATCTCAGCTATTTTTTTTTCACTCCCTCTGGAGCCGACGCGGTGAATTGGGAGCATTGGAGAGAAGGGGGGGGAGTACTCTGTGCCAAGCTTTCACGCAACGGCTGCACTCGCAAGTGAGCAGCACCCAGACCAGACTTCACTTGTGAACAGGCGGAGCGAGTGAACAGTTCCCCTCCGTCAGCGGAGCAGTACGCAGGATACATCGGTCTCTGTGCAAACCAAGGCGGGTGATGATCACTGGTTTAAGTCGCACATGGATGATACTCTCACCCTCTGACTGACAGTGAAACACGGGAAGCGAGAACCTGCGCCTTTCCTCCGCAATTTTTTTGGCCATTTTCAGGACAGTAGCAAGCGCGGCAGCTGCTGAGTAGGGATTCTCACAACTGAAAGTCACTGCGAGGTGGTGTGTTTCAGAGGGATCGGTGCACCGACCGCAAAGCTCACTCTCGGGACTGGATTTAAGAAACCTTCACTAGTGATCAATTATTCTAAATCATCTTGGCCAACGTGCACCCATTTTCAGCAACTTTTCAAGGGATTTTAGTGGAACTATCACAAAGCCAAGCGCATGCAGCACATGCAGTCGAATTCGTGATTCTTGTCTCTGAAGAGGGATTATTGTGGTAACTGTGGTAAGTTACTTCATTTAAAACTATAGTTTTACATCCCTATGTTCCTACTTCAAAATGTATAATTGTTATCCCTATTAAGCTACTGTTACTATGGAGTTGATTTCCCTATAAACCAGCTGTGGCAAGGTTAGGTGAGGAGCAGCTCGCTTGGGCTTTAGGGCTACTGCGGCTGTCTTCTCTGTAGTTCGGGTGATAGCGAGCCTCCCGGGGATATTCCGAAAGACTGCGGAGCCCTCTGTTTAACCGGTATCTGATGGTCACACGGTTTCATTCAGTCCCTGTCCGCCCTCCAACGGACAGGTGCGTCTGTCTGTATGTATGTGTGTGTCTGGTGGTAGTGTTTGTGTGCAAACCGGTGAGTGTCGCGAAGTCTCGAGGCTATGCTGTGGTCCTACCTGTCAGACTTGCCATGTTGTCACGCGGAAGGGAACAGGCTACGAAAGAACACGACACATCAGGAATAAACAAAGAGGGTTTCTTACAGAAGAGTAGGGTAACTCTCTGATGTGTTAGTGTCCACAAAACATCTCTCACACTTCTGTGTACAGGTTTATAGAAATACGCTTTCGTTAAAGGAATTGTTCTGTCGTCAGCATTGAAAGAGAGAGAGAGGGAAAAAAAATCAAAGTTGCTCAGGAGCCTTGCCTCCTCTCCGCCTCAGCGAGAGACCTAACCACGGCAAGATCAAACAGACTATTTAATGATCTAATTCAATAATGCCAGTATGAGGCGCGGTTGATCCGCCTGCCACGTGCGATGTTACGACTGGCTGTCACCGGGAAAAAAATCATTTAATTCTCCTGATGGCAGTTAAATTACCAAGCCTCTTCAAAACCATAGTTTCTTGTGAAATTTCATTAAATTGGCCTTAATGTATTAGTAATGTCAAGGATTTTTGTAAACTTTATAAATCGAAAAAAATGCAATTCTAAACCTTTAAACGCATAAATAAAACGGTTAAACTGGTTTGTGTGTGACATGAGAAGTGCGTCTTGTCTGAGAGTGTGCACAATGTATCCTATATCTCTCTAGAAACTACACCCATAGCACTCGCTTGTGAATCTCGGTATGACGCACTTGGCAAACCAAAATTATACAAATACAAATTGCGCCCCAAAAACCCACTTCAATCGCAGTCCAGTCTGTTATTTTTAGGTCGCTTTGAACGCGGCTGAGACCAATGCAGTTGAGAGAATGAAAAGCCACTCTGTTTCTGCACGCGCCGCTGCCGTACCCCCTGAAACCATCTGAAACCAATTTCCGGCCTCGCAGTCGGTTATCGTCTCAGAAGGTGTTAACGGGAATAATTAGATGCCGTGAGGAGTAATATTAGTCGCCTAACTCCCGGTTTACGGCGCGGGGGCAACGGGGTAGAGTTGATAAATCCTTAGGGCGGCACCGGGACCTGCGCGAGAAGCTTGGCAGTCGCCAGCAGGCCACAGATGGGATTGAAGAGTGTGGGTGTTGCGCTCGACAAAGTGTGAATTATTCAAATAACCCTCTCGAGTTTGGAATACACGGTGCGGTCAAACATCATCACACCTGAAAATAAAATTCCAAGACACAAATGGAAAAAAACACAGAGCAAAAGTTGGGTGAGGGCAGGTATAACATATAAAATGACACACAGAAAGAAAAAAATAATACATTTCATACAGAGGCCAGTGCCTCAGCATCAGCGTCATTCGTTAAGGAGCGACTGGTGGTCTATCCAATGGTTATCTAGTTAAAACGGGACGTGACTC
>NC_045165.1:13611409-13613909 GCF_900700415.2 Clupea harengus
AACAACGGGTCCACTCAAGCCCCGCTGGTCGAACACATTCTCACACACACACACACACACACACACACACACACACACACACACACACACACACACACAGACTAACACACAGACCCATGCAGATACCAACCCAATTACTGCGTAGTTCTAAACCATCCACAAGACAGCAATATCCTGTTCGGCTGGTTCAAACACGGCAACAGCTCCCGAAACACACACACACACACACACACACTCTGTGTCTCTCTCTCTCTCTTACACACACACTCCCTCTCTCTCACGTTCACATACACACACACACACACACACACACACACACACACACACACACACACACACTCTCTCCTTCTCTCTCTCTCTCTGTCTCTCTCTTTCACACACACACACACACACTCTCTCTCTCTCCCCCCCCCTCTCTCTCTGTCTCTCTCTTTCACACACACATTGTGTTGCAGTTTAAATATCAGAGGAGGATTGTGAGTTTATGAGTGTTTTGGCTGCTGGGCAGGAACCCTGTAGCAGGGCTAGTTGAGGCAGGGGTAGACCAGGCAGGGCCAAAGGCCTGGGGGCACTCATGAATAAGAGCTATTCTTACAGTACGCCATTTAATAGGTCTGTTGTAGAGTATAAATAACATTTAGACTGTGGTCCAGCACACACACACACTCTCACACACACCCATACGTACATACACACATGGAAATGTGTGTTTGTGTACTTTCTCGCTCTTACACACACAAACAATGGCTCTTTATCCATCTGTCTTTCTCTTTCATACACACACTCTTTCATACACACACACACACACACACACACACATACATGCACATTAACATACACACACACACACACACACACACACACACATATGCACAGAATAATGCTGGTTTTGTAAGGCTCCGTTAGCACTCGATGCTAACATCTGTTTGCCATTAGCCCTTGTGTGTGTGGAGTGACTGCAAGGTCAGAGAGAAAAATCATAATAGATTTGTACCCGCCGAACATATCCCCTTAGTGCTGTGATAGACAGAAGCAAGTGCAGTGTGTGTGTGGACATATATGTATGTGTGTGTGTGTGTGTGTGTGTGTGTGTGTGTGTATGGACATGTGTGTGATTGATTTTGATTTGCTATCAGTTTGCTGCGCTGCTCATTCAGGAAAACTGATGAATGAATTCATTGTTCTGGAAGGGAGTTGACTGTTCTGAAAAGTAATGAGATCTCTCTCTTTCTTTCATCCCTCTCTCTCTCCTTCACTCTCTCACTCCCTCTCTCTCTCTCCTTCTCTCACACTCCCTCTCTCTCTCCTTCTCTCTCTTTCTCTCTCCCTCCCTCTCTCTCTCCATCACAGATTCTCTGTCATCTGGCGACGACGAAGACTACGATGAAGACTCGGACTACTCAGCAGGTAATGGCAATGGTGTGTTCTACCTTTTAATATATTCTCCTCTTTTTTTTACCACTTCATTTCATCCGTCCAGTTTAACACTAATAGCTCCTGATGGCTGGTCATTAGAGACGGCGGGGTGTCGGATTTTTACATTCTAATGAAGGCCTTCTGACGGCCGCTCTCTCAGGTTGCACTTTGTTTCGTCATACCAGTTTGAAAGAGTGTGTGTGTGTGTGAGCCCTTTGATGGTTTGTTTTTGGACAGAGTGATACTTTCCCCCTGTGGTCGTGTTCGTTTGCTACCCAGAGAACTGCACTTTTTTTTTCTTGTGATGCGTCTTGCCAGACTCGGAGACAGAGAGAGAGAAAAAGAGAGAAAGAGAAAAAAGTTGAACACTCCTTTATTAAGCCAGTAGCAAATACTTTCACATCAGTTCCCCATTAAAACTTCTTGGCCACTACTTAGCCTTGCATCCTCAGTTTAAAAGAGAGAGAGAGAGAGAGAGAGAGAGAGATAGAGAGAGAGAATGAGGATAACCCCAAAGCCTAGTTTGAACTCCGAACACTCGTCCTCCTGCCTGGCACGTGTGGAGCATCACACACACACACACACACACACACACACACACACACACACACACACACACACACACACACACACACACACACACACACACACACAGCAGTGAGGCAGTGGAGATGGAGGTCATCCCCATTACTCAGACACCATGAGATCACTGCAGTGTGTCTGAGTGCAGCGCTGCTTAGATCACTTCACACACACACACACACACACACACACACACACACACACAGAGCAGTTAGCTCAGCCCTCCGGTCTCCAGCCTCACTCCAGCCAGCACTCCATCTGGCCCTGCGTGTGTGTGTGTGTGTGTGTGTGTGTGAGTGTGTGTGTGTGGAGGGGGGGGGCAGAAAGAGGACACTTTAGAGGAGAGGTGTGGGCAGCACACAAAAACACACACATGCAAATAAGCATTTATTGAACAACTACAAGTATGGAGACTGGATGAAATAATAGTAAAAAATAGGTGAAAGTACTTAGCCAGAAGGTCAGGAGGTCAGAACTACTTTGCCATGAAGTGATGTTAGGA
>NC_045165.1:13646409-13653909 GCF_900700415.2 Clupea harengus
GCACGCTGTTCCATCTCAGCGGCCCACATTCAGGCAGCTGGTGGAGGATCACGACCGCGTGCTGTCCATGACCTCTACTGATGTAAGACACACTCTTCCTCTCCTACTCTCCTCCTTTCCTGTCTCTCTCTTTCTCTTTCTCTTTTCTCTTTCCTCTCCTTCCCTCTTCTATTTCTTCTCTTTCTTCACTAGTTCGTTTCTCCACTTGTTTCCTTCCTACATCAACCTTCCCTCCTATCCTTTCTCTACTTTTCCCTACTGTTCTTCTCTTCTCCTCTCTTATTTACACTTGATATGGGCTTTCCTCTAATCTCTGCGTGTGTGTGTGTGTGTGCGCTCCTCAGGAGTACCTGGACCTGTCGGTGACGTTCGAGCAGTACTCCCCCGCCTGCCCTGACTCGGGCAGCACCTGCTCGTCAGGCGACGACTCGGTGTTCGCCCACGACCCGCTCCCCGACGCACCCTGCCTCCCTCGTCATCACCATGGCAACGGCGTCATCAGGACGTAGCCCTCCACTCAGACCACCACCCCCCCCTCCCCCTCCACACACACACACACCTCACCTTGCTTTGGAGGAAATGCTTAGTCATCCTCGCCGCTCAGTTGCACCGTCATAGGTTTTGAGCTGCATTTAACCGATGGGGGAAAAAAGGAGAGAGGAAAAAGGAACTGTTGCCAGTTTTTTTTGTTTGTTTTCTATGTGAAGGATGGACATTTGTCTGTTTTTCTTTCTTCTTCCAGATATGTTTCTTTTTTGTCTGTTGTAGAGAAAGAAAAATTCCTATTTTTGTACTCGGCCAGTTTCTTAGATCATTCAGTTGGAACTTTCTGGACAGTCATACCATTCCGTGCCTATCCAAAAAAGACACACATACCAACAACAGCAAATACACACTCAAAGGGAATGAGCGGATCTGCAAGGACAACCAAAAGTGTTGCCAAGCAACTGAATATTGTGGGTGTGTGTGTGTGTATGTGTGTGTGAGTAAGTGAGTGAGTGTGCATGTATGTGTGTGTGTGTGTGTGTGTGTGAACGAGCCCTTTACACTTACGGCAAAGTATATCCTTTACTGCAATAGCTGAGGCCAGAATGGGACTAACCCACGTGGCCAGTTCTTCCCCTCTGAACCTCAACATGCTGGCTCTCCTGGACTCCAGAAGCCTGAAGAGAGAGTTACCCCCCCTCTCCTTTTTTCTCTCCACGGAAGGGGGGATAAGGCATGATGGAGTGCACAGTCCATAAACGAGTGCAGAACTCAACTCATGCAATTATTCTTCCTGAGAGAGAGAAAAAAAAAAAAAAAGAGTTTAAATGTGCTAGGAGGTTGGACAATACTTAAAGATGTGTGCTTTTGTATGTCCTGAAAAAAAAAGTTTTTATTGTAAATATATAAATATAGAACACTATGTATCATATTTGCAATCTGCAACGGTGTACTTTAAAGAAAAAAAAGAGGACTTTTTCTTTACTGACATTTTAGGATTGGAGCATTGCAATGGAGAGAACACTGGTGAAGATTGTGGAAACATTTAAATCTAAAATGATACAAAAAGGTTTTATTTGAATAATTAACTTGTATATTTGTAAAGGTATTTATAGACAATAACATACAGTTTTTAAGGTTTAAAAGATATAGTCTAGGATTTTGGTACTGTAACATTTTTTTTCCAGATTTTAATTTTTCTTGTAACTTATTTACAACGGAAGTGCAACATTATTTTCTCAACTGGTTTTTCATTTTCTAATTTTCTTTTTTGATACATCTTTTTTGTTTACAGGTGAAAGAATGTATGGAAAGTGTTATTAAGAAATCTCTTTGGATGGATATGAAAACTTATCATCAGCAACTTAGATACCAGAACAAAAACATTAACCGTTTTAAAAGAATCCAAGGAAACCAAATGTTTTTTTGTTTGTTTGTTTGTTTGTTTGTTTGTTCGTTTCCTTCTGTTCTGTTTATGTTATTTTAATTGTGGCGTCAGTGTTATATGTTTGTACATCGAGACAGCTAGTGAGGTTCCCTATGCAGGCGTTAAACCCTAAGGCTTCTGTTTATTCTTAAAGACTGAACAGAAACTCACTGTCTGGAACAGATTTCACTTAAAAGTAGGCCCTAAAGCACTTTTAGATATACTAGACTTAGAAAAAACTTACATAATTGTGATAAGAAATTGACTTTTAATATTTTAAAATATAGTGCCAATTAGGAGAGAGTGCTTTAAAATCCTGGCACCACAATAAAATGTAAGCTCTTCTTCTTGCCAAGGATGCATCTCTTTTACATGCCATCAACATGAAATGAATGTGACTTAAACTGGCTAGGCTCTTTAAAAACAAAGTACTATGAGAAGTCCATAGGACATGTTTGCAAAAGTTGTGCCTGGCATCGGAAACCACACTGCTGCTCGCAAGTGTTTCTGCATATGAAGGAAGGTTCTGTGACCTAAAACCCTGAAAACTCGACACAAAGAACTATGGAGTAACTAAAACAACATACTGTAGGCTAGAGGTTTTTTTATGTGAGAGAGTGTGTGTGTTCGTGTGTGTGTGTGTGTGTGTGTGTGTGTGTGTGTGTGTGTATGTGTGTGTGCATACCTACGGATGCTTCATCAAAATAAATTTAAATGTTTGAATGAAATTGTAACGATGTACAACGGAAACGTTCTGTAAAAGTGCCAAAAACTTTTCCATTCTTTTTATTTTTTTCTTCTTCCCATGTTGCGTTCTTAATGATAAACAATCCCATGCTGCCTCTGGGCATACTTTGGTCCAAGTGGATTACAGGGGCTTCTGGGATAGCTGTAACCCCCTCAGGAGGACCTGGGAGGTACAGATGTTTACAAAGCGAATTAGAAATTGGCAATAATCAGGAAAGGAACAGAGGAGAGGAGAGACAGAGAGAAAGAGAGGGATGGAGAAAGAGAGAGAGAGAGAGATACACATGCTGCTAGAACTGAAAAATGAGTAATAGAGACAGTAACGTTGGTCTTAAATGCAGTATGTGATTTTTTTTGTTTTGTTTTGTTCTTGTTCCTCTAAACATTTTAATTGGCTAATTTTTCTACACGCTAAGTGCCTGAAATGTGACGTGTAGAAGAGACGAAGAAAGTAAGGGAGCGAAGGAGCGAGGAGGAGAGGAAGAGTAGCATTATCCCTGCTGAATGGAACAACTGCACTTCACATCCTGTTTGGATTGGGAAGGGGGGTGTTAATCTAGATTAATAGGCAAACCAAGTCACAGTAACAGGGCCAGATTTTGAATAGTAAGGATACGTGGCACTTGTCTCGAAGGGGGAGGGGGTGGTGGTGGGGTGGGGGGTGGTAGGGAGCAGTGAGACTGATGCTCTTAATTTATTTCTTCCAGGCTGAGTTGAAAAGCTTTCCCTATGGCGAGAGTTGCTATGACTCCTCAGAGAGCAGCTGAGGTTGGCACAGGTCTGGCCCTGGCATGGCACGGATCCGCAGTAGATCTCTTCCAGATTTAGCGGGCATCTGGGTTCCTCCTGCACGTCTAATTTGTCCTCCTGTCTTTTTATTTTTTGTTGTTCCTTTTGCCTTCTCTCTCTTTTTTTTTTTTTGTCCGTGAAAGTACCAGTACCGAGGTGGTGGGTGAGTTCACAGGGAACACAGTTCCGTTTAGCAGGTTCTAAGAACATCCCAGCAGGCAATGCAACCACCAATAGCTTTTGAAAGCCAAGGTGCAGGCTGTGTGTGAGTGTCTGTTGAACACTGCGAGGGAACAGTCAGTGATGTTGCAGCTTCTGTTTACTTTGAACTCCACCCTCTCCTCTCCTCTACTACTGAAGGTCCCTCAGAGGGGTCCTCTCAACTGCCTGATCAGAAACTCTTTTTATTTATTCTTATTGTGATGTATTTATACTAATCTTTTTTTTTTTTTTTTGTTATGTTTTGGTGGATGGTAGCCATTTTGTGACCCTCCCTTAATTTAAGATGGAGGCTGAGAGGGAGTGTGTTTCAGGTCAGTTAGGGGTCAGGAGGTTGTGAATCAAGGTGAATTCTCTGGAACCTTCTCTGAACATCTGAAAGCTTCAATGCTGGTTGGAATAATTAGCAATACAGTGTGACCACCATTCTTCCATTCATTTTGATTTTCTTTTTTTGTTCTATTTTCTCTATCGTTTTCTTTTTTGATAGTTCCACCACAGCTCTTACTAGACATTACAAATATAAGTTGAAATTATAGGTTAATTTGTTTCACAAACAGTTGCTGTACATCAGATAGATTTATATATAGGTGTGTAAATTTGATTTAAGAGAAAAAAAAGCAATTTAGCAAGGTTTTTTCTTGAAAAATCTTAAACTTTTAACCAAGCAATGCATTCCACGTAGAAGCTCTTTTCCCCCCAGAGTTTGACAGAAATTAACTCACTTGTTTTTATTAGAATGAACATTTTATTTTTCTGTCTTTCATTTGCTCTGACTTTAACAAATTCATCAAAGATTTAAGATGATTGACTAACAGTTTGGTATGAAGACAGTTCTTCATCATTGTTTCATGTCAGTTTTTCAATATTTTTTTTTCCCTCACGATTCTTCTCTCTGTTTCATGATCTCTCCGGAACATTCCTTTTTGCTGAAGTTCCGCCATTCCTCTGGGCGGGGCCAAAGCTCAATACTCTCATATTAGTGTGTGCCTGACAAAAACTATGCTGTCAAAACAAAAAAGGTGTTTAAAAGAACGCTTCAATAAAAGAGTTACAAAATGAAACCTTGGCGTGTCAAATAATTCTGTGTTGAGTCTTGTTGGAAGATAAAATGAACACATTTCTTGGTTTGTGGTCACCTGACCGACCATCTATTCACCAGTCACATAACAGACTTGCACAACCTCATTCTTAAACTTAAACATGAATTCAGATTATACCCCTTATTCTGGGGTGTTTTACAGTTCAAGGCCAGAACTACATTTCCCAAAAGCTTTGTTGTTCTACAACCATGATAATTAAAAGACAGAGTTGAATGATTATGTTAAACGGTAACCATAGCAAAAAGCAGCTTTAGGAAATACAGCCCAGCCCAGCTTAAGGATATCTAAACTCCAGCCAGCTCGTCTTCACTCGGACCAATGAAATGGAGAAGAGAATGTGAGATAGCTAGCTCCTCTAAAACCGCTGGAGCATTTGACCCAGTAGAAAAAAATCCCAGAGTTTGGCCATCGATTAGTGCCAGACAGTTGTGTAACTGTCAGTGAGTGCTGGTGGAGAACCGAAGACGTTTGAGGAGTGGAACAGGCTTGGCAGTGAGCACAGGACGGGTGTCTCTCTGGCTTCGGCCCCAGCGCTAAACACACTGCCTCCTCTGAGCCGCCAGCCTAGATTCATTTGTGCCGAGTCATGTCCTGTTGATGAGCGGACAACGCTGTGGCGTGGCGGGGCGGTCAGTCTCCCTGGCCGACTCTGCCAGCTCAGGCAGGGCTGAAAGGTGTGTGTGAGAGAGAGAGAGAGTGTGTTTGTCTGTTTTGTAATGAATGCTCAAGAATGTTTCTGGCGCCAGACTGCAGGACAGTGAGAGAGATCTCTGTGTTTTTGGGCTACTTGGCCGGTGCTCAGCTTGTGTTTAGAGGTGTGTGTGTGTGTGTGTGTGTGTGTGTGTGTGTGTGTGTGTGTGTGTGTGTGTGTGTGTGTGTAGACCCCCCTCCAGCCTGAAGTGTGTCTTGAAGGGAACGTCCTGCTCCTCAGAGCAACTTCCTCATTCATGCTGAAGAGGCCCATTCACCAAGGTGCATGTGTGTGTGTGTGTGTGTGTGTTTGTGTGTGTGTGTGTGTGCGCCTGCCTGCCTGCCTGTGCCCCTTCGCTCACAAGCTAAATGGATGTTTCTGTTTCAGATGTGTTTTCATTTGCAGAACTTTTCCATCTCTCAATCCACCTTTTCCCTACATTCCCCCTTCTCTCCCTCCCTCCTCCACTGTCAGTCTCTCTCTTTCTCTCCATCTATAACATCTATACATTTCACTCTTTCTCTCCATCTATAACATACACACATATATATATATGTAAATATATACATATACATATACATATATATATATATATTTCACTCTCTCACACTCCTTCCATCTCTCTAATTCCTTCACATCTGTCAGGTCTGATCATTGAACTTTCATTAAATCTTACTTGCCCCATTTTTGAGGTAAAATAGTGGGAGAAGGTGGGTACAGAGAAAAGTATGACGTGCACTAAAGGTCTTTGGTCCGATACATACTGTGAGTTGGAAGGTTCCGGAATGTGTTCTGTCCACGTAAGTAAAGGCTGCTTGAACTTTCTCTGGACTCTGAAACTGACACTGATGCCTAAGACAGTTTAAGCAGCCTTTCCTTTTGTGGACAGAACGCGTTCTGTAGCCTTCCAACTCACAGTATGTATCGAACCAAAGACCCTCCATGTACATCATACTTTCAGTAATACAGCCTACAGTAACATTTATTTTGTACTTTAGTAAAACTCTGATGTCTACAAACGTTCAAGCAGCCTTTGCTTTCACGGACACAAATGCGTTCTGTAATTTGTTGACTCACGGAATGTATGGACCAAAGTCCATTTGCACATCAAATTC
The DNA here is from genome assembly GCF_900700415.2 of Clupea harengus. Taxonomy (NCBI): domain Eukaryota; kingdom Metazoa; phylum Chordata; class Actinopteri; order Clupeiformes; family Clupeidae; genus Clupea; species Clupea harengus. The sequence continues at coordinate 13,652,986 of NC_045165.1, forward strand.
AGTCATTTAGCAGAACTGTTATGTGGACATAATGGACATTCCCTGGCCCAGAAGGATCAGAGTGTAGTGCATTGTGTATTCACAGCCAGAGGAGTATAAATGTGGGCCTCGGACATCTGTTTTGTGGACTTTTTTAACTTTTGTCTATGAGATGAGTTTGTTTTGTCCACCAAGTGAGAAGTGTATTCAGCGTATTGTTCACAAAATCAAAAGCATAACATTCAATCCAGAGCGCAACATGAATCATCCATTTTGTTTTCCGTGCACGAAAGAATGTGCTCTCTTTTGTATTTTATGAACACAATGCTAGCACGTTTGTGTCTTTCGTGGACAAAAGCCATTGCAGTGTTACATGGTTTCATAATAAATGAATGCATGTTGTAGCAAAGAATGCCCATGAAAAATGGCCTGTTGGACCAGGCGCCCCATCGGTTTAGGGCCCCTAACAAGGCTCACTCTCTTCAGTCTCAAGCTTGGTGTTGGCCTCCGTGATATGAAACCCCTGTCACTGAATGACGTGGAAGAGAAAGGAAGGGGCCAAGGCAGGGAATGCGTTTTCTACTCAACCCTTTTAAACTGAATGCACAATATATACTGAGTGAACGAAAGTGTACTGAATATATATACTGAGTGAACGAAAGTGTACTGAATATATATAAGGAGTGAACGAAAGTGTACTGAATATATACTGAGTGAACGAAAGTAGCTTCGTGCATTTTTACATTTCTGTATGCTTGTGTAATGGGGACTGGGCACATAGAATGTCATGTTCTAAATGAGTGTGGATTCTCTCTCTTTCTCTCTCTCTATCCCTCTCTCCCCCTTCTCTCTCTGTGTATATGTGTGGTTAAAATGTTTGGCAGAGACCTGGTGGCTCATTTCACAGTGGGTGCTGTTCTCTGTCCTCAGTCAACAAGCCTAAAT
>NC_045165.1:13668909-13676409 GCF_900700415.2 Clupea harengus
CTCTCTCTCCCTCTCTCTCTCGCTTTCTGCGTAGAGCAAGGGCTGCTTCAGCCCCAGGTCCTAACGGAGTTCCATACAGGCTCTACAAAAATGCACCAGATGCCCTGCGATTCCTCTGGAAGCTCATGAGGGTGGTCTGGCAAAAGAAGGAGATACCAACATCCTGGCAGAGAGCTGGAGGAATCCTTATCCCAAAGGAAAAGGACTCCTCAGAAATCGGCCAATTCCGCCAGATCAGCCTCCTAAACGTCGAGGGGAAGATATTCTTCAGTGTGGTCGCTCACAGGCTGGCAGGATACCTGCAAAGAAACCATCTGATTGACACATCAATCCAGAAAGCAGGCATCTCTGGCTTCTCCGGTTGTCTGGAACATGCGAGTACCATCTGGCATCAGATCAAAGTTGCCAAGACGGAGGGAACAGATCTTCACGTGGTGTTCCTGGATCTCGCCAACGCCTTTGGCTCAGTCCCTCACAACCTCCTCTGGACCGCATTTGACTTCTTCAGGGTCCCTGTAGCCCTAACAAGCCTTGTCAAGGCCTACTTCCAGGACGTACAGGTGTGCCTATCAACAGCAGAGTACACCACAGCATGGCAGCATCTAGAAGTGGGAATTATGGCCGGCTGCACCATCTCCCCGCTAGCCTTCACAATGGCCATGGAGATGATAATTCGAGCATCTCGGTGGGTGGTTGGAGGACAGCTTATAAGACCTGGCCTGAGGCTGCCGCCTGTGAGAGCTTACATGGACGACCTTACCACCCTCACCACGACCAAGGCTTGCACTGTACGGCTACTGAAAAAGCTGCAAGATAACATCGAGCTGGCTCGGATGAAGATCAAGCCGAGCAAGTCCAGAAGCATCTCCATCGTCAAGGGGAAGCTGTCAGACCAACGCTTTCTCATTGGCGATGAGCCTATTCCAACTGTCTCTGAGAAGCCTGTGAAGAGCCTTGGCCGATGGTATGATGCCTCTCTTAAGGACAAAGAGCAAGTAGATCAGCTCAGGAAGGATGTAGCCAGCGGCCTGGAGAACATCAACAGAACCGCACTACCTGGCAAGTTGAAGCTCTGGTGTATGCAGTTTGGGCTCCTTCCACGCCTCTTATGGCCACTTACCATGTATGAAGTCCCGATCTCAAAGGTGGAAAAGCTGGAGAGGCTGGTCAGCTCATATGCAAGGAAGTGGCTTGGGCTTCCCAGGTGCCTCAGCAGTATAGGGCTCTATGGCAAAGGAGTATTAGAACTGCCCATTTCCAGTCTAGCAGAGGAGTATAAATGCGCCAAAGTTAGACTGGAGATGATGCTATTGGATTCGAGTGATCCATTTGTAGCCCAAGCTGCACCCATCCTGGCTACTGGGAGGAAGTGGACCCCACTGGAAGCAACCAAGCAGGCAAAGGCAGCACTCAAGCACAGGGACATCGTGGGCCGAGTGCAGCACGGGAGGAGTGGTCTTGGAGCCGGAGCCAGTACACCGGCCTGGAACAAGGCTACTCCGTTCCAGAGACGCAAGCTGGTGGTCCAGGAGGTACGTCAGCAAGAGGAGGCAGCAAGGTGTGCAAAAGCTGTTTCACAGGCAAAGCAGGGGCAGTGGATGACTTGGGAGGGAGTGGAGAAGAGGAAGATCTCCTGGCAGGAGCTGTGGGAGATGGAGGCATTTAAGGCTAGCTTCACCATCAGGGCCGCTTATGATGTACTGCCGTCTCCCAAGAATCTTAGCCATGCCACCCGACATGCTCCCTCTGCCCGACTCCAGCTACACTAAAGCACATCCTGGTGGGCTGCAAGACCGGCCTCACTCAAGGCCGGTACACCTGGCGGCACAACCAGGTGCTACAGTGTCTTGCGGCAGTGATGGAGAGTCGACGGATGAGCGTCAATGCCCTTCCTCCACCATCTCGTAGGCCGGCAACAACATTTGTCCGGGAGGGCGGGGGCCAAGCCACTCTCACCACCACAAGACCAGAAACTGGACAGCTAGGTGGGGCACGGGACTGGAAGATGCTGGCAGACCTAGGCCAGAAGCTCCGATTTCCAGCAGAAATAGCAACATCAAATCTGCGACCAGACCTTGTGCTTTGGTCGGCCTCACTCAAGCAGGTCTATATCGTCGAGCTCACGGTGCCCTGGGAGAGTGCGGTGGAAGAGGCTTACGAGCGCAAGAAGCTAAGGTATGCGGACCTTGCAGCAGACGCACAACAACGAGGCTGGAAAGCTAAGGTCTGCCCAGTTGAAGTAGGCTGCAGAGGATTTGTAGCCACCTCAACATCCAGGCTTCTTCGAGAGATGGGAGTGCGGGGGAAGGCCCACAGGCAGGCAGTCAAAGACCTTTCCAGGGCTGCTGAAAAGGGAAGTCAGTGGCTGTGGATAAAGAGGAAGGACTCCGCCTGGGCTGTCGGATGAGTGATGGCATCTAGGGAGTGAGCCCGGGACGCCGGATCTCACTGCTGAACCCTCTGGAGGTGTCGTGGGTCAATCAGCGAAACATCGAAGAAGGAGGGCGCCCACTTGACAACCCATAGGATGCCATCAATCATTCGACCAACCCACAGAGTCTCGAGTATGCAGAAAGGGATATTAACACCTTGTCCTACATAACAGATCTGACTCTATCTGTCCCTCTCTCTCTCCCTCTCTCTCTCTCTCTCTCTCTCTCTCTCACTTTCTGAATCTATCTGTCCCTCTCTCTCTCCCTCTCTCTCTTTCTGACTCTATCTGTCCCTCTCTCTCTCGCTTTCTGACTCTATCTGCCCCTCTCTCTCTCCCTCTCTCTCTCTCTCTCTCTTTCTGACTCTATCTGTCCCTCTCTCTCTCCCTCTCTCTCTCGCTTTCTGACTCTATCTGCCCCTCCCGCCTCTACCCCTCTGTTGAGAGTATTGAACAACACACACACACTCTCTCTCTCTCTCTCTTTCACACACACACACACAAACACACACTCTCTCTCACACACACACACTCTCTCTCTCTCTCTCTCTTTCACACACACAAACACAAACTCTCTCTCTCTCTCACACACACACACACACACAAACTCTCTCTCTCTCTCTCTCTCTCTCTCAAACACACACAAACACACACACACACAAAGGTTTTAGGATTTATTCATTCTCTCTCCCATATGACATTGGTGTGCGTATGTGTGTGGATATGTGTGTGGACCTGTGTGGATGTGAGAGAGGTTTAGTATGTGAGTACGTGTGTGTGTGTGTGTGTGTCTGGTGGAGTGACCCAATCCCAGTTTTTCCCATGAGAGAATGGGAGAATCCACCCTCCTGCTCTCTCAGCTGCTGTGCTAATGATATAGCTAATGAGACAGCTGACCAGGATCATCTCCCTCACACACTCACACACACACACACACACACACACACACACACACACACACACACACACACACACACACACACCCCTTACGTTATGAAACCTGTATACACACACTCACACACACACACACACACACCCCTTACGTTATGAAACCTGTATACACACACACACACACACACACACACACACACACACACACACACACACAGCTGATGGTAGCTGCTGTTGCATGGTGCGCTAAAAGTTGATACAATTAGCCAGCTATGCCCAAGGACCGCCCTGAAGCAGCCTTCGCTGTCCTTGTTTCTCTCAGTGCAATTTCATCTGTCAACTCAGTGCTTCTCTCTTCCTCTCTTTCAGCATGCTCTTTAAGGATGCTCTTTAAGGGTGTGTGCGAGACAGAGAGAGAGAGAGAGAGAGAGAGAGAGACTGAGCAGAAAAAAGAGAGTTATATAAAAGTGGGGGATGGGTGTGCTAACGATCTTTTCTGAAGACCTTAAACCACTGTAGTGCCTGCTCCATAGAGAGCTCAGTCTCAGCCTATCAACCAGTGCCCAGTTAAAAAAATCAACCTCTCTCACCTAACTCATTAGCCAAACCAAAGCCCTCCCTGTAGGCGCGCGTGTGTGCGTGTGTGTGTGTGTGTGTATGTAATTCAGTCACAGAGGGAATATGCTCATCAGTGAAGGCTCCAGTACATTCTGTCAGACATAAAAGAGTACTGACTACATCCCTCTGTAGGCGCGCGCGCGTGTGTGCGTGTGTGTGTGTGTGTGTGTGTGTGTGTGTGTGTGTGTGTGTGTGTGTGTGAGAGAGAGAGTGTGTGTGTGTAGCTAAAGATGTATGATTAAAAGGACCCATGGAAATCCTTCTTTTGGAGGATAACAGTAAAAGAGCCACCAGCTGTGTTGACTGTGTAGACACTTGTGAAATTGAAATCAAATTAAATTGTTTTTCATCTAGAGAGTAGTCATCTTGTTTCTTTTCTGCCTCCTGCCTCTTCTCTTCTCCCCTCCCCCTCCATCAGTTCATCCCTTCATTCTCTGCCTTAGGCTCTCTCTTTCTCACTCTCCTTCGCCATGGAGCTGTCAAATTATGTGTGTGTGTGTCTGTGTGTGTGTGTGTGCGTAGAAACACTATGGAATCCCATATTATTATTCTATTGTCACAAAAGCAGTCTGCACACAAAGAGGCTACTCATAATATGATGAGGCAGTGTGTGTGTGTGTGTGTGTGTGTGTGTGTGTGTGTGTGTGTGTGTGTGTGTGTGTGTGTGTGTGTGTGTGTGTGTGTGTGTGTGTGTGTGTGTGTGTGTGTGCGTGAGTGAAAGTGAGAGTGAGAGTGAGAGTGAGCGCACACATACACAGAAAAATAGCTTTGGAAGCTGCTTGCCTTTTGATGACAGAGGATACAGAGGATACAGGGAGTGGTGATCGCGTGTGTGTGTGTGTGTGTGTGTGTGTGTGTGTGTGTGTGTGTGTGTGTGTGTGTGTGTGTGTGTGTGTGTGTGTGTGTGTGTGTGTGTGTGTGTGTGTGTGTGGAACAGTGATGACTTTAGTTGGAGTGAAACAGGGAGAGCAGTAAATAGCACAGAAAGGCAGGAAAAAGACAATGAATATTGGAGGAGGAAAAGATCATCAGAATATGATCAGAAAGACAAAGAAAATGAAAAGAAAAAGAAAATGAAAGACAGAGAGAGAGAGAAAGAGAGAGATGCTACACAAAGACTTGTTATGTGGGGTTCTGACAAGGCCATGGCCATATGTGTGACGGTGATGGAGACGTTGACACGGGCTGTCAATCTGGAAATGACCTGGTCACACACACACACACACACACACAGAGAGAGAGAGAGGAATCAAAAGTCACTCGACACAATTCATATTCTGATTTGATTCTTCCAGTGTGGTCTATGGGAGGCAGTGGGGAGGGTGTCCAAAGTGGGCCATTACAGTTTTTTCCAATCATTTTAGTTCTTGTACCTATACCATGGATACTTTTCCCAAACACTTAACACAGTGGGCTTTACAGACACACACCTCAGCATAGCAGTTCACTTTTGGTGCAAAATGCACTACAACAACCACACCACAATCAATTCTGCCGTAACTTTAACACATGTTCCCTCTCAGAGTAGAATGACCTAAAAAACACTAACAACTTGATATAGCATTGCTAATTGCATCTATAAGATGTTGCTGTGTCCTCCAGTTTAGCATAGATTACTGTAGTGTTGCATTAAAAAAAGAGAAAAAACACACACAGACAAACACTTTGGACTACAGTAATAAAGTTTGTAATATGACAGTAAACAAATAATTCTAAAATGCTGCAATATGTTTCATTACAGCCATATGCTAGAATTGAATGTGTTACTGCACTATATAGGCTTACTACATTACAACAAAAAGGCATGAATATTTCCAATGCAGTAAATTACATACATCAACACAAGATACAGTCTACCAAAGTACTGTAATACCACTAGAAGTCTGCTGTAGCCCTACAGTAATGCTGATCCATTCTGTCCTCTGCATTTGGTGTCAAACTTTTACATGTTTGAACTTCGCATTTACGGTAACATTCTCCTCTGCATTGCATCTTGGAAATACGTCAAGCCAAGTATCTGAAGACAGTGTTGATATGTCGGTTTGCCTCTCACAATAGATGTCAAAATTGAGTGTGGCAAATTTACTGTAATTACTGTAAATTGAAGAATTGCATTCTTCAATCACTGTCTTTCACTGACAGGCTATTACTTACATAAAGAGCAGTACTGTAATAGTGGAAACAACTTTTCAGGAACAGTTACATCTATGTTTGCCTTCTATAGACTCTATTACTATTAGAGATAGTGAGAAGTCTGCAAGCCAAAACAAACTAAATAATCTAAATAAACTTTCTGCTAAATTAAGAATACTTTTTCTTATTCAAGCATGTCATTTACATAATTTGTCTGTCTAAACAAAGCATCTTTCCATCTACAGTGATCTAAATTACTGTAAGTAAGGTTTGGAACTGAAAGTTAACTGTTCTGAACAGAGTATCTAAACATTGGCAAAAAATGCTGTAGTTCCACAGTGTTTTGCTGGTAGTGAACATTGACTGGGACAGGTATCCATGAATTTTGAAAGAAGGTGTCATTGCCAGCATTTGTATCTAAGCATAGGGGCAAGTATCCACAGTTTGGTTCACATGGTCTACTGGTGTGCTCCATGTGTTAAGTGTTTTGGGAATGTGAACATGGTATAGGTACATGAACTAAAATGATTGGAAAAAACTGTAATGCTTTAACATATTTTAAATGCCACTTTCCCATAAAATCTGTTTGCGCATCACACAATTTCCATGATAGTTTAAGCCTATTGATCCTCCTGTGTAGCTAAGGCTAACCTCTCTACTGCATGGGAAATTTAAACTTCTCCTCTGAAAAAGCACGGACTAAACTAAAGCATTTAACACGATTAAAAAACCACCCTAGATAGAGATCCTTGTCTTGTAGTGGCACTGAGGATAGTTCCATATTCAGTCTGTAGTGTGCATGTGAGTGTTTGCTGCTAACTGACACTGAAACATGATTTAGTTACAAATTTGTTAAGATAATTTCAGCCAAATATTTACAGGGATTATACACCAGACTCCTCAGTAGGGGAATGTGTTTGTGCGTGCATATCTGTGTTTGCATACGTGTGAGTGTGTGTGTGTGTGTGTATGTGTATGTGGCTGTGTGTGTGTGTGTGTGTGTGTGTGTGTGTGTGTGTGTGTGTGTGTGTGTGTATGTGTATGTGGCTGTGTGTGTGTGTGTGTGTGTGTGTGTGTGTGTGCTTCTGTGCGTGTATGAATATATGCATGCACATCTGTGCTTGCGTGTGTGAGGGGGTATGCATGGGTATGAGTATATGCGCTTGCTGTGTGTAAGTGTATGTATGTGTGATTGTGTGTGTGTGTGTGTGTGTGTGTGTGTCTAAGGCTCATTTATAGCCTCGGCCAGACATAAGTTTACTTATTTCATGTACAACTATTCATTTAAGCGACAGTTTTATCCACAGCGGCTTTGAGTCCAGAACAGAACAGAACAGAACAGAACAGAGAGGAACAGAACAGAGAACAGAACAGAACAGAACAGAACAGAACAGAACAGAACAGAACAGAACAGAACAGAGAACAGA
>NC_045165.1:13681409-13706409 GCF_900700415.2 Clupea harengus
CCAGAATCGCTGCAGGCCCCATTCGCCCCTGTCATTACGGGCGCTTAAACTGTCCCAGTTTGTTTTTCTTAAACATTTTTACATACTTATTGTGAAAAAAAGGGGGTTATTTTTTGTTTCTTTTATCCCGCCATCAGACCTCATTACAGTCCCCCCTCCCCCTCCCCCTCACCTCCACCCGCTGACCACAGCAGTTGGCATGGTAACAGCAGCACCACCGTGTGCCAGGGCTCTGGTGGCTGCAGACGCAATGGAGACGCCGGGTAACCGAGGGCGCTGGGAAGAACGATGGAATTCTGTTTGATTTGGAAAGAGTAGGACAGGATAGGAGAGAGAGAGAGAGAGAGAGAGAGAGAGAAAGAGAGAGAGGAAAGGAAAAGTGGAATGGGGGTCAAGAGATGTGAGTTTATGAAGTCTGCACTGTACTGACAGTAAATGAGAGAGAAACATGAGGGAAGAGTGATAGAAAGTGTGTGTGTGAGAGAGAGAGAGATAAAGAGAGAGAGGAATGACAGCAGAATTCTATATGTAAGAGCTTGTTGACTGAGTCAGTGGGATATGTTGACTGTGCCAGCCCTACAGCTAAGGCAGTGCAGAACGAGAGAATGGGTGGAGTGTGTGTGTGTGTGTGTGTGTGTGTATGTGTGTGTTTTTGTTTCAAACTAACACACAATACAGCACACACTCCTATTATTCACCTACTGTCCGTATTACTTAAAGCATACACACAGACACACACACACACACACCTCCCCTATTCTGAAAACAATACAAAACACAAAGAATACACTTACTCACCCTCTAATACAAAAAAAACTCCTCCCTGACATGCACACATATGCACACGTGCTAGCGGGTACACACACACATACATACATACACACACACACACACACACACACACACACAAACACACTATATTGCTGCTTCTAACAGAAATCATTTTGCATTGTTGCTGACTTGCTGACTTCAGTACATATAGCACACAGGACGGGGGGGCGGGAGGTAAAATAGAAGAGTTTTCAACAAGAGGCGACACCATTAAAAGCCATCTCTGTCACTCTCACCCCTCCTCCACTTCTCCCGCTCGTATTCAAGGCTTCTCTCCCTACAACACCCACTTTCTCTCCCTTTCTCTCGCTCTTTCTATCTCTCCACATGGGAATTTTGCCCTCTCCAGAAAGAAGGTATTAATGGCTAGTGACAGCAGAGACGGCAGCGTAGCTGCATTATGTTACCCCGTCCCATATCCCCCGACCTAGCGACCCTTTTCCTTTCAGCAGTTCTTTTTCATTTCCATCTTAATTTCATCAGGTTTTTTTTAGGAGAACGGGCTTGAAGCTGGAGCGTGAGGTCTGTCAAACCGGATGAAGCTGTCAGCACATTCATGCCGAGCAGACTAGCTGGCCCACACTGCCACCCGGTGGCGACGATGCACATTGCGGTGTTCTCTGTTGCTGGGCTAGGCTGCGATTAGCTGTCTGGTATTCAGCTTGTATTTTGGACTGTGTATGCCATAAATCTGTAGTGACAACTTCAATTAAAATCACACGGGAAAATATTCTGATATCGCAGAAGGTGCAACTCACCTGAGAGACCTGCAGACATTTGCATACACTCACACACACACACCAACAGATACACAATACAGGTGCCATTTAGTGGTCTGAAGAGTTAAGACTTGCAGGTGAACTTGTGCCTTGCCCTGGGGCCATTATAACACACACCAACTCTCTTTTCCTCTCTCTCTCTCTCTCATACACACACACACACTCTCTTTCTCTGTCTCTCACATACACATTCACACACACACACACACACACACACACACACACACACACACACACACACACACACACACACACACACATAGAGATATGTACAAACACATTAACAAAGGACCACACTGTTCAGTTAGCTGTTTATTGTCATCACAATAAATAATGTAATTAGCACATGTGAATGCGTTCACTGACAATCATTTAGCAGGCGTGGTGTTTAATTGCTTGTCTACTTATTTTATGTAAAGCGCTTAGCTTTTTGAAGCACCTTGGTTACTGTAAAGTGCACAGCACATCTGAAAGCAATGAAATGTCTTTACAACACAAAAAAGCAGAGCTCCACCGACACAACTTTGACAAAAACAAAGAAAATATACAAGACAGCATTTAGTACCATTTTCTATGAACCCAACATTCACCAGTCACTGTTCACATCTACATATCATGCAAACTGTGCCGTCATGTAGTAGTTATTACTGATCTTATGATCATAAATACGGTGGCTTTGTATATACAGAGATATGTGCACCTCGTTCATCACACTGGGGGATAACAGGTCCAGCGAGGTGTTAAACCACAGCATACACATTCTATGCATTAGCAGATACAGTGATGGATGACTTCGCCATGTGTTGGCATATACAGAGCAAAGCTGTATGGATATACAACAGTGTTGGGGTGGAGGAATTTCATTTGTCATTCAAGTTTACCGTCCACCGAGGGCCCTGCAGGTATGGGGTCTGAGAAGGAGCCCAGGAGATGGATCTGCACATATGCGTGACCGGTAGATAAGTGTGTGTCTGTGTGTGTGTCTGTGTGTGTGCATATGCACTTTTCTCTCTGTTGTGACAGGGTTTTCACAGGGAATACATAAGTGTGTTTATCATACACATAGATACTCAAATGACACACACACACACACACACACACACACACACTCACATACTCAAGTGCAAGCCAGTGTTTCACAACACAACACACATATCCAGCTTGGCCTGCCATACCACATATTTCACAACTTGCTTACACACTGCTGTGCACTCCCTGACCCTGTTCTCACACACAAACACATTCCCTCGAATACACTCCCAGGGGCAGACATCATAGAAACTCACACACACTCTCTAACAGGTCTGACGAGCACACACTTTTCTAAGCAGACAGTGTGAACAGCAGTTTCAAATGAGAAGTCTTGTATCTAAGGTCATATTAGATATTTAACATGTGTGAAGAATGGCCGTCTGTGGGAGTCATATTTTATTTGGGGGCATATTTTCCTCATGTACTGTATGAGATATGACTCAGATTAGTGGGGTCTGCATGAAAATCACTACTTTAACCAGAGATTACTGAAACATGAAAAAAAACATGGGCACAATTCATTTGTCATAATCAGGCCCTATCTGCCATTATTTTACATGATTTCAGTTTTCATTCCTTCTCTCTCTCTCTCTCGCATTGTCTTTATCAGGCAGATTTTGAATGTATTCTACCTGTAAAACCAGACTGTGATGACAGTACATATACTGTATACACTGATTCTCAATGTGTCAGTGTCCTTTGGCACAATTCTAAACCTCCTCTTTGCTTACACGACATGAAGTGTGCAAACGGACGTCATTAAGTTACAGGCCCACTGTTTGGAACAACACATTTCAACATAGCAATCAAGGAATTAGTTTGCGTCATACGCTTGGCTTTACTCCTTACTTGCTAATAAATATTACATTTTTGTGCAAACAAATACAAGTGAACATTTTGCAATCCCTCATTGTGAAATTTGTCATTAGGCATCTTTGGGTGTCTTGTTGTGCATATACTGTGAATGTTTGGCTACACATAATGGACAGTTAATCTTAACTGGACAGGATGTTTCTGTTGGCTGTCACTTGTTATTGTTTTTATTGTTATTTAGTGTTACACACTTTAGATGGGAAATAGTTGGTCAATTCAAACACTTCAACAGGAAACATGCCCATATAAGGGTTCTTTGTTACTAGGCGTTACCTCAGCTGGTTACTGGGGAAAGAGCTCCCCCTGTAGTCCAGGTGAAGCAATGACACCACAGCATTTAGTAATTGCATCTCTCTATAGCCTGTATAACAGTACTATATCATTTGGAAACATCCCAATATGATGCCTTTCGACGTACGACACATTTCGACAAAAAATCCTTATTACGCCCCCAAACCACTCTCTCACACACAGTCATAATATGTCTAATTCTGTGTTCAGTTCAAACTCAAGATTTAGCTGCCCACACACACACTCACTCAACCCTCATAATGGTCAATAAATAATCTAATTCAGACCCAAGTATCAAATAACATTTTTTTCTACCCACAGGTTTTAAACCAACGTAATGGATCCAAACTCTTGCATACCAGACGCCTCAGTCAGGCCCAATCTAGACCTCGGAGTATTTGAAAAAGAAACAAATCCTCCAGTCTTAAATAAACACCAATCGGACTGACAAAAATACGACTCAGTCTTCACTGTAGGCTATTCGCCCATCTCCTCCCCAGTTAAGGCCTATTTAGATTAAATCTCCTCCCTCCCACTACATCAAACTGGACCTCATCAACCTGAGAACATCTTTTAGATCAGTCTAGTTCAGGGGTTCAATCAGTTCCTCTGGCATTGGCTTGATTGAATGTCCCACTTTCAAGCTCCTTCCACGTAAGTGTGCTTCCAGTATTTAATAGGTTAGTGCTAGTTAAACGGTTCCTTATGATACTGTTCTACTTCTTTGCCCCGGTTAAGTTCCAACTGTCTATTTTTGAATGTTTTGGGGTTAACTTTAAGTATTAAAAACAGAAATTCTTTGTGCGTACGGCGGCTTTAGTGACGTCCACAACAACGTGAGACGTCAGGGTTCGGAAGGGTCAGAGGAAGAGAGGTGGTGTTCTGAAAGAGGAGGAACCATGAATGAGTGAGTAAGGATGGGTGGTGGAACAGATGGATGGGTGGTGAGTGAGAGGATGGAAAAAAGGTGGGTATGGGTTTCAAAATCAATTCAAATACCAAATCAATCAATCAACAAACAAGTCCATGAACATCAAACAAAGATCGGTCCACTTTTATTGAACATCTCCCAGCTGCTAGGGCTATATTCTAGTGCAATATTTACAAGAAAGTAAAATATTATTCATTGCAAAAAATGAAAAGCTTGCATATCTTTACATCTCTACTGATTTGAGTAAACATCTACAGTCATTTCATTTCTCTAAATGTTCTTAGCCATTAATAATTACTCAGCTGGGTCCTTTCCCCAGTAGCATCGAAACTTGTCAGCAGTATAATTCAATAAATAAATACATATTACACTGTGTTTTTGCTTTTTTTCAGGAATATAGACAACAATTTCAAAAATGGCATAAATATTCTTAACAAGAACAGTTAATAATACACACTTCTATAGCTGGAGAGTGTCTCTGTTCCACCCCACCCCGACCCCCATACACACACACACACACACACTCTCTCTCTCTCTCTCTTGCACCAAACACTCTCGCCATAGTGCATTTACACTAGAAGCTCCTAGAAGTGACATTGAGTACAGTAGCTTATGATGCAAACATTAACTGTATGATGGATGTGCCACTAGGCTGTCCTGAAATGATATGAGCTGGAGACACACACACACACACACAGCTGAACACTCACCAGCCAAGATGCACCAAATTAAAACCTTGTCAACTGAACATCAAAATCATAACACCCTCTTCCAAACAGTCACTTGCACCTGCTGAGTGCAACAAAACAACTTGTATCTGAATTGCACAACAGGTGAGATCAAGCATTCAAAGGCTCATCAGGTAACCTGAAATGCTTCCCCCAGCATTACCGGGATCACCTGCACACCCAACACTTCTCCACTATGTTGCTCCACTAGAGAAAAACAAGCCTCTTCGCACTTCAACTGTTGGACCTCAATGTATATAAACTCACACGCTACCACTTAGTAAATGGACTGTCGTGTATATAAGTATAGGTGCGATGTGTTATTGCTGCAGATACCAGGCCAGCCCCTATGGCTGAATCTGGTTGGAGTCTTTAAAATCACTGATTCTCTGGAATCCACACCACACAGCACAGAGGAGACACACGATCTGTCTGTGCAATACTTTCTTGACTGCCTATCGTGTGTTCTACTGGCTGGAGGAGGCCGTATGCACTACTTTAAAGCATATACGGACATCAGTGATTCTGTTTTAATACCTCACTAATAGCTGGGCTTATCCCTACAGGAAACCCCTTAGAAGGTTCTCCTTGGAGTTCAATGTGTGTGTGCGTGTGTGAGAGAGATATATATGTTTGTTTTAGATGTATATAAAAGTTTGCCTTCTTCTGGTTACATTTGAATGCCCCCCTGCCCACTCCTGCTAAAGCTGCCCTTTAGGATTTTACAGTAATTACCTGAGTCAACATCAAGACTTCTTCAGCAAAGCTCTATATGATTCTAGTGCAATTAGACATTAAGAATGATGGATGTGTCAATCAAGCCTTGCCAGTATATACAGACAACAGAAAGCAGAGCAAATCATCACTGCGTGGCAGATGAAGGCCTAGATGGCAGTACCAATCATACAAAATAGCATGTTTTTTTTTTGTTTCGTTTTTTTAAAGCATTTTTTTTTTCTTCATCAATAAGTCTTTCTTTTCTTGTACTTCTTCAATTTCTCACACCCCTCCCACTCTCACTTCCCCCTCTCTGTCTCTCTCTCTCACACACACACATTTAACAGAGAGCAGACGTGGTGTCAGATCAGGGACAGTGTGTAGGGCTCTGATCAGGGACAGAGTGTAGGCTCCTGCTGGCATGTTTAATGTTGGAGATGATGTATGCGGAGACTCCTGTACCCTGTGCCTCTGAGTTCAAACTCCAAACACACACTAGCGCATGCATGCCTCTGTGTGAGTGTGTGTGTGTGTGTGTGTCTGCAGGGCCAGTGTTTACTCTGCCATCAAGCTGACTGTACCCAGCCTACCCTTACCCGTCTGGGCCAAGACAGCATGACACACACACACACACACACACTCTCACACTCTCTCACACACACACACACACAGTTCTACAAGTCAACACACACACACTCTCTCTGTCCTAAACGTCAAAACATTGAGATTCCAGGGACGGCTTAAAGTTGATTTCGTCCCTGCACAGCTCGTTCATCCTTGGCGCTTGCCTGTGTACACACACACACACACACACACACACACACACACACACACACACACACACACACACACACACACACACACACACACACACACACACACACACACGTTCCTGGTAGCCACACAAGGGTGTGCCTTCAACTGTGTGTCGCTGCGGTCTGTGTCGGGTCATGGGAAGGTCAATGTGTGTGTGTGTGTGTGTGTGTGTGTGTGTGTGTGTGTGTGTGTGTGAGAAAGAACAAGTGCAATCATGAAAGAAGAAGAAAGAATGCAAGTGTAAGCACGACTCGTGTGAGCAAAATGGTTGTATGTAGAGTCAAATACCACTTGAATGTGCATGTGTGTGTGACTGTGTGTGGATGTGGGTGCAAGTCTACATGTGCAGTTATATTCAAGGCCACATCATACACATTGGTCAAAACCAACACACGTTAAAAGCTCGGAGGTAACAAACCTCAGGTATGATTTTTTTTTATTTTATTTGTTTTTTAATTAATTGATTTGATAAACCAAATCAATCAGCAACTCAGTCTGCCAGTCAGTCAGTAACGGTCTACACAAAAGCTCCACCAGTCTCCTCTTCAGATGCATAGCCAAACAAACAGCCACATTCCCCACTTTGGCATAATCAAGCCACAGCAAATCTGTGTGTAATTTATATCACACACACTTACAAAACTCTTTGGTTATTACACTTTAGCATCCATTAGTATGCTGTCCTCTCAACACTCACAGTACATTCAAGAATGCCTGATGTGACAATTGTAGTTAGTGTCCCTGAAATAAAAAAAGGAGAATAAAAAGAGAAAAAAAAAAATGGAGAAACGACAAAGAAAAGAGGAGAGTGGAATGGTGGATGATGGTGTGATTTCTGTGCAAATGTGCATAAGAGATGATGTCCTCTCTCCTTCCAGTACTCTCCTCTCCTCTCCTCTCATGGCATGGGGGGAAATGATGAACATCAGGGTGGCAAACATCAGGGAGTCTCATGTCCATGAGGAATTATTGGAATTCTCTTGGAATTGAATGATTGTAAATCTTTTTTTTTTCTTCTAGTTAACAAAAGGTGCATATCAGCAAAACAAAATTAAAATTAATTTCATTTTCTTTTTTTTAAAACAATAAATAAGTAATTATTTTTTTTTCCAATTAAACACAATAGCAAAAAAAGACTATTTTGTCTTAGCAGAACAAACTATTTGTTCCTAATTTGTGTGTTTTTTTACTTCCTGGGAAAATTTAAGCCTCAAACTCTATGAAGCAAAAGAAAAAGAACAAGCCATTCCTGATACTTGAAATAACCTTTTTCTTTCTCTGCCTCTTGTGGAAGATTTAAAAACAAGAACAGAAAGTGAATCCGTTCAAACCCTGTAGACGGCGGTGACGTTTGCTGTTGGTGGGGCAGGCCGAACAGGTTGGTGCATTGGTGGATGGTGGTGGATGGTGGTGGCTGAGAGGGGGTTCTGCAGCGGACCTATCCCCACTTTGGGCTCTCCGCGGCCGGCCTCAGTTTTGAACTTCAGCGGCCTGTTCCTTCTCGGCCTTCTCCTTGGCCTTTTCCATCTTCACCAGCTTCTCCTCCTTCTGCAACATGACCATGATCTCAGACACATGAGCCGTGGAGATGTCTATGTCCTCCTTATCGATCAGTTCCACCACCTGTGCACACACACACACACACACACACACACACACACACACACACACACACACACACACACACACACACACACACACACACACACACACACACACACACACACACACAATCAGTTGTTACTCTTTAACTACAGAGCCTACGGACAAACAAGTAAGATGCACAGATGCCATTGTCCTCCAAATGAATTAGCTCCCAACACACACACACACATGTTCATGCTAACAATATGTACACACATACACACAGATAGCAGTGCTCAATACACATCAATGCTCATTTATTTTCTTCATTAATTACTTTCACTAGGAATACTAACACCACACACACTCTCACACACACACACACACACACACACACACACACACACGGCAGTCTAAAATGAGAAGGTCCTGAAAATCAGCAGTTCTGGTAGTCATGTCTCAGGCTCTCAGTCTCGACCTCTCTGCTGCTCCGTCTCACCTTGATGACATCATCAATGTCGATCTTGCCATCCTTGTTGTCATCGAGTGCCTCGGCGATTCTAAGCAGCTTCTGCTCCGGAATGTTCTGAATCTGCCGCATGACGCTGATGAGCTCGGTGATGCTGATCAGGTTCTCCCTAGACGAGAAGAAGAAAGCTCTGCGTACAGGAGATGCACTCTTGAAAACGTGGCTCGTGTAAGCATGCGTGGTAAAGGAAGCCCAGGTGCGCGCACACACACACACGCACACACAAACACACGCGCACGCACGCACACACAAACACGCGCACGCACACACACACGCACGTACCACGGTCCACAAATTGGTTAAGGACCAATGACATGCCAAGGCCTGCTGTGCAGGGTTCCCAGCGTGACCAATGAGTGCAACACTCCCTTTTGCAATCAGCGTGCCATTCTTATTTCATTTACACCTTCAATTACTCATTCAATTTTTTTATCATTTCTTTTGTGATCAAAAGCTTGTTAATAAAGTTCATAAGTTGTCCCATCTGGAGATGTTGCGTCTAATTCTCTGGAATTAGAATCTCTTCTCCTGAAGCTAACCGTTTTCAATCTTCCTTCCTAAATCACGTATGAACAGCAGGGGTATTTAGTGATTACCAGGCCATCAATCACAGCACCAAAGCTTGAAAAGGCAGTGGAAACTGCACAGCATGAAGCCTTCATCAGTAGCAGTGATGGATAAAACTACATGGAAAACGCAGAAGAAAGGTCTGGGTATGGGCAGTGATGCTTCTCATGAAACTCGTTTACAAAATCAGCCTGTTGCTTGAGCCTACAGTTTTCCATGTATGCAAATAACACATGACATGATCTGTTAGAAATTAAAATGGTAATAAAATGTTAGGTGTTAGGTTCCACAGCCTGTGCTCAGCATGATGTGTAGAACGTATTGATCCAGCAATACCTCAGGCCAATTACTGACTGAACATGATGCATTTTCCAAAATGTATTTCAAATTGGATATGTTAACTACTAAAAATCTCACAATATTTTCATGCCATTCATCATGGTTATTTATGTTTATGTTTCTTGTAGTACCTTCTATCTACCTTCTTCACTTTCAGCACTCCTACCTGTCTCAACACCACACCTGTCTGGAATGGGTCTTCAACTCACTAAATTGCTCTGGAGTTACGTAAATGCACTGCTGAAATATATTATGTGTTCCATTTATCATCATATGTTGATAATGGCAATGCACTCCTAATGATCTACACTTGATTGACTTCCCATATGGCTTCAGTGATAACTGTGAAGAATAATAACAAATGTGAGCAGCTGCAATGGCACCCGGTGATGGCAAAGAGCCTGTTTGTGGGATGAAGTGATTATTGGGATGAATGAAAAAGAAAAGAAAAGAAAAGAAAAGAAAGAGCGATCAGACAGTCAGCGTCACTCCGACTCACTCCTCCGTCACCTCACACGCCTGTCCACCTGTGAGTGGCTTACCTCTGAGAGCCTCCACACCAATCAAAGAACAATCTGCAAAATTCAAAAATAAAAAAATAATAATAAAAAAGACTAATAATGCACTCGAGACCAAATATCAATTTAGTTTTTTTGTTTGTTTGTTTTTTTTTCTCTCGCATTTTTGACAGACTGGGAACCCTTTTTTTAAAGAGATATTAACACCATGGTGATGTCACTCCCTAAACCATCATTGGACAGTGATATAAGCAATAAGGTTCTGACAGTGTGGTAAGGGTGATGTAAACGTCACGGATGTCACACGTGAGCTTTACATCACAGCAGGGGTCACTCTGGACCATGACTGTTTCAGTGTAGGAGGGATCCTCATCCCGCTCAGAATTAGAGAAGTACTGCGAGTGACACCTTCATGAGATTAAGCAGGTTAAGTAGTAGATTAGTAATTAGTCAGAACCTCAACTCTTTCTCTGTTAGCCTGATAAAACCAGTACAAAAGGACAACTAAGGCTAAATTTGGTCACCAATTCTGGCTGAGAGACAGTTTGTGAATTAAAATGTTAGTGATTAGTCACTGAATACTCCTCTAATACTGGGGCACCTTCACTGCAGGGGGGGTCTATTGCGTGAGAGCTTTTGAAGAGAAGGGGCATGGATGACATTATTTTGAATGCAAGTCAGTGTGATAAGAGTAACGATTGAACACACACAGCTCACTCATACTGAAGCAAAACCACACCCTCCAATCGACCACAGCCAGACAGAGACACTAGGGATGCAACGGTACAGTGGGCCCACGGTTTGGTATGAGTCACGGTTTTTGGGCCACGGTATCTTTATGTTAAAGATTAGTTTTTGGGGCTTTTTACCTTTAATGAGATAGGACAGTGAAGGTTTGGACAGGAAATGAGATGGAGAGAAGAGGTGGGGAGTGGGATCGGGGCTACTGCTTGCGCCACAGTGCCACCCACGGTATCTTTATATTAAAGAAAACAATACAAAAATGGAGAGGGTTTCTGAGTCAATTCGTTTTCAATTTCTCTCTGTGATGTTTCATAGCTTTACTACTGAAATGTGTGCGGGAGGGGACATTGCAACAAGGTTCATTTTTCCATCAGGTGACATAATCCTGCATCAGTAACCACCGAATAGGACTATTTATACTCCCACTGCTTTCGTTATTACCTTCACTAAGGTACGGTGCAGTTTGTTTGTTAGTTTGTCAGTCTGTAAGCAGGATTACGCAACAACTATTGACCCGATTTCCATGAAAGGTGTAGCATGGGCCAAGGAATAACCCACACAATTTTGGAGCGGATCTGACTCACGGTGAATTAAGTTTCCCTTCCGCTAAAGTTGCGAGGTGTGGCATTTGGCCTAGGCAGAGGTCTGCACTCTCCGAGTGTCCCTGTAGTTTCTAGTTGCCCTTCTATTTTTTTAATCGGACTCTCCTTGCTCCATCTGGGATAGGGCCGAGTGATGGCGACGTAAATGTAAACATCTTGTTAGAACTGTTTCCACTCGAGTAGCCAACAGTGGCAAAGCAATGCGTGCAGACTCTATTTTTATGTTGTTTACAGTCCTCTTATCCTCGTTATCGTATTGAACGCTGAATCCAAAATGTTCCCACACAGCGGATTTGATAGACGCGGTGCCTACTTAAGTGTGCTTTCTCTCTGTCTAGCTAGCGTTCACCACTGTTGGAGCTGAGATCATTTTGTTTTTAGTTTCCCCTCTCTCCTCCAGCTCCTATTTGCATACAGAGCGCTGCTAGGCTACAAGGACATTCTTCAAGGCTCCAAACATGTTCTGTGGATCTGAATCTGCAATGTGTGCTTAATTCGGCAGCACAGTAAGCAAGTTTTGAAACGTATAGAAAATTGACAGGCGTACCGTAATACCGCAGTTCACATGTGCGTATTGAACCATAGAAAGCATACCGAACGGTTCGACAATATACCATTGCATCCCTAACAGACACACACATATACACACACACACACGCACACACCTCTTCTGAAACACACACCCTAAATACCACACTGCAACGGTCTTACAAATTAAACCCCCAAACGCTCTCTCTCTCTCATACACACACACACTTGCTATTACATATTATGTCCTCTAAATCCTCAAACACCAACCGCAGGCCCCTTCCTTATGTATTCTCCATCTCTCTCCCCACCTCTCCGACTCTTACCCGATGGGGGGGGTGGGTATGCTGTCCAGCTGGCTGTCCAGCGTCACCTTGTCCTTCTCCAGCTCGCCGATGATCTTGCCGATGCGTCCGATCATACCGTTTACCCGGCGGGACAGGCGCTTGCTGGCTTTGGACTCCTCCACGGCACGTTCCTGGCCCGTCTTGGACAGCTCTTTACGGATCTCCACCAGGTCCTGAGATGGACAGAGAGAAAGACAAAGGGGTTACAAATTAAATGTGCCAGGATTATCATTGTTCTTGGGACCTTGGCAACACTGTATCTAAACAGCCACGTTAATAGAACTTTGCATTTGAATTCTGAGTTCTGGCAACAGCGTGCTATCAGTCGTGCTACTTTGAATTCGAGAAGGACAGAGAGAGAGAAGAGGGAGGAAACTGAAAATGTATTTCCCACAAGCAGTTCATTTTAAATCTCTGATTGCAGGTACTTTATCCTAACTGTGTGTAAGGGTCTCTATTGGGCATCTCTGGTATGTTCAGGAGCTTTGGAAACCTGAGGTGATACTTGGAATGTTATGATTTCCCAAAAAAGCAAATAGGAAATTCCCCAGTAGGGATAGCAGGAAAACACACACACACACACACACACACACACACACACACACACACACACCTCGTTGTACTCCTCCACGTCCTCCTTGAGATCCTCGAGCTCTTCCTTCTCTTTGGTCAGCAGCTTCTTCTGCTCCTTGAGTTTGGTGCAGGCGTCACTCAACATGTCAATCTCCTCCTTAGTGATTTCCTCTCCCTGATGGCATACATACCCATTATTTGACAGACACACTCATACGGACACATCTTCACACACACACACACACACACACACAGACACATATCAGCCTGGCACTAAAGACAAAAATCACACTTACAACCACAATCATACAAAAACATCCCTTACACACAACCTCACAGACGTACAGACGTACACACAAACACACACGTACACACACAAACGCACACGTACACAAATATGCATTACTATATATTTAGGAACCACATTCGCAAAATATACTAAGCTACATAAATTGGTTGGTAATATACATAGATAATGGGTCATGAACACTAAATTAGGGTCTAAATCAAATACTAATTTGAAATCAGGTTTCAAACCTGCTAGTGCAGAATTCCTCTACAGAGGGGAGCATCACTGGGTTAGAGAGGGGAGAGAGCGGGGGGGGCGGTGTTCAGGGTAAAGAGTGGTGCGAGAGGAACAGGATGTTAATCACCCGAAGACAGCACGAGAGTCTCGTCAGGGGGACTCAAGACGTGTAGTGACTACCAGGCACCAGCAGAGGTCAGGACTGAGCATGCAGGGGAGTCACGAGAGCATCCAGACAAACCCTGCTCTTCAAAACCTGCACATCATGGCTCTCTATAGATCATCTAACTATAGTTACATTTAACCTCACTCAACCTGACATTTAACCTCACTCAACCTCAAAATTCCTTTAGTGTCTAAAAATAATTTTTCAGATTAAATAAGAACTTGAAAGTCTTATAAACAAGGTTGCATCAGTGCTATTCTTTTCAGTAATTTCTGTTGCCTCAATGACCCAGTGTATAGTTCAGGAGTGCAGCAAAACAAGTGCAGGATTCGAAATCACAGAAGAGCTGCACAAGTTCATAGAGCAAACATTCCAAGAACCTCAGCCCTGGCCTGTTGTGTTGTGTTGCATCATGGGACTATGTGCTCCTGTCTGAGCCATGGCCTTACGGCTTTTAAAGAGCAGAGCTCGTCTGGGTGAGCCGGGTGATCCAGTGTGTCTCTACAGACCCATACAACAGCTAACCTGAATGCGCAGGTACTTCTGCCACTGTTCAAACTGCAACGCATGGAGAAATGGATCAAGTATACACACACACACACAAACACACACACACACACACACGTCAACAAAAACTCATCAGAGCGATATTGCATTGGAGAATATAACATACGCGCACAGGGACAAAAATAAGAATCACAAAATGTTGTGTAAATGAGCCGACACACATGAAAACAGTGTATACAGCGAGTACAGTGTGACTATGTGTGAGTATGTGTGTGACTGAGTGTGACTGTGAGTGTGTGTGACTGTGTGTGACTGTGAGTGTGTGTGACTGTGAGTGTGACTATGTGTGAGTATGTGTGTGACTGTGAGTGTGTGTGTGTGTGAGTGTGTGACTGACTGAGTGTGTGTGAGACTGTGTGTGACTGAGTGTGTGTGACTGTGAGTGTGTGTGACTGTGAGTGTGACTGTGAGTGTGTGTGACTGTGAGTGTGTGTATATATATATATATATATATATATATATATATATATATATATATACACACACATATTTGTGTGTGACTGTGAGTGTGTGTGACTGTGTGTGAGTGTGTGTGACTGTGTGTGACTGTGAGTGTGTGTGACTGTGTGCGAGTGAGTGAGTGTCAGAGTATGTGTGTCAGTATAACTGGTCGATGTGAAATTATGAAATTCATAATGATAACCTGCTTCAGTTCTTCTGAATGGGTATATTTCTGAATGTTACTTTTGGTCACCTGAAAATGTCTGTAAATGTGTGTTTGGAGATTTGTGTGTGTGTGTGTGTGTGTGTGTGTGTGCGTGTGCGTGTGCGTGTGCGTGTGCGCGTGCTACCTTGATGCCCTCCAGCGCGGGTGCAGTGTCTCGGAGTGTTTCTGAGTGGATCGCCTGATCGACGCTGGACAGAGCGTGCTCCACATCCAACTGCCGTCGCCTAGATTCCTCTGCCTCCAGCTCATCCTCCTGACAGTGCACGAGGAGGCCAAAATTAATATACAAAACTATTCATTAGAACTATTAATATATCAAAACTAACTTATGTGACCAACTAATTAATGTATCCACAGCAAAATAACAGTCGGATTCTGACAGAACTTTCTAGATGCTTTTCCTAAACCAACATATACTTTCTAGTCAGCTGTAATCTGGTGCAAAACTGAGTAAAGGGCTGTGAGAACAGTGACCAATCAGCTTGCATGCTGTGTGTAGCAGGCTTGCTATGACTGGCTGGTGTAAGTGAGTGGCAGGTGTGCTGACCCGTGCGGCTTTCTCGGCTGCGTCGGCCCGCCTCTCCATCTCCCTCTCACGGTTCTCCTCGCGTATGGCCCGCTCCTCCTGAATCATGGTCTCCAGCTTCGTCTTGTTGTCCACGTTGGAGAAGTCCAGTTCTGCCACCTTCATCTGGGCCTCCTTTGTCTAAAGACAGACAGACAGACAGAGAGACAGAGAGACAGAGAGACACAGACACACACACAACCAAGAGAGGGGCAAATAAGGGGGGGATTACTCACTATGATGCCGTCATAATCAGTAACAGTTTAACAGGTACTTAAACAGAGAAAGTAGAAATCCACTCTCAAACACGTACCACAATCTCGGGCAGGATCTGTAGTGTGGTCTTGAGTTGGTCTGCTGGAGAGAGTGTGTCTGGCAGGTACATGGCTCTAGACAGCAGCAGCAGAGATGTAGGGATCTGCTGATCCAGATGCAGCTCCAGCCACTGAAACACACACACACACACACACACACACACACACACACACACACACACACACACACACACACACACACTTGATTATCTACAAATATCCTACAAATATTAAGTTCATTATAATCATACCTATGTGTGTCTATCTAATGACTGTGTGTTACGACCGACTGCGCCTCTACAGACGATGCAATGGCCATGCATGGCCTGTAGGACGTTTGGGACGGCTGATGCCTGATTACCCACACCTGACAAGGTGTAGGGAATAAAAGGAACAATGGACACCTGACTCGGGGGGGCTCAGGATATCGACGTCTAAACCCCTAGACACGTTGCCTTTGTATGGAGATTGTAGCTAACTGAACAAACGCGTGTTTTTGTAAGAAAACCGTTGTTGTCTGCCTCCGTTGTTATGTTGCGGTCTCGAGCCGGCCGTAACATAATAATTGGGGGCTCGTCCGGGATAGTGTTGTGTTCGGAGGCAGGATTGTAGGTGAGAGTATTCTAACTGTGTGTCGCAGAGTTAAACAGAGCAAACTCCTGTAGTTAAGAGTTCTCCAGCTGTGTCGGTGCGACGCTTCCTTCGGAGTACTGTTTTTTGTGTTATTTGTTATTTTTGTTGTTATTTTTTGCGGTAATCCCGGGTGGGGGTACGCTTCGGGGTTTGGAAGTTTGACTGCGTCTATGGTCTGCTGCATTCCCGCGAGTTCAGCGTTTAAAGTTTGCCTCGAGCCTGGTAAGCCGTAGAAGACTAGCGAGGCGAAGTTAGTTTATATTCAACTAGGAGGGGAGTAGCTCAAAGAAAAGGGATTGTTTGCCGGTGACGCACAGTGAGTGAAACTCACAAAGTTTGTTGTTTTTTCCTTTGAGAGCATTAGTTGATGAGTAATAATAAAGATGTGTTATTCAGTTAGCGGTAGTTGTGGTATTAGTTACCGCTGGGAAGTGATACAAGTTGTATTAGCTTAACTGTGCTCGGTGCACGTTATAAGTATAGAGGCTGGAGAGTGAAGCCCGATACTTATCCAGTAGCGGTGTAAGACTGGGCTATTGTGGCAAGCCATTTTGATTATAAATGGATTGTGGCAAGTTTTGGGGAAACCTAGATTGCCTATAGTTTTGCATTGCCGCTGGTGGGTTATAGTCTCTGTTAGTTAGAGGGGTGGTTATTTTCCACTTTTTCCTCTTCTGGTTGAACCGTGTTCTAGGCCAGATGGTATAAGGTGTAGACAGTGGTTTACATCTCTGTGTGTAGTTGGTGCTAAGACTCCTGTGGTAGTTAAATTGTATACGTATTGGTTTCCTCTGGTAGCACTATGGCTTCAGTGGTGGAGGACATTATTAGTGAGCCCTCTGAGGAGCGGTTAGAGACGTGTACAAAAGAGCAGCCGAACATTATGGAGTAGAGCTTAGTAGCCAGGTAAAGAGAAGCAAGACTGCCATACTGAAGGTGATAAAAGCCTTTTTGATTGAGAGAAGTGTATTAATAACAAAACCAGGGGACCCACATAGTCCTGGAGTGTCTCTCTTCACTAGTGAAGCCCGACTGGAAGAGATGGATGTGGAACAAAAACGGCTGGAGATACAACTAGAAATAAAAAAGTTAGAGTTCCAGAGGGAACAAGCCGAATGCGAACGCGAAGACAAGCTGCGCGAACGCAGACGCGAAGACAAACGGCGTGAATGCGAACGCGAAGACAGACTGCGCGGACAGGAACGCAAAGACAGACTGCGTGAACAGGAACGCGAGGACCACCAGCGTGAACGTGAACGCGAGTTTGAATTAAGGAAAATGGAATTGGAGTTAGGTGCTAAAAAGACTGAGTCCTCAACATCTATTGCCCCTACATTTGACATCTGCAAAAGTGTCAGGATGGTGCCACCATTCTCAGAACAGGAAGTAGATCGATACTTTCCCTTCTTTGAGAGAGTGGCTACCTCTCTGAAGTGGCCCAAAGAGTTCTGGACGCTGCTTTTGCAAACTGTTTTGGTAGGGAGGGCTCTGGATGTCTATGTGTCTTTGCCCATTGAACAATCTGTTTCATATGATACTGTGAAGAGGGAAATACTTCGCAGGTATGATTTGGTGCCTGAAGCACATCGCCAGTGCTTCCACCATTGTAAAAAGACTGACGGGCACACGTACGTGGAGTTTGCACACCAGAAGAGGTATCTGTTTGGTCACTGGTGTACCTCACAGAAGGCAGACTCCATGGAGCTACTCAGGGAGTTAATCCTCCTTGAGGACTTTAAGAAATGTGTTCCTGATGCAGTGGCTAACTATCTGAATGAGCAGAGGGTTGCAACACTGGCTCACGCATCTCTATTGGCAGATGAGTTTGTGTTGACCCACCGAGGCATGCAGAGTAGAGATAGTGGTGATGAGGGTAGGTTCAGAGTTCCAGTCAAGGGCAGAGTGAAGAGGCCTAACCCTAGGGGTCATAGGAATTTGGCTGATTTAAACTACGATATAAAGTGCTTTTACTGTAAAAAGTCAGGGCACAAAATCTCTGAGTGCCATGCACTTAAGAAGAAGAAGAAACGTAATTCTGTTGGATTCGAAAAAGATAAAGAGGATAGGTCTTAGAAGACGAAAAATCAGAAGCTTAACCTGAAAGAGCCGTCAGGAGAACTCCAAGCTACGTTCAAACAAAACGGTCAAGCCCAATTGTAACTGAACCGTCTCAAACAAGAAGTTCTTGAGAAAGAACGACGTTATGAGCGAGAACTCAAGTCATCTAAAGATGAGCGAAACAAGCTTCTGGGGGAGGCTAGCAAACGGGAAGATGACCTTCAGTTCCTATCAAAGCAGCTTAGGGAACAGCTGGAGCATAAGGATAGGATACTGAAAGAAAAATCAGACATCATATCTTCTCTGGAGCAACAGTGGGAACATGCACAGGAAGATTCTAAGGGGCAGATAGGGCAACTGAATGTTGAGCCTAAAGCCCAAGATTTGGATGAGGGAAAGCTTAAAATGGACCTTGAAAGTTTTTCCAAGTTACAGATTCTTTTCATTTGGCTGTTGATGCCAGTGACTGTGTTGGTGTGGTACTTCCACAGTTGGGCTCAGATGGTGTTGAATGTCTGGCTATGGATTATTCCACTGTGGAGGAGGCACTACCCTTGTCATGGCAGAACAGTATATTGAGGTTTATTTGGATTCTGCCTCTGTTTTTGTTACGGTCTACACGGATTAAAGTCCTCTAGTGTTCATCGACCGCATGTGGAACTCAAATCAACAAATAATGCGCTGGAGTCTTATACTCCAGCTGTATCCTTTACACATTAAATATATTCGAGGAGCTGATTACATTATTTCTGATGCTCTCACGAGCTTGAATCATTATTGCCTTTTGACCTGTATGCTCTTTGTTCCTAACATTTCCTAGGGCCCTGGATGCTGGGGGAATGGAGTCTGCACAGGGTCACAGAGGGTCGGTTTTTTTGTGTGTTTTTAGGTTTCCTAGGGAAACCTTCTTGGGAGGGAGGTGTTACGACCCACTGCGCCTCTACAGACGATGCAATGGCCATGCATGGCCTGTAGGACGTTTGGGACGGCTGATGCCTGATTACCCACACCTGACGAGGTGTAGGGAATAAAAGGAACAATGGACACCTGACTGGGGGGCAGGATATCGACGTCTAAACCCCTAGACACGTTGCCTTTGTATGGAGATTGTAGCTAACTGAACAAACGCGTGTTTTTGTAAGAAAACCGTTGTTGTCTGCCTCCGTTGTTATGTTGCGGTCTCGAGCCGGCCGTAACACTGTGTGTGAATGATCTGTTGAGTCGGAGTTAGATGTGTGTGTGTGTGTGTGTGTGTGTGTGTGTGTGTAAGAGAGTGTGTGATACCTGTTGGAGTTGTTCTCTCAGCCGGTCCT
The DNA here is from genome assembly GCF_900700415.2 of Clupea harengus. NCBI lineage: Eukaryota > Metazoa > Chordata > Actinopteri > Clupeiformes > Clupeidae > Clupea > Clupea harengus. Next base: position 13,701,548 of record NC_045165.1, read on the forward strand.
CTGTTACTCCCAGTGATCTCATTCCTCTGACACGACAGGCAGCCTGCACCTCATTGACGTTTAGACTGGCCACTCCCTCTTCTGCGATCAGCTGCAAAAACACACAAACACACACACACACACACACAATTTCTTAATGTTATTGTCAGGTTGTTAAGTTAAGAGGAGCAGGGAATACAATTCCACACCAACACCACAGTTCACATCATGGTCACCAAGAACATGTCAATGTCTGTATCCACCCAGGTCATCAGCACCTCACCAAGTGTATGCACAGGTGCGTGTGTGTGTGTGTGTGTGTGTGTGTGTGTCTGTGCGCACATTCATGTGCGTGTGTGTGTGTGTGTGTGTGTGCATGCATCTCTCTCCCCACCTTATCGTCGGCGCGTATGGCACGGAGCTTCATGATGAGCTGAAAGCGCAGGAAGTTGTTGGTGCCGATGGACTGCAGCTCCAGCAGCCTACACAGGGCCACCAGCTGGGGCCGCATCAGGTTGTCCAGCGTCAACTCGTCCTCAAACAACTTGGAGAAGCGGATGATCTGCTCATTACTGGGCCTCTCACCAGAGTTACGGATCTGAGATACAGAGCGAGAGAAAAGAGAGAGAAAAAGAGAAGAAGAGAGATAGGGAGTAAGTGAGGAAGAGAGAGAGGGAGAGAGAGAGAGAAAAAGAGAAGAAGAGAGAGAGAGGGAGTAAGTGAGAGGGAGAAAAGTAAGTAATATAAGTAAGTAATGGACTTCACAAAGAGGGTGTTAACTACTCAAATGGTGGTTTGAACAGTTTGCATCATCACAGTAAGTAGTTAACACTAATGCATTCACAGAGCTACTCATTACAACTGAACTGCCCATGTATTGAAAAGTAAACCATGGGGCCAAACATCCAGAGGCTGTGGTGTTGTTGCTTTAACAGAAGTATACATTACATGCAGGTAATACAGGTGTGTAGGGCATGCCTTATGTGTGTGTGTGTGTGTGTCTGGGACAGTACCTTCTGGAAGAATGTGGAGAACTCCTCTGTGACGTCGCCCTTTGATGCTTTGTTGCGGAGGGCAATCTCCTCCACGGTGTCCTGCAGAAACTTGGCCATCTCCAGCTTCACTCGCAGCTCTTTCTTTAACCTCTCATCCTGCACACACACGCGCACACACACACACACACACACACACACACACACACACACACACGATGTAATTATGTGTTTATACTCAAATAGACTAAAACTTATGGAAACACTATAAAGTCCTTCTTTAAACATTAGCCCACTGACCACTGTATTTAAAAAAAATATTAATTTTAAGAACAATATATATATATACGTAATTATAATAAGAAGACTTTTTCCAACTCATCAGTACTTCTTAATCTCAAATAAAGTGTAGATATGAACTGCTCCTGATAAATGAGTGTTTGATAACAACCACCATCTATCCTGGACCATTAAGACGGTTGTGGTGTTGGCCTGACCTTCTTGGACTGTGTCTCAAAGGTGGACGGGAGCATGTTGGGGAAGAGTTTGAGCACCACAGGCAGCAGGAACTCCATGAAAGGAACGATGATGAACACCAGGAAGGGGAGGAGCCGGAACACATCTGCACACGTCCTCAGGAACTGGAAGTGACATCACATTATAAAAAGATACCAAATAATTATTAATATTAGACCACAATACATGGGGTAATGAGATCAGAATTTTTTCTGTGAGTGAAACTTACTTGACAGAATACTTCATATATATGATATAATTTCCCTAAATAGATTGTTGCATTAACTTGTGTATCTGCAAACTAAGTGGCTTCACTGTTTTAACACTGGCAGATGCAGCATCTTGGGTGATAGATAGATAGATAGATAGATAGATAGATGGATACTTTATTAATCCCAAGGGAAATTTAGGAAAGTGGATGTAACAAAGGCTAACTTGTTAATCCTTTATCTTAACATACACACACAAACACACACACACACCAAATACTGCATTCAGCTGATGCACTGCTAGAGATTCTCTGAAAAATAGACCTGTTTTCACTGATCAAAGAGACTGTTGTCCACTGAAAGCCACCACTGCAGTGCCTAAGTGGTGCAGTCTGGTAGTACACCAGCAGAGGGAGCTACTGAGCTTCAACACCCCTGAACAGCCTGGGCCTTTTCTCCTCCCTCCTCTTTCCCCCCCACCCCCATCTTTCCTCCCAGCTTCCCTCCATTCCTCTCCCCTTTCACTTTCATGTGTCGGCACTCCACTCCATTCCATTCCGATGCGCATGTCTCCATGGAGATGAGTTTGACAGGGAGGAGACTGTGACCATGCACAGAAAAACAAACTTACACATGACATGGGTGCCTCACAGAAAAGGGGCAACACAACACAACACAACACACACACACACACACACATCACAACACAACACAACACAACACAACACACACACAAACACATAGGAGGGAGGGGGAGAGAGGGGACGCGAAGGAGAAAGTGAGAGAGACACCATACAGAAAAACCAACTGACACATCGTTACCTATTATCAACAGATGTGCATTAGAGGGAGAGAAAAAAAAACACGTGAAAGAGAATAGAATGGGGGGGGGGGCAAAAATGAGGCCTGGCTAACAGAAGAATGATGAGGGGGGGGCAGTTTGGGGTTCCTGTAACCCCCCCCCAAAAGAAGGGGTTGAGTACCCCCTCTCCCCACCTGCCTGTCAGGGGGTGCTATAGGAGGCCGATTTAAGCCAGCCCACATGAATAGGGCTTTGTGCTGTGCCCATTGACATGTATATCACTTCCAAGAACTACCTCACTCACAGATAGAGAGAGAGAGAAATGGGGGAATGTGGGGAATAAGGGAGAGCACTGTAAGAAGGAGAAGAAGAAGATGAGAGGATAGTAATGCATAAGAGAAGATGGAACAGAACTGAAAGAGGAAGACAGGGAGAGAGAGAGAGAGAGAGAGGGGAAAAACAGAGCGAAAAATGAGAGAGGATGGTGGGGGGCTGAAAAAAGGGAAGGGAAGGAGCGGTTGAAAGAGTGGCCAGGAGGGGGAGGAGGAGAGGAGAGGAGAGAAGAGGAGAGGAGAGGAGGAGGCAGCCGCAGTGGCGGGTGAGTTCTGAAAGAGTGCACATGTGAGAGAAGCAAAGCCAGGGGATTAGAGGTACGTGTTAAATGAATGGCGCGGGGCCGAGCCGTTAGCGGCCAGCACAGGGGCACAGGGTCAGCTGGCCCCCCACACAAAGACTCAGAGGGGCCAGGGGGAACTGGAAGAGCTAGGCCGTTAGCATCGGTGCTCGCATACTGTAGCTGACTGCCCGTTGCTTATTTGTCTGCTTGCTTCTATACACTTTGTATCTTCAGAACTAGATCAAGTTGGTCACTGTTTTCTTTTCTCCAAATTTCCTAGCTGTATGTGAAGATTCTAGAAGGTAGCTCTGTTCCATTAGCTTCTATCAGAAGAGAAATAAAGAGCTAGGCCCAATATTTCCCCTGTAGTTTAAATCATTCAGAATGTAATGTGGCCGCATATGCTACAGTAAAATAGGTTCAAAACTGTGGTTTGTGTGTTTAAATTCACTTCTGAAGCTGCCCTGATGTTTGCACTGGCCTAGAAAACTTAAGTAGCGCTGATGTTTGCACTAATGGGTGGCTCAATGTCCACTGTAGTAATCTAATGTTGGAGCCTGTTTAATGTTTTCTAAAGCCTTACCATGCAGAACTAGATAACATCTCCAACTGCTTTGACGAAAGCTTTCTTATCAATTCCTGAGAATGTGGAGGTCAACTGTGTTTTACTTTTTTCCAGGTTTCCAGAACATCCACCATTAATTTAGAGTCAGACTTCAGCGTGCTTGGAACTAAAGAACACATCAGAGCAGAATATTCTTGTCAAGGCCAAAATAACCACAGGTTCCCCTCTGATGTAGGTCATACTGTTTTTCATACTTTTCTCCAATGGCCATCAAGCATAGGCTAAAAATAAAAACCATTGAGCATGTGATTATTTCAAAGTTGCCAAAATGTAATGTCAATGAGTCTAGGCCCAAGCTCTGGTAACTGCTGATGCTGCCACATTAGCATGGGCCTATCAGATAGCAGCTGGACTCTTCCTTCTTTCTTCCTCTGTGTCGGGGCTGCACCCGACCCCCACCCCCAGTATTCCCTGCTAGTAGCCTACTGAACACTGAGAGCAAACTAGAATGGCCCTATGACCAAACATGACGGCCTGTCCAGTAAAGAGTTCATGCATTGTTAATAAGACCTCCTAGCCGTGAGACAATGTGTAGTCCTCTTGGAATGACCAAAGTGGCTTGAGTCCCTGGACACTCACCCCAGACCAGCAAATTGTATTTTTCCAGTAAGTTCCATTACCACAACTGAAATAACGGCGTAAAGAACAGATACTAACCATTACATCGATGAGCTTAACACCAATATTAGTAACATGGAGCAAGAGAGTGTGAAAAGGAAACAGTGATAGAGCGATAGATGAGGGGAGAGAGAGAGAGAGAGAGACAGAGAGACATTGCCTGGTTGGACCCCTCTCTTCACCTCACTGTTGAGGACACTGCAGGTCTCCATGGGATATCGTTTTACCATAATAGATATTGGGCTACTGTCCAACACTCCTGTCTCTCTCTATCAGTCGGTCTCAAAGTCACTCTTCCTGAATCCCTCTCTCCATCACACACACACACACACACACACACACACACACACACACACACACACACACACACACACACACACACACACACACACACACACACACACACACACACACACACACACACACACACACACACACACACACACACACACACACACACACAAAATCGAAATGCAAGTCCTAGATGATTAATCATTATCTAGAC